>NC_064868.1:131281623-131629013 GCF_024139225.1 Suncus etruscus | reverse complement strand
TGTATAGGTCTTTCACCTCTTTAGTTAAGTTGACTCAAAGTTATTTGAGCTTGTGTGGCACTAATGTGAATGGGATTTTTAATGTCCATTTCTTCTCTATCATTATTGGTGTTTAAGCAGGCCACTGATTTTTGTATTAGTTTTGTAGCCCACCAATTTGCTAAAGGATTCCATTGTTTCTAGAAGTCTTTGAATAGAGTGTTTAGGGTTTTCTATATATAGTATTATGGCATCTTTAAAAAATGAGAGCTTGACTTCTTCCTTTCCTATCTGGACACCCTTTTATCTTGTCTAATTACTATGGCTAAAAATTCCAGCATTATGTTGAATAGAAGTGGTGAGAGAGGGCAGACTTGTCTTGTACCAGCTTTTAGAGGAAAGGCTTTTATTTCATCTCCATTGAGAATAATACTTTCCATTGGCTTGTGGTAGATGACCTTGACTATGTTGATGAAAGTTCCTTTCTTTCCCATCTTTATGAGAGTTCTTTTTATCGAGAATGAGTGTTGGATCTTATCAAATGCTTTCACTGCATTTATTGATGTGATCATGAGATTATTATTTTTCTTTTTGTTGATATAGTGTATTATGTTGATTAATTTATGTATGTTAAATCATCCTTGTATTTATGTAATAAAACCTCATTGGTTGTGGTGTATAACCTTCTTGATGAGGTTTTGAATCCTATTTTGCCAGTATTTAGTTGAGGATCTTTGCATCTGTGTTCATAAGGAATATTGGTCTGTATTTTTCTTTTCTTTATTTTTTGCAGCATCTCTGTCTGGGTTTGGTACCTGGGTGATGTTAACTTTATAAAAACTCTTTGGGAGTTTCATGTTTCTTTAATTTTATCAAAGAGCCTAAAAAGGATTGGTGGTAGTTCCTCTAAAAAGGTTTGAAAGAATTTGTTAGTGAATCCATCTGGGCCTGGGTTTTTGCTTTTAAGAAAGCCTTTGATTACCATTTTAATTTCCTCAGTAGTAATGAGTCTATTTAGATATGCTAGATCATCCTAATGTAACCATGGCAGATTATAAGAATCCAAGAATTTATCCATTTTTTCCAGGTTCTTATATTTCATGGCATAGAGTTTCTCAAAGCAATCTCTGATTAACCTTTGTGAGTTATTTGTTTTTGTGTTTTTTTTTTCTGTTTGGGGGTCATACCCGGCGACACTCAGGGGTTACTCATGGCTCTGCTCTCAGAAATTGCTCCTGGTGGGCATGGGGGACCCTAAGGGATGCCAGGATTTGAACCACTGTCCATTCTGCATCCACTGCATGCAAAGCAAATGCCCTACAGCCATGCTATCTCTCCTGCCCTCTGATTACCCATTGAATCTGCAATATCTGTAGTAATTTTCCCTTTTTCTTCTTCTTCTTTTGTTATTATAAAATCTTTATTTAAGAACCATAATTACAAGCATAATTGTTGTTGGGTTTCAGTCATAAACAGAAAAACCTCCTTCAGTGAAACATTTCCACCACCGATGCCCCCATCTCCCTCATCCCCACCCATGCCTGTATTCGAGACAGGAATTCTACTTCTCTCATTCATTAACCTTGTCGTGCTAGTTGTTAGTATGGTTACTTCCCTAACAGTATTGACCACTGTTTGTAGTGAGCTTGTACCAGGATGAGTCTGGGATTACAATCTGACACTGCACAAGACGGAGGTATTCTCAGGATTCTCAGAGTTCGAACCTCTGCTTTGCTTGTCCTCATGCTTCAGTTAGTCCCAGGGATTCCCAATTGGAACCTACGTTGAGCATCTGACACTCATGTGGTGCATACCAAAGGATGTGCATACTGCAGTCTTTCCTTATAAAGTTATAACTGTAGCTCTAGCCCTATTTGCATGACTATATATCCTATTATGACGTCTTTCTGACCCCGTGGAGTCAGTGTAATGGAATCGTGTTCATTTATGCATCACTTTGGTTTGTGACTGTCCAGTGACAGCAGGGCCCAGGGGAGAACAAACCCTTGACTGCCACAGCATCTTTTGTTCCTCTAGATTGTTCTGCCTGGGAAAGCTGGAGGGAATGTTGAGAGATGATCTGTGACCTCAGCTGCCAAGTAAAATGCCAAAGACTTAAGAAGGGACACATCTGTCTAAACATCAGGTCCAGCAATATTCGGCAGACAATGCTTCCCAAGAAGTGAAACAGATGGATTATGCATCTTCCAAGAACCAGGTGAGGCTCATTTTTAAAGTTGCAAGTTTGAACCAAATGATGGTGAGGGCTGTATGAGGCTTTCTAAATATCTTATTCTAAGAAGAGGAAGCAATTATGAGTGCTTGCTCCAGATTAACTATAGTTAAAATGTCTCCAAAATATGGGATAGCACTGAGGCTAAGAAGCACAATACCAACCTGAGCTCTATTCCTGGTACCTTGTAGTCTCCACCAGATTTCTAGGTATAGCCATAACAGGTCTAGTACTCTGGCCCAAGCACTAAACCATGACACTAGTGGGGGTACTGGGGAATAAAGTTTTGCTAGGCATCTGATCAGTGTAGAAGATGACCCCCTAAACATCACTGAGACAGAAATTTATTTACCTCCATAATATATGTCCTTCTAAAACGTTTTGATTAAGTATCTTTGACTTAGGATACTGTTATTTTAATGATAGAATAATAGTTTTCCATGTACATAATTTCTTTTTTTGTCTGTTTTTATTTTGGGGCCACACCCTGCGGTACTCAGGGGTTATTGAATCACTCCTGCCAGGTTTGGGGGACTCTATGGTGTGAAATAAATCCCCACGTGTCATATTTCCAACCCCAGGTGAACAGATCAAAAGCAGGATAACCACGAAGACATAATAAACCAAGCCAGTCAGGAGAGAATCATAGAGTCGGTGGCTTCTGTCCTTGTGGTCTCTCTCCAAACACCAAGTCAAACCAAAACCTCTTTTTATTCTATTAGTACAGATTCACTAGGAGGGGGGAAGGTCAAGTGAGATCCAGGTGGACTTTTACAGTCAAAGGTTTTGGTGAAAAGAAAGGAAGTTGTGGAAATACCTTTGTTTTGGGTAAAAGCAGGATGTAATTTAAAATTATGAGATACCAGGTATTGAACTTGGGTCAGCTGCATGCAAGGCTAACACTCTCTCCGCTGTGCTAGCATTCCTGTCCCACCACCTTTGGTGGTGGGAATGTTGTACTGGTGAAGGAAGTGTTCTTCTTATGACTGAAACCCAACTACAAACATGTTTATAATCATGGTGCTTAAATAAAGATATTATTCAGAAAATTTTAATACATCAATTACTTTTTAAAGATCATATATTACATAGCTAATCATAATACATTTGTTTTCAGGTAAGTGAAAGTGAAATTAATTTTTCATTTAAACACTGTGGGCCATTTACACAATTTCAATACCACACGCATCACCAATATACCCTACTCCATCATCTGATGACACAAGTGTGATTCTCTTTCAACACCCATCCAAAATCCCATTGCTTTGACTTTGAATCTTTGTTGCTAGCTTTCTGTGTATCGTTGAATACCATATATGAGAGAGATCATTTGTATCCATTCTATTTTTTCTGACTTAATCAGCATCATATCCTCTAGTTATATCGATGTTGCAGCAAACAGTATCATTTTTGCTCTTTCTTAGAGCTTTATAGTATTCCGCTGCTGTAGATATGTTACAACTTTTAGATTCTTTTATTTGGGCATTGATTCCATATTTGGGCATTTGGGCTATTTCCATATTTCCATATTCCAATGCAACATTCCCACCACCACTGCCTCCCATCTCCCTCCTCCCACAACCTCTGCCTGTATATGAGACAGGCATTCTACTTCTCTCACTCATTAAGACTGTCTTGATAAGAATTTGTTAGTGTAGTTATTTCCCTAACTGTACCACTACTCTTTGTGGTTAGCTTCATATTGTAAGCCGGTTCTTCCGGCCCTCATCTCTATTGTCTCTGGGAATTATTACAATACTGCCCTTAATTTTTCTTAAAACCCATAGATCAGTGAGACTATTCTGTATCTACCTCTCTCCCTCTGACTTATTTCATTCTGCATAGTAGATTCCATGTACATCTATGTATGTGTAGGAAAAATCATGACTTCATCTCTTCTGACGGCTGCGTAATATTTCATTTTGTATATGTACCACAGTTTCTTTAGCCATTTATCTGTTGAAATGCAGCATCTTGGTTGTTTCCAGAGTTTGGCTATTGTAAATTGCACTGCAATGAGTGTAGGTGTGAGGAAGGGATTTTTTAATTGTATTTTTATGTTCCTAGATTCTATCCATAGGAGTGATATAGCTGGATCATATGGGAGCTCAATTTCCAGTTTTTTGATGAATCTCCATATTGTTTTCCATAAAAGCTGGACTAAACAGCATTCCCACCAGCTATGAATGAGAGTTCCTTTCATACCTTCCAGCACTGGTTTTTCTTGTTCTTTGTGATGTGTACCAGTCTCTTTGATATGAGATGGTACCTCATTGTTGTTTTGATTTGCATCTCCCTGATGATTAGTGATGTGGAGCATTTTTTCATGCCTTTTGGCCATTTGTATTTCTTCTTTGAGGAAGTGTCTGTTCACTTCTTCTCCCCATTTTTGATGTGGTTAGATGTTTTTTTTGTAAGTTCTGTAATACCTTGTATATATTGGATATTAACCCCTTATCTGAAGGGTATTAGGTGTATAGTTTCTCCCATTCTGTGGGTGGCTTTTGTATCCTAGGCATTATTTCCTTTGAGGTGCAGAAGCTTCTCAGCTTAATATATTCCCATCTGTTTATCTCTGCTTCCACTTGTTTGAAAAGTGCTATTTCTTCCTTGTAGATACCTTTAGTCTCAATGTCATGGAGTGTTTCACCTATGTGTTGTTGTCTATACCTTATGGTTTCAGGCCTGATATAAAGGCCTTTAATCCATTTGAACTTGACCTTTGTGCATGGTGTTAAGTGGGGGTCTGAGTTCACATATACAACATTAATAAAACAAACAAACAAAAATAAAACAAACAAAAACTGTATGATTATATCAATTGATGCAGAGAAAGCATTTTACAAGTTCCAACACTCATTCAGATAAAAATTCTCAACAAGATGGAAATTGATGGAACTTTCCTCAATATTCTCAAAGCCATTTATCACAAACCCATCGAAAACATTATACACAGTGGGGGGACTAAAAGCCTTTTAATAAGATAAGGAACAAGACAAGGTTGCCCCCTCTCACAGCTTCTGTTCAATATAGTACTGGAAGTACTTGCCATACTCATTAGAATGAAAAAGACATCAAGTGCATACACATAGGAAAGAAATAATTAAAGCTCTCATTGTTTTCAAATGACATGGTAATGTAGACAAAATCCTAGAGTCCACATACAACTTTCTAGAAACAATAGTCTTTTATAGTAAAGTTAAAGGCTACAAACTTAATAGGAAAAAATTCACGGTTTTTTCATACAGAAATATGAAAAAAGAAAAAGATATTTTAAAGAATCCCATTCACAGTTTACTCTCAAAAAGAACAAGTATCTTGGAGTCAACTTTACTAAAGATGTGAAGGAGCTATATAAAGAAAATTACAAAACACTGCTTCAAGAAATAAAAGAGGACACAAGGAAATAGAGACATATATTCTGTTCATGGAATGGGAGGATTAACATAATTAAATGCCAACTTTTCCTAAAGCATTGTACAGATTTAATGCAAACCCTAAAAATTCATATGACCACATTTTTCAAAAAAGTAGAGCAGGAAGTCCAGGAATTCATGTAGAGAAATAAATGTCTACAAATAGTTAAAACAATCATTAGAAAAAAGAAGATGAGAGGAATCTCTTTCCCCAACTTTAAACAATAATATAAAGCAGTAGTCATTAAAACAGCATGGTATTAGAATAAAGACAGCCCATTAGATCAATGGAATAGACTTGAATATCTAGAGATAGACCCACTGGTTTACGGACAATTAGTTCTTAACAAAGAAGTATGAAATACAAAGAGGAAGAAGTAAAGACTTTTCAACAAGTGTTGCTGGGAAAGCTGGTCAATTATATACAAAAAATGAATGCAGACAACTCCTTAATTCCATGCACAAATGTTAAATCAAAGTGGACTAAAGTGTTACACCCCACTCAGGAAGGGCACACATCAGAAGTGTTGCAATCCTAAAAAAGAATTATTTGCCAAAAAGGCCCACTTAGAGTAGTCAAATCAGTTGACCCTTTGCGTGGATTGTTTGGCTATAATTCTAAACGTGGCTGTAACTATCTCTCTCTTTATTTTTGACCATTATTAGAAATCAGGCCTCAGTTTTTCTAACAAAGGAGGACAGTGCCAGAAGCCCGCCAAAAGTCTCCTGCTGAGAGCTCCTTTGTGATCTCTGTCTCCCCCCAATTTCCTTAAAGGTATCTGGTTTCTTTTTACCTGTCTCTTCACATGCTAATTCTAGCTCTGAACTCATTGGTTTATCCCCTTTTCCTTTCTCCCTGGCTACACCCCAAATATCCGTCTATTTAAGGCCCAATAAAGCTCTGGCCTCACCTCTTGTTTTCACCATGTAATTCTGTGTGGTCTCATTTATTTCATATTTCATAATTCATATTTCATATTCGCCTCTTCATGCTCCCACTTGATTCTAAGTGGGAATAAGAACCCACTAAGTTTTTGCTTAGGGATTTTTTTTATCTCATTAGGATAAAGGTCCACAGCACTAAAGACCTTGATATCAGGCCTGAAATCATATGGTACATAGAGGAAAACATAGACTGTGATCTCCATAACATTGAACATAAAAGCATCTTCCAGTATAAAACAAAACTGGCTAATCAGGTAGAAGTGAATATAAATAAATGGGGTTATATTAAACTCACTAGATTCTTCACTTCAAAGGAAATAGTGACTATGATACAAAGGCAACCTAAAGAATGACAGAAACTTTTTGCCAATACCCTTCAGATAAGTGTTTAAATCTAAGATATACAAGACTCTGATAGAACTTTACAAGGAAAAAATCTAACCTCATCAAGAATGGGGAGAAGAAATGAACATTTAGTTCCTCAAAGAAGAAATACAGGTGATCAAAAATGCTCTCTATAAGTAATCATAAGGTGGATGAAAATTATAATATCAACGAAATACTGTTTCACACCACAGAGCTTGGAACACATCACAAAATAACAAGAACAACCAGTGCTGTTGTGGATGTGGGGAGAAAGGAACTCTCATTCAATGCTGGTGGGAATGCAGACTGATTGAGCCTTTTTGGAAAAAATATGGACATTCCTCAAAAAGCTAGAAATTGAGCTTCCATATTATCCAGAAATAGGACTCCTAGGCATATACACCAGGAAAAAGACAGTACAAACACACCCTCTGCACTCCTTTGTTCATCACAGCACTATTTACAATAACCAGCACTTGAAAACAATCCAGGTGCTGACAACAGATGAGTGGCTATGTTACATATAGACCATGGATTATTATTGCACCCATTAGGAAAAATTAAGTTGTGAAATTTTCTGATACATGAATGGACCTGGAGACTATTATGATAAGTGAAATAAGCCAGAGAAAAAGGAATACACATAATAGAATAATAGAATAATCTCAATCAATTGTGGGATATAAGAAAAACAAGAGCTGGGAGCCGGGAGTCTAGCAGGAGGAGGTTTGGCAGGCCCCCGCCATGCCGGAGGCCTTCTTGACCAGGCCTAGTGGGGGTGCAGGACTTGGGTAACCCCAGCACCCCTCTACCGCCTTGATCCAGATCTCCAGGGCTTCCCCGGGCCACGTGCCTGGGCAAGCCGGTGAGTTGGGCCCCTTTGTGGAGCTTGAAGGTACCCTAGGCTTTCCCCCATTATCCATTCAGCTCCTTAGGGAGGGTCTGGGTGGGGCTCTGAACTTCTGGCCTCCCAGTTTCTTTCAGTCACTGGTAATCTCTGTCCAGTTTATATTTTCAAAATCAAGAAACATTAATAGTACTCATTATCATTGAATTATGTTTTTATGTATGCAGAATGTCCATTTTGTACTTTGTCCTTTTGCATACCCCTTCATAAGATCATATTTCTCTTTAACTTCCTTAACTCCTATCATCATTACTCCTCATTTACCCTTTCTAACTTAAGTACTGTAGAGTCCTAAGTTACAGACCAAAGTGGTGCACTGGAGTTAACACCCACCCAACTATTTTAAAAGGTATGAAAAGGACACATATCTTTTCAATATTTTATGGGTGTTTTCATTGAAGGCTATAAACTTTTGCTGAATATTTTCTTATACAGTGACAATTCCCCCCCCCCATGTTTTTTATCTTCTCTTTGTGAACTGCTCAATATGGAATTTGGTGTGAAAGAATCCCTCAGTTTAATGCTTATGTTTGAACCAAGTCATGGGTATTGTTGGAAATGTTCTTATGCCCCCATATATCTGATAGCACCACGTGGCTTTATTTCTTGTTTGCTTAGGCACACTAAAATGGGAAAATACTATACATACCAATAAGTTCCTATCTAATAGAGATGGGAACACACAAATCTTGTAGTGCAATGAGACCTTACACCCTAAACATTGACATAAAGACCTGGCACAGGCCTCAGAATAATGGGCATTCTCCATTCACCCCTGATCTACAGAAGACATTTACAAAACATCCACGGTTGTATGTAACATCACCTGGAGGCATGCCTCTACCAGGGAAGACCCAACAGCTGCTCTGACATCGATCTACTCAAAAGAGACTTCCCTTAACACTGAGAAGACTTAACAAGAACAATGACCTGCTTACTGGACAGAGCTTGCTGTATTGCCCCTTAATTGTGATATTTGTCTATAACATCACCTGGAAGCAATCCTCTACCACGGAAGACCCTACCACTGCTCAGACAGAAAGACCCTACCACTGCTCAGACATCGTCCTGCTCAAAAGAGACTTCCCTTAACACTGAGAAGACTTAACAACAACAACCTGCTTACAGGACAGGGCTTTCTGCATTGCCCTTTCATAGTGAGGTGAAACGAGAAGGCACTCCACATCATGACTTCAATGTAGGATATGCAGATTCCAGAATCCTTTAATACAGAAACATGACACCAACAACAGAGACTGTGTGAAATGTGTGTTGGCACTACGGACAATGTCTTGGATCGGACAATAACTTTCCAGAAGCCTAGAGCTGGTCTTATGCCAGGAAACTTCAGGAGTAGGCTCTCTTTGTATTTAGACCAAGGTTATTCCTTTCCATGCCTCTCATATTTTGGTGGGCCTATGCAAACAACAATTGCCACTCTAACACCGTTTTTACTGTGCTCCTTTGACTCTAATCCTTAAAATGCACCCACTTAAAACTTGAGGTTAACTTAAGCTAATATGCATGTACATGGAAATGTAAAAAATACTATGCCTCTAATGTTTAAGAAGTTACGTAAGTTTTATTGCTTTAGATTGCCTGTGTGCTGTTAAGAAATATTATAATGTGCTACAATCTGGGGACTTGAGGGACAAAGTAATTGCACATGGATTCTGTTTTATTTATCTTAACATTCTTTGACTGAAAGTTCAAAGTTAAGATATCAGCAAGGGGACTTCTTCTGAGAATTATGTTATGGGTGATTGTCCTTCCACTGTAACTTTACCTTGTCTTCTTTCTTTGCATCTTTTGTTCTTATAATTCAAAATAAAAAAATTTAAAAAAAGTAAAAAAAAGAAAAAAAAAGAAAAACAAGAGAGGGTATGATAATAATATCAAGAGACAATAGAGAAAAAGTTCAAGAAGTTCTGCCCAGTGTAGAAAGCCCGCCACAAAGAAAAGTGAGTGCAGTTAGATTACACAAGGCTCTACTAGGACAATGATAGCTCTGGACAAGAATTTGGTGCTGAAGGTGGAGAAACCAACTGGCATGACATCCCTCCATTAGCAATAGTGCAAACCAATGTCAAAATGGAATAAGAGTGAGAAGCAAATTGCCTGCCTTAGAGAAAGGAAGGGATCAAAGTTGCGGGGTGAGAAGGAAACAGAAGACATCAATGATGAAAAGGGCACATTGGTGAAGGATGGTGTACACTGTATGACTGAAACCCAACAATGAACAATTTTGTAACCATGGTGCTTAAATAAAGCAATTAAAAAAAAGAAATTAAGGGCAAGGGAAATGACAAGAAATATAGTCCTCACCTGGCAGATCAAGGACAGAGTTAAATTACTCAGGCAGTTTTATAGCAAGAGGAACACAGAGTCCCAGCATAATGGAGCTAAGTAACCTGAGAGCCCTCACCAAGGAAGGAGGGCCTAGACACATACAGCTGCCTGGGGACTTTGTGAGGAGAGAATTCTGTGGGAGAAGCCCTAAGAAGGCATATCTGAGCCCATAATTCATTGTGATGGCTCCCCAGGAGATGGCCAAGGCAAGTAGGCAGTTATTACTGGGAGGGACTCACTGCCAGCCTCAGAAGAGGCCAGAAACTAAGGGCTAAATGGGGCCTGGGTCTCCCTCCCAGTGTCCCTTTCCTCTAAGCCCCCCATACTAGCATCAGGCCTAGGTGTGTGTGAAGCTCAGTACTTGTCCTCTCTTTGAGGGAACATGAACCCTTCCCTGCAGCTCACTGCCAAGCAGCAGGCCTGCCTGCAGACATCCTGTTCACTGCCTGAGTTTACTTGACATTTTTTTACTCTTTTTGTTCCTAGCATCATCACAAAGAGTAGGTATGCTTCCTGATTTCCAGCTTTCCATTACTACAAATCTGGATGGCTCACCTTCTGGCTCCCATCTAAAGAGAATATCAGAGCATCTTCATGGGGAGGAGGTGGAAACTGCAGCTTTCCAGAGGGATAATAGGATGGAGGGCTGTGATCAGGGATTCAATGCTCCAGATACAGCAAATGTGTACTATAAGATTTCCCCAAAGCTGGCTCTCTTGTGAGTGCTTTTGGTGCAAGCTGACAACAGGTCCTATCTCAAACTAAAAATTCAAGGATCTCTGCTCTATGGAAATGTGAAATTCAGAGAAAAGAAGGCCATTGTCCAATGTATGTAAAAAATACTAGAGGAATTCTTTGTCAGAGTGCCAGCTGGAGCTAGCTCCAGAGTAGAAGTATATAAGAGGCACTTCCTTGGGAAGATCTGAGAGTGCTTTAAAATTCAAACAAACAAACAAACAAAATACCACAAAGAGCCAATGAAATTAGAACTGAATATTTTGTTTAGATATATGAGTTAACCTGAGAGGCAGACAGTAGGAGGGATCCTTGTGACACTGGTGCAGGGAAGCAGGCCTTTCTGGCAGCTAGTATGGTGTGAGAACTATATGTGCATGAAAAGTATGCTCAACAGTATTGTTCATCACAGTACCTCACCAAAAATGGTAAAAACAGGGTCTGGAGAGATATCACAGCAGGCAGTGAACTTACCATGCATGGTACCTGTTGTGTATGTAAACAGTTCCATGTGATTATTATGTTACTGATCCTACCCTGATTGGGAATTGTGCCCTGCCCTAGGGTGTGACCTGGCATTCTGCTCCCGCCCTAGGGTGGTCCCTGTTCAGACTCCATTATGTTACAAGTCAGTCCTTTATGAGACTGACTGATGGAGGGATGGAGGATGAGGTCTTTCTCCTCCAGCTCAGAGCAAGCGTCTGCCACCCTGTTCAGCCGGTGGTTCTGAGGAGAATGCGGCGGGTATAAAGCTAACAGGCAGTCAGGCTTCTGAAGATATCAGTTTTATTCCATGGATAAGGCTAAAGCCAGTTTGCTAGCTATTACATTTTAAAGCGCTTTTTGTTGATTCAGCTGAATTTTTTTTCTTTTGCTCTATTTTGGATCCTTTCCAACAAATATATTTTGGTATGAGTGAGTGTTATGGCCATTTATTTTGTGAAGTCTGTATGTGTATGTCTTGTTCTGTATCTGTCTGTTTTGCATATTTTGTATATAATTCCCTTTTTCCCAACTTTATCTTCCCCAATTTAGTCTTCCTTATCCTTCCCTCTCTCTTCCTAGTCCTTAAATGCAACCTCCTGTGGGGGACCCCTGACCCGCAGGGGTGTGGAAATGAAGGTTGCTAGTTATTCGTGGGTTTGCCCGAGCAGAACCGACCTGGGAAGAAAACTTGAGAAGTTAGTAAGAGAAGTCCTCAAGACAACACATGCTGTTCAAAAGGGGAGTTTATTGTCGGGTGATCAGCTTTTAAGGGCTGAAATACGTCAGAGGGTGTTACGGGTTCTCCACCAATTACAATTGCAAGCATTCATTAGCATAAGCTGGGGCAGGTAATAGGGAGGGGCAAAGAGGTAGAGAGCACGTTTTACCTGAAAGCATAAGATTCAAACAGAGTTGTATAAATTTTACTTAGCAAGCATAAACAAAACATCAGCTGCAATCATAATAACCTTTTGCTAACACAAAGGCAAGTTGCTCTATATTTTTCTTTTTGGCTGGATGTATTGGGCTGCTTTGAATTACTTTAGTATTTGTCTATTTCCTTTGTTCTCAGGAAATGGGCGCCTTTGGTCACGTGGGTGACAAGATCAGGGATTACTGAGGTGTCCTTTGTTCTAGGTTTCGTCAGCTAGGCTCCCCACAGTAACATTTAATTTTCAGGAATCCCTTCACATGTGCAAATCATCTCCTTCACCCACAACTACAGGCCTCCTGATCTCGGCCTGAGGAAGAAATCCGTGACTGTTGGAGTTTTGTACCCTGTTTGCTGCAAACGAAGCCACCTGGAATTTGTGTCACAATGTAACCCCAGAAAAAAAGATCCATGGATAAGACCCTCAGTCTCTGGATCCCAGTTAAACTGCTATCTGAATTTCTGGTTTTCCATCCACATGCACAGTACTATTGTTGACCATTTCTACAATGGCTACCCCCAAGATTGCACCGAATCCCAAAGAAAATGCAGAAGCTCAGCCCACTCGTGATGGCAATAATGTAATGCTTGGGGATGCCCCAACAGCGGCAATTGAAGAGTGGAGTCCCTTGCCTGGATGCCTGTACTGGCCTTCCTTCTTCATTCAGCTCTATGTTATTTTCTGTACCAGGCTGCAACCCGCTTTTCCAGATCCATCAAGTGTCTTTTGCCTGTCTTTTTGGAGTTCCAGACCCCTCAACTTTACAGATTGGTATTGGACTCTGTAGAAATTTCACCTTTTGTATTTTTTTATAATTGTAATCCTTTGAATTTATATTTGGTACTACACTTCTTTTGACTATTGTAATTAATGTTTTTCTATTTTTAGTTTTTTATCTTAGGAATTGTTGTAATACATTAGGGTTTTGCTTTCTTAACTTTAGGTTAGTGGGTTAGATATTGTTGTCTATAATCTTAAATTATAATTTTGTCTGTTCTCAGGGTTTTTTGAGTGGGCACATCATAGGCAAAAATACTAGGTTTAAAAGAAGGTTCTGTCCATTTTGGATGGACCCTCAAGTTGTTTATTTACACAGGGAGGTTCTCTGCCTTAAACATTCTGTTCTGGTTTGTGACTTAAGCTCCCATCTATAAATAATCGGCCGTACTTGGTACATCAATTTCGGACCTCATATGGACTTCTGCCTGGACTAAGAACTTCGATTAAGTTCAGATACCTATTGATCATCTTTGCAGTGGCCCTCTACTGTGCAGGGGGTGTGTGCCTCTTCTTACGAATTAAGGGTCTAATTCACTGCCCTCAAAGATGTGCTTTCTGGTCGACCTGGACTTGAATGGAAAATGTGCTTCAGGGACGGAGAGATAGCATGGAGGTAAGGCGTTTGCCTTTCATGAAGAAGGTTGGTGGTTCACATCCTATGTGGTCCACTGAGCCTGCCAGGAGCGATTTCTGAGCATAGAGCCAGAAGTAACCCCTGAGTGCTGCCGGGTGTGACCCCCAAACAAACAAACAAACAAAAAAGAAAATGTGCTTCATCTCGCCTGCTACACAGCCTTTCTAGCATCTCTTCAAAGGATCTCTGTCTACGGATTACAATTGGGCTTTCTGATTGCCCCGGGAGCTCCCCATCGCCTACTAGATCCTTGATCACTGAATTTCAGATTCTCCTTCTGCTTTTCCAAGGAAGAACTTGGAATTCTTCATCTTGTACGTCGTATATCTATCATCTCTGGAGCTTGTAGTTCATTCCTTGACACGTTTCTGGTTTTAGACGCCCTGTGTTTAGGTTAGAAGTTTTTCTTTATAGTTTCCTGTGATGCGTTTATGCAAACACCCGCTCCTTTATTACTGCTTAGTTTTTCCTTTAATAATTATAGACAATATTACTTACTTTTGTATATTGTTGTTTGTTTACTAAAATGGGGGAATTGTTGTGTATGTAAACATTTCCATGGGATTATTGTTACTGGTCCTACCCTGATTGGTGATTGTGCCCTACCCTAGGGTGGTACCTGATTCTGATGTATAAAAGCAAGGGTCTGTGGGAGGCAGGGGCCTTTTTCTGGGGCTGATTCTGGGGCTTTTGGCTTCAGCCTTATCCACGGAATAAAGCTGATATCTTCAGAAACCTGACTGCCTGTTAGCTTTATACCCACCACATTCACCTCAGAACCGCCTGCTGAACAGGGTGGCAGATGCGTGCTCTGAGCTGGAGGAGAAAGACTTCATCCTCCATCCCTCCATCAGTGAGCCCCAAAAAGGACTGACTTGAAACAGTACCAAATCAAATTTCATTTCCAGTATCCCACATAATTCCCCCACATTCTTCCAGGATAATTTTCTGAGAGAAGAGTCAAGAGTAAGCCCTGAGCACACTGGTTATAACCCCAAAACAAAAAATTAGAAAATTGGAAAGGAAAAAATAAATTTTAAAATAGGGACTTGGAAGGAATACTCAGCTTAGGGCACATACCAAATACGCTCCTGGATTAACATTCTAAACACTATTGAAAGGACCCCCTTACAAAAATACTTTAATAAAGTAAAATACAATTCTAAGTTCTAAAATTCTCACCACTGGAGCCTATCCTTTCGATGAGGACATGGAGGACTTCTCTCATAGGACACTTCTCTCTAGAAGATGGACGAATCCTTTCTCAAACTTCTCAGCAAATATGAGTGCCCATGGGAAAAGGGCAAAGAAGTATAGCATGCACTTCATGTGCAGAGGACCCAGGTTCAATTTGCAGTGCCTCATGTTTTCCTGAGTACCACAATCCCCACCCAGTTCCAATGGGCTTAAACTAAATTTATAAAAAAAAAGAATTAGCAAATTAGGTTTGGAATATGCTCTATAATCCAGAATTCCTTTAAAACCAGACATAGTTTTTAAGTTACTTAGATTTTTTTTGTGGCCATGCCTTGCACTACTTGAGATTATTCTGGCTCTATGCTCTGGAATTACTCCTGATGGTACTCAGACAATACAGTGGAGTTCTGGAGATAGAGCACTGGATAGCCATGTGCAAGACAATTGTCTCACTCACTATACTATCTCTCTAGTCTACATATTTTTTCATAAAAGTAACACATCATTATACCTTTATGTAAGTTTCAGGTGTGTGCAGCATTCAAAATAAGACTTTACATATTATATATTAAGCTCACCATAAATTCTCTTCTTCATATATAATTGTCCACTTGTCCTGATATACACACTCTCCTTTAGCTTGTGGTCTCCATACTTAGCATAAAACAATTCAACTATATATTTATATAGAAAGGTGAAACCTTACTCTTCTTAATATGGATGGGTTATTGGCTTATAGCTTATCATAGCGAAATAAGCCAAGTGAGAAAGGAGAATATCCTATGATTTCCCTCATGCGTTATATAGAGACCAAACAGTCAAAGGAATCATATGGAAAATAAAAACATTTTGATGCAATTGTAGAATAGGAGCCAAGGTCAGGTGTGTATGAGGCAGTGTTGCCTAGAAAGGAAGCTATGGATGGGAAGACAAATAAGAATATTTTGGGAGAAACGTGAAAGCTAGTTGAATGGCTATGAAAGGTAAGGGTGTGGGGCTATCTCCATTGCTGTGTGGAACAAGCAAGCACCATTTCCCCACAGATCTAAATACTAACTTGGTTTATCTGTCACTCGGATTTGGGTCATTAACTGTTCTGGGACTCACTCTTAGTATCTACAAGAAAGAAATGAACAACCCAGTCTTACCTGTCTCATAGGGTTGCTCAGAGAATGATTTCAAAAGCCTAATGAAAGAATTTTGATTCTTTTCTTTCTTGAATCTTCCCAGGGCTTTCTCTTATTGAATGTAATTTTTAATTTTATTTTTTGAAACCATGTGATTTACAAAGTCCTTCATAGTTTGGTTTTAGACATACAATGAATCTAGGCAATCCTACCACCAGTGTCCACCTCCTTCCACCAATATTCCTTAAATGCATCCCATACCACCACCCCTACCCCCGAGCTTGCCACTATAACAGGCCCATTTTTAGTTTAGATTATTAAAATTTGGGACTCTGGATTCCATTGTTGCCTTTGGTTTGGATATTTAGTTCTGTCATTTTTAACACTACTAATGAATATGAGACTGCCTGGGCCCTGGCCCCATCCCATACTTTATATTTATTTTTCTCTTCCATTCAATTTCTTTTCTTCTCCTCATTAAACTCTTGGGCTAAGGTGTCCAAGAAAACTCCCATTTAGACCACTGCATTTATTCATGCATTTATTCTAAATACTGCGTATAAGTGCTATCACTCTGTATTTATCCTTCTTCTTGATTACTTCATTTAACATAATATCTTCAAGTTCCATCCTTGTAGATGCAAATTGCATGACTGCATCATTCCTTACAGCTATGCAGTAGATAATTGTATATATGTACCACATCTTCATGATCTATTTGACTGGTGTTGGGCATCTAGGTGGAATTCAAGTGTTGGCTTTTTTTACTGAGTGCTACATTGAATAATAGTGTGCATACATCCTTTTGGATTAATGATTCTCTGTGATTGGGATAGATACCCCAAAGAGTGATTCTGGGTCCTATGGAACAATCCAAACTGTTTTCCATAGGGGTCAACCAGGCAGCATCCCCACCAACAGTGGATGAGAGTTCCTTTCTTACTACATCCCCATCAACAGAAATTGTTCCCAGTATTATTTTCAAATAATTTTTATTGTGACCAAAGTGAATTACGAATTTTTCACAGTAATATTTAAGGTAAATAGTGACAATAAATCAGGGCCATTCCACCAGTATTGTCGTCCCTCCACCCCTGTTCCAAGCATGCATCCCATATCTCTCTCACTTGCCCCCCCCCATTTGCTAGTGTAACTGCTTCTCTCTGTGTATAGCTTGTTGTAGATTGGGTATCAATTTAGTTGTCATTGACTTTGGGTTTGGTGTTTGAGTCTGATCATTTTTATTTCCACTCAATGTTCATACAACTGTTTGGTCCTGGTACCTCCATTTTCCCTCTCAATTCATGAGGCAGAATAAGATGATTCAAGTTATGTGGTTCTGTTAAAAAAAAAACTGGGAGGATTCTGTCTTGAGGTTATAAATATCAATTTAAACGAAGAAAGGTAAAAGGGAGAACAAAACCCAGCATCTACAAAAAAAAAAAAGCACTCAGCTACTAAAAACAACCACCATCATATAATAACTAGGAAAATGAAAGAAAATTTAAAAAATTAAAATAATAAAAAAGAAGAAGAAAAGAAAGAAAAAGAGAAAAGAGAAGAAAAAGATAAAAAATAAGAAAAAAAGAAAAACGAAGGAAGGAAGGCTGATGTGGCAAGGTTTTGTGCTTTTTGTTCATAGGTACAGCAAATATTGAGGAAATTAGAAATGGAATTCCCTTGGTCTAAGAGATACAGACTTTCTCCACTCTTGAAGTATACTTCCATGGGAACAACTGCAGGCTCCATAAACGCTTATTTTCACACCCTAAGGTCTTTTTATGGTGCCAGGAAACTTTCCTCTCAGTTGTGGATGATAACATCAGACCTCTGTAGCTAGAGATCTTTGTATTTCCTTCTTAAATAATAGAGAGAAGGCTAGGATAGAGTCTTTCTTTATGGGCCTAAAAGTTCTGTTCTATCAGTTGTGATAATCAGTCTTCTGTAATTTAGTGGTCTTGATTTTTGCTCAGATCCTAGGACAAAGCTTAGGATAGAGTCTTTCATTTTATGGTTCCAGAAGTTCTTTTTGATATGTGCTATCCTCACTGGTGTAATATGATATCTCATTGATCTCTTAATTTGGATGTTCCTAATTATAAGTGATGATGAACATTTTTTCATATGTCTGTTCGACATCTGTTGGTCTTCTTCAGAGAAGTGTTTGCTCAAATCTTCTCTCCATTTGTTGATGGGATTTTTACATTTTGTGGAGTTAAACTTTGTGAGTATTTTGTATGTCCTAGATATCAAAATTGTATGTGGTATATTAAATGCAAAAATGTTCCCCCATTCAGTTAGCTGTCTTCACATTATAGCCTATGTTTCTTTTGCCATACAGAAATCTTTTAGTTTTATGTAGTCCTGTTTATTCATGTTTGATGCTATAGCTCTAGTCATTAGCATCCTACCATCAAAGACTTCTTTGAGGTCTAGTTCGAGAAGTGTTCTGCCTATATTTTCCTCAATGAACTTTATGGATTCTGGTCAAATCTCAAGGTCTTTAATCCACTTTGAATTGAGTGTTGTGTAAGGTGTAAATTATAGATCAAACTTTAATTTCTTACATGTGGTTATGAGACTGTCACTCCATTTCAAAATCGCGGCTCCTTTGTCAAAGATTAATTGACTGTATACGTCAGGGGACTGTCACTGGATATTCTATTATCACCCATTATCTGAAAGTCTGATTTTTGTTCCATGCTGTTTTGATCCCTATCGGTTTGTAATAGAGCTTCAAGTTAGGTAATGAGATGCTTCCCAGTTTCTTGTTTTTCAATATGGATTTGGCTATCCTAGATCTTTTATGGTTCCACACAAACTTTATAATTGCTTGTTCTAAGTCCTTGAAGAGTGTTGCCTAAATTTGAATAGGGATTGCATTGTATCTACATAGTAGTTTAGGTAAAATGTTCAATTTTATGATATTGATTCTTCCAATCCATGAGCATGAAATGTTCTTCCATTTCTTAAGTGCTCTTCTTTTTCTTTCTGAAGTATTTTGATGTTTTGATAGTATAGGTGTCTAACTATTAGTGGAGTCTATGGATCCAAAATGAGAGTCTGTTGAGATGCAGGCCTGGAAGCTAACATCAACACTGGAAATAATCCACACAGTGAAGAGGTGCAAGAATGGGTTCAGGAATCCAGTGCTCAAGCAAGGAATTCATCCACCCAAGCTTTCTGCTCCTAAGATGGAGCACAGCTCAGTGGACAAAGACTGAAGGAATGACCCTCTGCCCTCCTTAGACCCCTGCTTTTATTGACAAGAATCAGGCCCCACTCTAGGGTGGAAGAGGAATACCAAGTAGAGAATAAGCCAATATGCCATCACTAGATCACACCCTATGGTGGAGTGCAAATATTGATTAGGGTAGGATCAGTAACCCAACATCTCCCCCTAACTGACTTTACAAAAACAAATAAATCATATCCCATGATTCTAAGATTATGGCATATGCTTCTAAAGATAAAGGTTGGCAATATTTTGCATAGGCACAGCAAAAGTTGGGAAAACATAATAAAAAAATTTGGCCTAAAATTAGGGTATTCCTACCCAAGAAACATCCTGACTTAGTGCCATCTGCAGACTTCAGGCACAGTAAATTGTCTAACCCTATAGTATTTAAGGTCCCAGGAAAGATTGTCCTCAGACACAGTTTGAGCCTCTCATCCTCTGTAGGAGTGTCCTGTTAGAAGGGGTTATGTCCCACCTCTCTTCAAGATTGGGAGAGACTCTGATTACCAGAACTTTTCTAGATATTAAGAGGAGAGACAAGACTGTGGCCAGTTGGTTCAATCCAGAGTCTGTACTGGTAGATGGTGGATTCCTAGTGTAAGTGCAAAGAACCATGCTGGTCCCAAGGCTCAGGGGTAAATGGCTTATGTGCAAGTCATGGCACCAAAGCAAATGTTCAGAGTGGAAGGCCCCTGTAGTAAGAAATTATTGAGTCTTCATCCCTAATGGATAATAGCTCGTCTTAGTTTCTAATATTTTCCTATTTTAATTCATCTATACAAAAGAAACAATGCCATAGGATACTATTGTGGCCTATGAGGAAGATAATAAACCAATAATTCTTATCTCGGTTCTATCAAAAGCACAAACACTTCATGGGTATAATCTTTACTCTTTTCTAAAAATTTCTACTAGCATATCTAAATAAAAAGGGAAGGTATAATATAATGTAAAGCATATACATGTTAAAGAGATACACTTAGGAAGTGTTCAAAGAGATTATACATATCCCCTAAGTCTTTTGAGATAGTCTGAGGAGTGTAGATAAATTCCAGATCCCAAATGCAGTCTGCAATGCAGTCTTGTGGAGTCTGGGGAAATGACTCACAACATTCATAGATCAAGAAATGTCCTAGATCTGAAGATCTCTCAATAGCTGAAACCAGTTATGAGCAATAGTCTATGGTGAACTGAAGTGGTAGAAGTTGACCACCAAGAACAAGTGGTGTGCCTGCCTTCTTCTTTGAAGATGACTTACAATTCAAGGACTCAAGTGACTCCGACAGCAGCAGCAGCCAGAATGATGACAAAGCAGGAAATCTTCATGAAGAATAAACCACAAATAGGATCATGATTAATTCACACACCAGTGGTGCTGCCTGAGTCCTGCTTCCCATTCAGTGGGTGGTCTACAGCAAGTTCAGCTGGGTTGATATATAGAGATCCTACAAACTTATATCGGAGTGGTACTATAAGCACCAGCATGACCACTGTGGCAGCATGGCATCATCTTCTTCCTGGGAAAAGAAATGGCCATATACAAGAAGGAAGGGTTAAATACAATATGAACAGACATTACATATAATACATATAATTACATATAATACAGACAAACATTAAACATAGAGGCAGTCACCACACACACACTCACTCATAGATGACAAAATAGATCCATACCAAAATTGACCCAAGTAGAATGGGTTAAAGCTCTTCAAAATATAAAGCTGGCATTTCAGGTGAAACGGTTTTCTACTTCCTTAGAATAATCAACATCGATGAAGGGGAACTTTACTAAAAAAAAAAGGCTTTCTGGTTTAGAATACACAGGGAACATTCTTAAAAGCAACCATAATATTTAAGATTAGAATACTAAGTGATATGGTGATGAGCACTGTAAAAAAAGAGTCTATGGCATTCAGATGCTTTATCCAAGGATTTCTGTGGAGAGGAATATTAGAAAATATAGGCAGATAAAATCAAATGGAAAATGAATGATTTAAAATATTTGTTAAGAGAGATAAACAAATGGGACTATATTAAGCTGAGAAGCTTCTGTACCTCAAAGGAAGTAGTGACTAGAATAAAAAGGTCACCCACACAATGGGAGAAACTATTCACCTAATACCCATCAGTTAAGGGGCTAATATCTATGATATACAAGGTACTGACAGAGTTTACCAGGAAAAAAAAATCTAATCCCAATCATTTATATGGGAGAGAGGGATAAACATATTCTCAGACTGAAAAGAATTCACATTTGCTCAAATTATACCTACTCTGGGGCCTGAGTGGTAGGGTGTTTGCTTTGCACATGGCTGATCAAGGATGGACCTTGGTTCGATCCCCAGCGTTCCATATGTCCCCCAAGCCTGAGCACATAGCCAGGAATAACCCCTGAGCATCACTGGGTGTGGCCCAAAATCAAAGCAAAAAAAATTTATACCAATTCTGAATTACTGCCAGAAATTATCTCTGAGAACAGAAACAAGAATAGCACCTGAGAATTTATGGGAATGGTTCAAGCCTCCCCATTCCATAAAATATTCTGAGCTCTGAACCTTCTCCTACAAGAAGTTTCTCTGGCTGCCACAATTTGGTGCAGTTTTCACACCTCTGTTAGCACCACTCCCTGTGCTTCCCTCTGCAAAGCTCTACTGAATAATCTACACTTTACTGAATCACTTGGCTACTTATCTTTCTCCAGCACTGCACTACATACTCATTCTTATAGTCTGCTCTTCTTTTCCATTCATTGGTGATGTCATTGTTCATAAAGGATTGCACTCATACCTGCCCATTGTACTCACATATTTAAAATACTGTTGAATTCCTTTGGTGGCAGTGCTTAAACATGTGCTCACAAGGGGTAACACTGGTTCTTGTAGTGCTAAAGCATATTCTTGCAGTGGTCACACATACTTGCCTGAAGGCCAGGGTGCTTTCACATACCTGAGGTGAGGCATTTAGGACCACAATTCTTTTGTTGTGTTTCTTTTACACAACTTACTATACTATAGCAGGAATATCTTGAACTTTCAGGGATTTAAGTAAGCAAAGCTATCAGGATGAACAGTAAAGAGGTTCAGACAGAATTACACTATAGGTTTGTGTGGGAACTGAACGCACTTCCAAGGCAGAAGCTTTCAGCTGCTGAGCCATTTCTCTGGCTCCATGACTGTATTCTTCTTTAAAAAATATTTTGTATTATGGGTCTGGAGCAATGGTGCAAGTGGTAAGGTGTCTGCCTTTCATGCGCTAGGTTAGGACGACCATGGTTTGATCCCCTGGCATCCCATATGGTCCCCCATGCCAGGAGCGATTTTTGAGCCCATTGCCAGGAGTAAACCCTGAGCGTCACCGGGTGTGGCTGAAAAACTAAAAAAATAATTTGTATTTTGACCAGTGTGAATTACAAGTCTTTCACATTATATTTAAGGTACATAGTGACAGTGAATTAGGGCCATTCCCAACCACCAGTGTTGTCCTCCCTTCACCCCTTTCCCAGTATGCATCCAATACCTTCCGCCCTTTGTCCCTGGACTGCTAGTGTAAACAGGTTTTCTTTGTGGATAGCTTGTTGTAGATTGAGAGTCTTGATTCTGTTATCATTGACTTTGGGTTTGTTGTTTAGGTCTGATTATTTTTTATTTCCACTCAAATTTCAAGAGAATGTTTGCTCCTGGTATCATTCACTTTTCCCCCCTCAATTCATGAGGCAGAACAAGATGATTCAAGTTCTGTGGTTCTTTTGAAAAAACAAAACAAACAAACAAACAAAACAACCAGCAATGGCCAAAAAAGCCCACAACAGCAACAAGAAAAACAACAACAATAAGAAGAAAGAAAAAAGAAAAAGAAAGGGAAAGGGAAAAAATGGGGAGGGCTAGTGTGGCAAGTTTTTTTTTCCAGAGGCACATTAAGTATTAGGGATATTGGAAAGGGAATTCTCTTGGCCTAAGAGATACAGAGTTTCTCCACTCCTGAAGCATACTGTCATGGGAACAAGTACAGGCTCTGGACATACTCATTATCGAGCCCCAAGGTCTTTTATGGTGCTAGAAAATGTTCTGCTCAGTTGTGGCATGACTGTATTATTATTAAAAACAAGCAGTATATCTTCCTCTATAACAATATTTCCACTCCATCCCATGGTTTTGTCAATGGCAAACATTGAGTAAATAGTTGCTAAATGAACTACCTCTCTGGAACATTGAGAATTGTACAGCTTAAGAACTTTGGAAATACAGTAATGACTTCCCTGCTTGACCCCCAAAGGACATTGTTCTTATTTAATTACTTGTGTGAGTGTAAGAGGGATTTAAACAGATGTTATAACTGCTCACTTAGCAAAGGACAGTGATTAGGGTTTTCCTTGATTAACTAAATAGATAGCACACAAGTGGAATATTAAAGGCCAGATGGCATAACATTTATTTGGTTTATATCTGGGAGAGGAACTCTAAAGTGCCAGCATTGTCCTATTTAACCTTAACTCCAGACTAAAAGACTCTCTACCGACTTCAAATAAAGGCTAATGTATGGAGCCCTGCAGCTTATCAAGTGTAGAAAAATAAGACCCTGTGTTACAGTACACTTGCCTTCACTCCATACCCATTTCCATTCTATCCTAAAGAAAGACAATGTAAAATGAAAGATGAGGTGTGTTATGGGCTCAATAGTGTACCCCCAGTTTAATGTGCCTAACCCCAAATATTTCAGATGTAACTATATGTGGAAATAAGGCCTTTTAATAGATAATTATATTGAGTCATAAACCAATTGAGCTGTTCCTTTTTTTTTTTTGAGAAAAAAATTGAACACAAAAAAGAATTTGAACACACAGAGACATTAAAGGTGCATGCACACCTTCTGAGAAAACTGAGAATCTGAAGGGAGCCCTGCCCTGTGCCTCTCTGTCTTTTCTGAATCCTTGGAGCTCCCCTCAGAGCCCTGGGAAGCGAACCCCCAAAAACTGCATTCTGAAGATACCCAGCGAGCCGGTGTGTGAGTAAGAGGTGGCTGACCTTGAGGACTGTCAGGTGAAGTGCTGATTGACTCACTTGCGGAGTCCCCGCCTGGCTGTGCTTCTTCTGAGGAAACTGAGGACCTGAAGGGAGCCCTGCACTTTGCTTCTCTGTCTTTTCTGAATCCTTGGAGCTCCCCTCAGAGCCCTGGGAAGCGAACCCCCAAAAACTCCATTCTGAAGCTACCCAGCGAGCTGGTGAGTGAATAAAAAATGGCTGACCATGGGGACTGCCAGGTGAAGTGCTGATTGACTCACTTGTGGAGTCCCCGTCTGGCTGTGCTCCTTCTGAGGAAACTGAGGACCTGAAGGGAGCCCTGCCCTGTGCTTCTCTGTCTTTTCTGAATCCTTGGAGCTCCCCTTAGAGCCCTGGGAAGCGAACCCCCAAAAACTGCATTCTGAAGCTACCCAGCAAGCAGGTGAGTGAGTAAGAGGTGGCTGACCTTGGGGACTGCCAGGTGAAGTGCTGATTGACTCACTTGCGGAGTCCCCGCCTGGCTGTGCTTCTTCTGAGGAAACTGAGGACCTGAAGGGAACCCTGCTCTATGCTTCTCTGTCTTTTCTGAATCCTTGGAGCTCTCCTCAGTGCCCTGGAAAGCGAACCCCCTAAAACTGCATTCTGAAGCTACCTAGCGAGCGGGTTGAGGACCAAAGGGAGCCTTGTCCTGTGCTTCTCTGTCTTTTCTGAATCCTGAGACTCTCCTCAGAGCCCTGGGAAGCGAACCCCCAAAAACTGCATTCTGAAGCTACCCAGCGAGCGGCTCCTCAGAGCCCTGGGAAGTGAACCCCCAAAAAACTGCATTCTGAAGCTACCCAGAAAGCGAGCGAAAAAGAACACCATCACAACAAGAAGAAAAAATCACACTAAGAACCATGCTGGATAACAGAAGCAAGCATTTCTCTCCAGACTGTCTACTCTGCTGCATGCTCGGGCCGAATATTTGATCCTGTGTGAGGCTTCATCCACGGAGGACTCCCTTCCCTTAGAGGCAAGTCGGCCCATCCAGAAAGAGCGGAGCCAGAGGAGAGTGGTGCCTGCATAATATAGCCAATGAATTCCACCACAACACGTAGAAAAACCCACAATACAAGTGTGACAATGGGGAAACAATGCAGGCCAGCATCAGACATAGAGAATGAAGATGACATTTCTGAGGACCAGATAAAGACCAACCAACTAATCGAACTCTCAGATAAGGACTTTAGACTAGCAATATGGAAGATGCTCAAAGAAATCAAAGAAACCATGGATTGAGTTGAACAGAACACTAATAAGAACCAATAAAATATGAAGACAGAAATCACAAAACTCCAAACTGAAATAACATGTCAACTAACAGGTCTGAAAAAGTCAGTAAACGAAGTGAATGACAAAATGGATAAGCTCTGGAACAGGGTATCAGAAGCTGAGAATAGACTTGGTGCTGTAGAAGATGAGATACATAACAATTGCATACAGCAGGAGAGATTGGAAAAAAACTTAAAGCAAATGAACAGACAATGGAAAAATTAGTCAAAGAATGGGAACAGATGAAGATAGAAGTCTATGATAAGATCAACAGAAATAACTTAAGAATCATTGGAGTCCCAGAGACCCAGGAAGAAAATTTCCAGGAAGAATCAACAGTCAAGAACATCATTAAAGAGAAACTTCCAGAGCTAAAGAATATATGTGATCAAATCCTGCATGCTCGAAGAGTACCAACCAAAAGAGACCACAGAAAAACCACCACAAGACACATCCTAGTCACAATGACAAATCCCACAGATAGAGACAGAATTCTGAAAACAGCAAGATCAAAAGGGGAAATTACATTCAAACAAGCATCCTTGAGATTTACAGCAGACCTGTCACCAGAAACACTCAATGCCATAAAGCAGTGGTGGGACATTGTGACAAAACTGAATGAAATGAATGCTTCACCTAGAATACTGTACCCAGCAAAACTCACTTTCCGGTTTGACAAAAGAATACATGGTTTCACAGATAAAAAACAGCTCAGAAACTTTACAGACTCAAAACCAGTCTTAAGAGAAAAACTGAAAGACCTAATTTAAGACAAGACTAACCAAAAGACACACCAAATTTCGATATAAAGATGGCATTAAATACCAGGACAATTCTTTCTCTCAACATCAATGGACTAAATGCACCAGGTAAGAGACACAGAGTGGCTAAATGGATCAAAAAACTCAATCCAACCTTCTGCTGACTATAAGAAATGCACCTAAATAGCCAGAACAAACATAGACTCAAAATAAAGGCTGGAGAAAAATTATCGAAGCAAACAACACCCATAAAAAAGCTGGAGTGGCCATACTAATATAAGATAATGCAAACTTTATACTCAGGAAGTTTGTAAGGAACAAAGATGGACATGTTATATTAATCAAGGGGTATGTAGAGCAGGAAGAAATCACTCTCCTAAACATATATGCACCGAATGAGGGACCAGCAAAATATTTAATACAACTGTTGACAAATCTGAAAAATAATATCAATAACAACACAATAATTGTGGGGGACCTCAACACGGCTTTGTCAACACTGGATAGATCAACCAGACTGAAACCCAACAAGAATATACTAGATCTGAGGAGAGAAATGGAAGTAAGAGGCCTAGTGGATATATATATAGGACACTCCATCCCCAGAAACCTGGGTACACATTCTTCTCCAATGTACATGGGACATTCTCCAGGATAGACTACATGCTGGCACATAAAACATACATCCATAATATCAAGAGGATAGAAATTTTGCAGACTACCTTCGCTGACCACAAAGCTCTGAAATTATTTGTGAATTCCAAAGGGACTCAGAAGAAAAACTTTAACACCTGAAAGTTAAACAACCTCATACTGAATAAAGAGTGGGTATGAGATGAAATCAAGGAGGAAATCAAAAGGTTCTTGGAAAGAAATGAAAATAAAGACACAAACTATCAGAACTTATGTGACACAGCAAAAGCAGTACGGAGATGAAAATTTTAGCTTTGCAAGCGCATATCAGGAAGGAAGAAGGAGCTCACCTGAGTAGCTTAATGACACAGCTAATAGAACTAGAAAGTGCTCAACAAAAGAACCCAAAAATAGGGAGACAGAAGGAAATAACAAAGCTGAGAGCAGAAATCAACGAAGTGGAAACCCAAAAAACAATCTGAAAGATCAACGAAAGCAGAAGTTGGTTCTTTGAAAAAATAAACAAGATTGATAGACCACTGGCAAACCTAACAAAGAAAGAGAGAGAGAAACTTGATAACTCGTATTAGGAATGAAAAAGGAGAGATCACTACTGATATGACAGAGATTCAAAGGGTAATCAGAAACTACTTTGAGAAACTCTACGCCACTAAAAATGAGAACCTGGAAGAAATGGATAAATTCTTGGACTCTTATAATCTTCCACGGTTGAAGGAAGAGGATGTACCATATATAAACACCCCCATCTCCATCGATGAAATTAAAACGGTAATCAAATGTCTGCCCAAAAACAAAAGCCGAGGCCCAGATGGATTCACTAATGAATTCTTTCAAACTTTCCAAGAGGAACTACTACCAATCCTGGCAAGACTCTTTCATGAAATTGAACAAACAGAAACACTTCCAAATAGCTTTTATGAAGCCAACATCACCTAGATACCTAAATCAGACAGAGATGCTACGAAAAAAGAAAATTACAGACCAATATCGCTGATGAATGCAGATGAAAAGATCCTCAACAAAATCTTGGCAAATAGGATTCAATGCCTCATTAAGAAGATCATCCACTATGATTAAGTAGGTTTCATCCCAGGAATGCAAGGATGGTTTAACATCCGTAAATCTATCAATGTAATACACAACATAAACAACAAAAGAAATAAAAACCACATGATCATATCAATAGATGCAGAGAAAGCATTTGATAAGGTCCAACACCCATTCTTGATCAAAACTCTCAGCAAGATGGGAATGGAAGGAACCTTTCTCAATATAGTTAAGGCCATCTACCATAAGCCAGTGGCAAACATTATCCTCAATGGAGAAAATCTAAAAGCCTTCCCTCTAAATTCTGGCACAAGACAAGGCTGTCCTCTCTCACCACTCCTATTCAACATAGCACTGGAAGTCCTTGCTATAGCGATTAGGCAAGAAAAAGATATCAAGGGAATCCAGATAGGAAAGGAAGAAGTCAAGCTCTCACTGTTTGCAGATGACATGATGCTCTACTTAGAAAACCCTAAAGACTCTACCAAAAAGCTTCTAGAAACAATAGACTCATACAGCAAGGTGGCAGGCTACAAAATTAACACAGAAAAATCAATGGCCTTTCTTTACACCAATAGTAATAAGGAAGAATTAGACATTAAGAAAACAAACCCATTCACAATAGTGCCACACAAACTCAAATATCTTGGAATCTACTGGACTAAAAATGTGAAGGACCTATACAAAGAAAACTATAAAACTCTGCTCCAAGAAATAAGAGAGGACACGTGGAAATGGAAACGCATACCCTGGTCATGGATTGGCAGGATTAACATCATCAAAATGGCAATACTCCCCAAGGCATTATACAGATTTAATGCTATCCCTCTAAAGATACCCATGACATTCTTCAAAGAAGTGGATCAGGCACTTTTGAAATTTGTTTGGAACAATAAACACCCTAGAATAGCTAAAGCAATCATTGGGAAAAAGAATATGGGAGGAATAACTTTCCTCAACTTTAAACTTTACTACAAATCAATAGTTATCAAAACAGCATGGTATTGGAATAAGGACAGGCCCTCAGATCAGTGGAATAGGCTTGAATACTCAGAAAATGTTCCCCAGACATACAAACACCTAATTTTTGACAAAGGAGCAGGAAATCCTAAATGGAGCAGGGAAAGCCTCTTCAACAAGTGGTGTTGGCACAACTGGATAGCCACTTGCAAAAAATTGAATTTAGACCCCCACCTAACATCATGTACAAAGGTAAAATCCAAATGGATTAAAGACCTCGATAACAGCCCCAAAACCATAAGATATATTGAACAACACATAGGCAAAACACTCCAGGACATTGAGACTACAGGCATCTTCAAGGAGGAAACTGCACTCTCCAAGCAAGTGAATGCAGAGATTAACAGATGGGAATATATTAAACTGAGAAGCTTCTGCACCTCAAAGGAAATAGTGCCCAGGATACAAGAGCCACCACTGAATGGGAGAAACTATTCACCCAATACCCATCAGATAAGGGGCTAATCTCCAAAATATACAAGGCACTGACAGAACTTTACAAGAAAAAGTCATGTAATCCCATCAAAAAATGGGGAGAAGAAATGGACAGACACTTTGACAAAGAAGAAATACAAATGGCCAAAAGACTCATGAAAAAATGCTCCACATCACTAATCATCAGGGAGATGCAAATCAAAACAACGATGAGATATCACCTCACACCCCAGAGAATGGCACACATCACAAAGAATGAGAATAAACAGTGTTGGCGGGGATGTGGAGAGAAAGGAACTCTTATCCACTGCTGGTGGGAATGCCGTCTAGTTCAACCTTTATGGAAAGCAATATGGAGATTCCTCCAAAAACTGGAAATCGAGCTCCCATACGATCCAGCTATACCACTCCTAGGAATATACCCTAGGAACATAAAAATACAATACAAAAACCCCTTCCTTAGACCTATATTCATTGCAGCACTATTTACCATAGCAAGACTATGGAAACAACCAAGATGCCCTTCAACAGACGAATGGCTAAAGAAACTGTGGTACATATACACAATGGAATATTATGCAGCTGTCAGGAGAGATGAAGTCATGAAATTTTCCTATACATGGATGTACACGGAATCTATTATGCTGAGTGAAATAAGTCAGAGAGAGAGAAAAACGCAGAATGGTCTCACTCATCTATGGGTTTTAAGAAAAATGAAAGACATTCTTGCAATAATAATTTTCAGACACAAAAGAGAAAAGAGCTGGAAGTTCCAGCTCACCTCAGGAAGCTCACCACAAATAGTGATGAGTTTAGTTAGAGAAATAACTACATTTTGAACTGTCCTAATAATGAGAATGTATGAGGGAAATGGAGCACCTGTTTAGAGTACAGGCAGGGGTTGGGTGGGGAGGAGGGAAACTTGGGACATTGGTGATGGGAATGTTGCACTGGTGATGGGGTGTGTTCTTTACATGACTGAAACCCAAACACAATCATGTATGTAATCAAGGTGTTTAAATAAATAAAAAATTAAAAAAAAAACAAATAACTGTAGTAGAATGCCTGTCTCGAACACAGGCAGGTGATAGGAAGGGGGGAGGGGTAATGTTACACTGGTGAAGGGGGGTGTTCTGTTATGACTGTAACCCAACTATGATCATGTTACTTAAATAAAAATATATTTAAAAAATAGAAAAAAAAGGTGCATGCACAGAGGAACAATCCTAGGAAGAGGCAGCAATAGAGACATCATCTTTAGGATAAGAAAGAAAACATATCCAGACAACACCTTGATTTTGAAGTTCCAGCCTGCAAAACTTAAAATATGCAGAGTTCTATCATCAGTATTCCATGAGTTCAGCTTTCAGTACACCTCAGATCAATCCATAATGATGAATTTTTTGAATTTATGGCATGAATCTTGGTCAAAGTTGGGCTCTGCTTCCTATGCTCACTTTACACTTAATGCTCATTCATTCCTAGTTAACTTCCATTTTCTTCCTTCATATTCACTCATTCATTCATTTATTCATTCAGCAGTGATTTATATGCTCCAAGAGTTTATCTCCTGTCCTTGAAGAATCTTAGTGTCTTATAAAGGTTTAACTCTATGGAGTCAGGGATATAGGTCAAGTGGTAACATTCATACTTAGCATGTGTAAGGTCCTGAGTGTCCCCAATACCACTGAGACAACTCTTATAGAGTGTGAGAGCCCAATAGTGTTCCCCTGGTGCCACTATGCCCCTCTGGCCTGAACACCCTAAACAATCTAGGATGAGCTCTTATAATCGTGGCCCAGCTTAAACTTCCCCTTTTTCCCACTCTCAGGTGTGGCCTCTATAAAAAAGTGTACATATCTATCATGAACTCTTAGAAATTAACCATGTTGAATCACATATATCTAAGAAAATCGAACTGGGCAATGAAAAAGAGGAACATGAGTCAGTAAAAAGTAAGTGTTATTTTTAGAGTACAATGAGCATTTAGCCAACCAGGGTTCAATCCCCAGTACTCCATATGGTCTCCCAGGCTTGAACAGGAGTGATCCTTTAACAAAGTAATGAGGTAAGCCCAAAAAACAGTCAAGTATGTTCTCAAAACTCTCTCTGTATATGTATATGTATATGTATATGTATATGTATATGTATATGTATATGTATATATGTGTGTGTGTGTGTGTACATCACCTGCAATACAATATGGTATACCAGTTCAGATTTCATACTCTGAAGCCATTTGGGTCTGGAATTAGACATTAACAGACATTAAGTCTAAAAATACCTGGATTCAAATGTGGAACTTACTAAACTTCCTATGAGCAACCTGCAATCTTTTCAATAAATTCCTCTCTGGAACATAACTAGAATTGATTTTGTTTGTTTGTTTTTGGGCTACACTCGGCAGCACTCAGGGGTTACTCCTGGCAGACTAAGGGGATGATATGAGATGCCAGGGATAAAACCTGGGTCCTTCCCAGGTCGCCTGCCTGCAAGGCAAATGTCCTACTGCTATGCTATCACTCCGGCCCTAGAAATGGTTTCTATTGCCTAAATAAGTAGTGATGATTGATATTTTTTTTAAATTTTGTCTGTGCCATAGTAGCCATTACTGTTGTTGTTTTATTCTTATTTATTGATGACAAAAGTTAGGTGGACAATATCACTTGCCCAATATTACACTGATAATAAATGCTAGAGGTAGAACTTGACTTTCAGTATGGACTTATCAACACAGTGTTTTGTAGGGAGAAATAGCAAAGGGCATTCCAAAAGGAAGAAATCCAGTCAGGTCCAGATTTAAGGCAGAAATGGAGATGGATGAGTGTTTCCAGAGAATTGAGTTTCTAGAGTGACATAAATAAAGGTGTATGTGACAAATGATAGTAATAGTTTGGAAAGAGAATTTGAGAGCCACTGAATGAATTACATTTTCAAACATCCTGGACACATTGAAAACTATGGCTTTTAACATGCAACCTTTGCATATATTAGTGTGTTTGAGGAAAGCTACTTTAACTAGGAAAGGGTAGAGATAACTTTCTAATAAATATTAGTGAAGCATAGTAACAATTTGTCTATTAGTGAGGAAGAACCTTATAAAAAAGCTATTGACACTTGTTAAAAATGGGAAGCCTTAGCCTGGAGTAACAAGAAAAAGGGGAATTAGTTCTTTTAGGGAAACTATCTTAGTTCTGCTTCTCCTAGAATGGATCTCTCTTGAGTCGAAGGGTCCTGGCATTATTTTTTTCTTTTTTTCTTTTTTTCTTTTTTTCTTTCTTTCTTTCTTTCTTTCTTTCTTTCTTTCTTTCTTTCTTTCTTTCTTCTTTCTTTCTTTCTTCTTTCTTTCTTTCTTTCTTCTTTCTTTCTTTCTTTCTTTCTTTCCTTCTTTCTTCTTTCTTTCCTTATTTCTTTCTTTCTTTCTTTCTTTCTTTCTTTCTTTCTTTCTTTCTTTCTTTCTCTCTCTCTTTCTCTCTCTCTCTCTTTCTTTCTTTCTTTCTTTCTTTCTTTCTTTCTTTCTTTCTTTCTTTCTTTCTTTCTTTCTCTCTCTTCCTCTCTCTCTCTCTTTCTTTCTTTCTTTCTTTCTTCTTTTTTTTAAATTTATTTAAACACCTTAATTACATACATGATTGTGTTTGGGTTTCAGTCATGTAAAAACACCACCCATCACCAGTGCAACATTCCCATCACCAATGTCCCAAGTCTCCCTTTGCCCCACCCGACCCCCGCCTGTTTGCCTCTTATTTAAAAAAAATTGTCATTTATCTTCTCTATGCAACTTTAACCAGTCTTAGGACTCTAACTTCATTTGGGGAACTGAACTATTATGCATATATTTAAAGCAATGACTTATTTAAAAGCAGGGTCCAGAGTCCAAGTTTGCTAAAAAGCAGTCACCTTTCTGGATCCCCATGGCCTATAGTTATTAATAATTGGGGTCAGACACATAAAACGAGTGTAAGACCTGACTTATACATGACTGACCTCAGTTCAATACCTAACACTGCATCTAGTCCCCTGGGCCCTGCCAGTAATAACTCATGATCACAGAGCCAGAAGTAAACCTAAATATTGCGAGCAATGACCCCTAAGACTCTCCAAATAAGTTTTAAATAATAAAAACTAACTGATGCCTCTGCTGTGAGCCAAATTTTGTTTGCAGTCTTCAGCACCTGCAAACAGGTCCTTCGTGGAGTTCGGGAAAAATTCCACGGGGAGAAGTTGGGCACGCGGAATGGCGAATGACGGAAATATATTGTAGAAATGAATGAAACCACGCAGATTGCATGGGGACTTACATCTCAAAGGACGAAGACAATTTTATTTTTTGAGCTGGCTGTTTTTATAAGGCTGAGGCAGGGAAAAGCAGGGTGCAAATTCTAGACATCAAAGACACTGGGAAAGGAAAAAGGACTCTGGCTTAAATTAGCATATTAAAGAGCCGATACTGAAGGTGAAAAGGCAGTTTGTTTTGGGTTTGCTTAGTTTTGGGTAAAACAGAAGAAACCAGGTAATTATCAGGGAAGTAGGAAGAGTGAGGAATGTTTCAGAGTTTTGGGGGAAAACTGAAAATTACTTTGTTTTGAGCTAAGTTTATGGAAAAACCTGAATTAGGCGCCAAAGTAGGAAAAATTACAGGGAGCTGTTAAGTGGGAGATTTTTGGCTGGATTGTACTGTCCTTATTAGAAAGAATTTACTAAGGCCTGATTTCTAATATTGGTTAAAAATATAGAGAGAGTTAGTTACAGCCACTTATGGAATTATGTCCAAACAATCCACGCAAAGGGTCAAGTGATTTTGACTGCTCTAAGCGGGCCTTTTTGGCAAATAATTCCTTTTTCAGGAGAATACTACACTTATTGGTGTGTGTCCTTCCTGAGTGAGATGTAGCATTTCACCCTTTTTTTTTTTTTTTTTTTGCGTGGCACCTTGTGGCAATTTTAGGCTTTTATTGGCTGTGAGCTCAGACTAGCCTTTTGCGCACTAGGGACCAAATAGGAGTTCGAATTACTGTTTTGCATGCGAGGCAAAACGCCTTACGTATGCTATTTTTTGCTAGAAGTTCAATTAGAAAGAATAGAGACAGTACCAAAAGAGCCAAAAGTTATAAGTATTTTTTGAAAGGTGGGATTAGGAGTATGATACACTTAGCTAAATAGGGTATAAAGTATATACTATTTTATGAAAATTAAAATATAGGCAGGTTATAGTAACAATAAAAAATTGAGAATGTGCACTGGCACTGAGGAATAAAAAAAAAATAAGTAAGATACTAAAAGTGAGAGAATTGTAAGGAGAAGGAAGATTGAGTAATACTACATTATTAAGAAAAGTTAGAAATAAAGAAGAAGCATAGAAAAGTTGGAAATTAGAGGACAATTTAAGCAATAGTAATAACATGACATATATGAAACAATTTTTGCTGGGAAATAGTTGGAAGGGGAATTGCTGGTTTGCAAATTATAAACACATATACAAAAATTTTTTTTGTTACAAATTACAATGATAATAAAAGTTTTGTTGCTGCTTTCAAGAAGGTAGGCTAAACAGGAAATATATACTTAGAAGAATAAAAGATGATATTTTGTTGAAGAGTTTATAAGTTCAGTTTTTAAATTTTTAAGAGTTCATAAATTCAGTTGCGGGTGTGACGTTATTTGTTTCCAGGCAGCCTTCAGGGATCAGCAGTGCTGGCGTTTTTGCAGAAGTCACAGGACTGGGGGTTGAAAATGCAGCTGGATTTGTTAGGTGAAGTCAGTAGGGGTGCTGAGTTTGTGAGCTTGTTAGCTTCTGTGGAGGGACTAATTCCTCAGGCAGACAGCGTTTTAGCATTAGTAGTTTCTGTGAATTTTTTTTTTGAAGAACTGGAAAACTTAAGTGAAAAAATTAGTGGGGGCATGGTAATTGTTTTACTTTGACTGGGTTCCAGAGAAACTTTTGAGACCTGTAGGGAAATTAAATAGCTTTTAATTATGCTTTGGGGGAGCTATATGCTTTCCTTTTGGACTTTATGTTGTAGAAGTTCTATAAAACAAAGGTTGTTATGAGAAGAAGGAAAGATTTTTGTTACTTTGATTGCAAGGGAATGCAATTGATTGGTATAATTTTGCAGTTTCAATTCCTGGAAAGGATTAAATTGATTAGTGGGATTTGAGCAGATTAGATTTAAAAACTCTAAGATTGTCTTAGAGGTGCATGTGTTCTTGTTTTTGTGGGAGGATAAAAGTTAATTTGCAATGAAATACAAAAATTAAGTAAAAGCAATTACAATTATTAATTAGTACAGATTGGTTATAAAGCAAGGTAAATTATGTATGGTTACAATATTTAAATGCATTTTATAAGCAAGTAGATAAGGTAGTGGTGGTAGGTATTTTTAGAGGCTAGAAATATAAGGAAAAATAAAAGAAGCAAAACTTTTAACATACTAGCAATAAGATTATAAAGTAATGATTTTATACTTAAAAAGAGAAAATGTTTGTTAAGAAAACCACAATAATTGACCTGATTATACTGTATACATATTGAAATAAAAGAAAACAAATTTATAGAAAAATTATAGAAAGAATAGAGTGAAAAATATTTTTGAGTTATGTAAATGAAAAGTTATGCAGCAAACAAGACGTAAAAATTGATGTAACTTATTTGTTTGATTGGCATTTGTGTGAAGGCACACCTCCAGTTTTAGAAAAAAAAACTTCAATGATTTTTTGGGAGAAAACACAGCTGAATATTACTGTTAATTTGTTTACTATAAATTTTTTGGGTAAGAATTACCGTGATAAGGTAAGTAATTAGTACATGAATAAACTTTGTTACTAATGACCAGTTTGTTGTAGTTATTAAGTAACTTTTACTTAAGTATTTTTTAAATGCATATAAAACAAATACAGAAAGTAGTTACCAAATACATGTTAACTAAAAATTTTTATTTTAGATAGTTGAAAATTAAAATTATATTTTTAGACATATATATTTTTAAGATTGGAGAAAATTTTTCTTTTTGGGGCAGCCACTGAAGGCTGTCTGCAAATGTGGTTTGCAGAGAAGGCATTCTTGTTTATACATATGCAAAGTAAGGTAGCCATTGAGTATAAACAAAAGATAAATTTAAAGATTTTAAGAGGCTGAAAGCACAGAGCAACAAGTAAATTTTTGAAATTGCAATTAGTAACTTAAGTTACAATAAGTTATGTAGCTCTGATTTCACGAGCACTGTAACATGAGGTTAAAAACATGCTTTATTACTAGAATTTTACCATATAAAGCATTAGATTAGTGTTTTGAAAATAATTTGGCACTAATAGACTGACAAATGAAATGACCGGATTAATTAATTGTTAAAGTTGTAGACTTTTGGGGATAAGTCCCCTTTTACCAATTAAAGGTACTGAAATTTGTTGAAAATTTGAGGGCATCCTTTGAAGATGAATTACACCTTAACTAAATTGGGACCAGTGCTGACAGGTGGTATATGCCAGCTATTTGTTAACATTTGAAAACTTTTATTAAGGCTTAAAGATGGAAATGATGAAAACTACTTTTAATTATTATAAAAATATAAGTAAATAAAATGCTAGATGTTATTAAAGACTATTGAAAATTAGTTTTTAGATGTATTATTATTTTAGATAACAATAAAGAATTAACACAATTTGATACCAGTTTTAATATTATTATGACCAATGATAATATTACACAGTAATAAATTTATGTGACCAAGAAGAAAAAAAATTTTTTTCTTAAAATTAAGTTGTAAAAATATTATGCATACACAAAATTAATATTATGGTTGAATCTTAAGTAACTGCAACATTATTAGACAATTTTGATTTATTAAAAACCTTTTAGAAAGAGAAATTTGGAAACCTTGAGAAATTCAGACCTCATTCTTATTCTGATGACCAAATAAACTTTGTGTGTGGGGGGGTTCCTTCTCCCTCAGGGCCTAGAAGCCGCTTGAATTCAAAGCGCAAACACCCTTATTTTTTCCTTTGCTTTTCTCTGAGGCGAGGTTTGACCTAGGAAAAAGCTGTTTTTTTTTTTAAATTGCACATTTGTAATATGCTCAGTTATATAAAAGAAGCACACATTGTCTTCAGACACACAATTTTCAGACATACAATTTAAATGCACACTTAGACAAACTTTTAGATTCACACAGCACATAAATTGACAAACATACAGGTGAGTTGCAGGAAAAAGATGAGATGAGAAAAATTGTGGGAAATTTTTGGACGTCTCCAAATTTTCCCACCAGATTTTTGCTGGCTATTAATAAAAAATTGTTTTAGGAAAAGATAAGATAAGGCCTTTTTAGAAGAAAATAGAAGAGTCGACTCTTAGTTAAAAAAGGAGGTTTTTGAAGAGAAATAGAAAAAAATAAGTGCATTAGTTTACCTCTATAAATTTTTAGTTGGCAAATTTCTACTTTTGTTGCATTAGATATGACCTGCAACTTTTACGGATACACACATATTTATTATTATTTAAAGAAAACATTTGAGCAGAGACTTATGAAAAAATTTATGCATTAGATATGCAAAAATGTTATTAATCATGATTTTTAGACAGTTTTAAGCACATCTCTTCCCCATATAGTATACGATGAGTGAGGTAGAATATAGGGCTGGAAATTTCCTTTGCTTACACCATTTTTCCAAGGTAGGATAACAGCACTTTTTAGAACACTTTTAGGCAATCCTAGACCTCTCAAAGGGAATGGAACGTGTTCCACCGCCCAAGAGTGGGGCCAGTCTTTTCCAGCGATGCAGGAAAAGTCTGCTCCGGTATCCACGTGGCCTAAAATATCTTTGTTCTGAATTCTTATAGATGTTAAAAGTTGTTCTGAGGTGTTCTCATATTTCTCAAACATTACAGGAGAACAATACTCAGTAGCATGAGAAGATGCAGCATACAGATTGTTTTGTTCTAAAAACTTTTTAACTTTTTGCACAGGAGAAACAGTAGCCAAAGCTAATTTTGATTCATTTAACTTGGTGTCTTTTGGGGGATTCTTTTGTCTCTAAGTTTAGAGATGCTATAGAAGGAACCGGCATATCAGCTGTTAAAGGTTCTGAGCCGTCCTTTGCTCTATTATAATTATCCTGCATATTTGCCCTAGTAGTTTGGGCTACATGTAATTCTTGTCTATCGTCAATCACCTCCATAACCTCTGTTCAGATTGTATAGATACGATTTAGGTGGGCATCAGGACCATACGTTTCATATACATTTTTGATATACTGCTGTACTTGTAGCCAAACTTCCAAACATAGAGTACCTTTCTCAATAAACCGGAGGCTATAAGTTTCTAAGAATAGAATAAATTGCTGTATCTGCTGTGGAGATATGGCATAACTCTTAGCTCTTAGAATATACTTTATAGTATCAGAAAGAATTTGTTGCTTAGAATAATTTTGACCCATGTTCCCGTTTACCTTCTCGCCTTAAAATCTGGTACTTTTCCAGGGGTTCCTAGGCAACCGGCGAGGTCCAATTCCGTGGCCTGAAATATGAAAAAGAGAAGGAAAAAAAAGGATGGAAGAAAGGAGAAGAGATAGCTTACCTTCTCCGAATGGCCCCTCGTTGAAGCGCCAATTGCTGTGAGCCAAATTTTGTTTGCAGTCTTCAGCACCTGCAAACAGGTCCTTCGTGGAGTTCGGGAAAAATTCCACGGGGAGAAGGTGGGCACGCGGAATGGCGAATGACGGAAATATATTGTAGAAATGAATGAAACCACGCAGATTGCATGGGGACTTACATCTCAAAGGACGAAGACAATTTTATTTTTTGAGCTGGCTGTTTTTATAAGGCTGAGGCAGGGAAAAGCAGGGTGCAAATTCTAGACATCAAAGACACTGGGAAAGGAAAAAGGACTCTGGCTTAAATTAGCATATTAAAGAGCCGATACTGAAGGTGAAAAGGCAGTTTGTTTTGGGTTTGCTTAGTTTTGGGTAAAACAGAAGAAACCAGGTAATTATCAGGGAAGTAGGAAGAGTGAGGAATGTTTCAGAGTTTTGGGGGAAAACTGAAAATTACTTTGTTTTGAGCTAAGTTTATGGAAAAACCTAAATTAGGCGCCAAAGTAGTAAAAATTACAGGGAGTTGTTAAGTGGGATATTTTTGGCTGAATTGTACTGTCCTTATTAGAAAGAATTTACTAAGGCCTGATTTCTAATATTGGTTAAAAATAAAGAGAGAGATAGTTACAGCCACTTATGGAATTATGTCCAAACAATCCACGCAAAGGGTCAAGTGATTTTGACTGCTCTAAGCGGGCCTTTTTGGCAAATAATTCCTTTTTCAGGAGAACACTACACTTATTGGTGTGTGTCCTTCCTGAGTGAAATGTAGCATTTCTCACTCATCTCTGGCTCCAAAAGTCTGATAGAACCTCATTTATGTAGGCTTTTGCTATTTAACTATAGTTGCCAGCACTGACCTAGATGACAATTCTTTAGTGTAAAATTCTAGCTAAGTCTAGGACTTCTTGAGCCAGTTTTTGTAATTTTTAGGAGAGGACAGGAGGAATAATTCAATTTCTATCCCTGTAGTTTACTTCTGTGAGATCGGTTAAGGCAGAGGTAATTTCAGCCCATTGTGATTCTCTCTCTGTCTCTGTCCCTTTGTGTGTGTCTCTCTCTGTGGCTTTCTCTTCCCATCGCTGTCATTCCCTTGTCCCCCTTTATTCCTCTCATCTCTCCTCTCCTTCATCGTGCTGATCTTTCTATGATTGCCTCAACTTCATATACACCTCTTTTTTCATATGTTCAATAAAAAGTAAACCCCTACTGTACATATCATAGCTGTCCTTATAGTATGAATAGACACAGACTCTGCCCTATAAAGAATAAAGTGGGGGAAACTACACCTGCCCAGTGAAAAATTGTGAGTGCTGCCTGTGTGTGTCTGTCTATTGTCCTGTTGCGTGAACCTCCTGGGAGTGGGCCGAAAAGTGGCTCCAGAAAACTCGCTCTCCCAGAGGCCAATTCTAGGGCGGGAACGTCAAGAAACTGCACCATAATGTGAAAACCAGCTATAAGCAGTACTTTGCAGAAGCCAGGTCCCCTATTTGTGACATCAGGCTGGGAAAATCCATGAGACTATGCCTGCCCAGTGGGGCCTGACTGTGAAAAATTGTGAGTGCTGCCTGTGTGTGTCTGTCTACTGTCCTGTTGTGTGAACTCTTGGGAGTGGGCTGAAAAGAGGCTCCAGAAAACTCGCTCTCCCAGATGCCAATTCTAGGGTGGGAACACCAAGGAAATGCTCCATAACGTGAAAACCGGCTATAAGCAGTACTTTGCAGAAGCCAGGTCCCCTGTTTGTGATGTCAGGCTGGTAAAATCCACAAAACTATGCTTGCCCAGTGGGGCCCGACTGTGAAAAATTGTGAGTGCTGCCTGTGTGTGTCTGTCTACTGTCCTGTTGCGTGAACCTCTTCAAAGTGGGCTGAAAAGTGGCTCCAAAAGGGCATGGCCCTCCGCTTCGCTACATGGCCGTGTGCTCTTTCTAAGGAAAGAACGCCATTGCAACAAGAAGAAAAAAATCACACTTAGAACAGTGCTGGATCACTGAAGCCAAGCATTTCTCTCCGGACTATCTTCTCTGCTGCGTGCTCGGGTCTAAGATTTGATTCTGTCTGAGGCTTCATCCACGTAGGACTCACCTCCCTTGGAGCCAAGTTGACCCATCCAGAAAGGGTAGAGCCAGAGGAGTGTGGCTGACTGCATCATTTAGTCAATGAATACCACCACAACATGTAGAAAAGCCCACAATACAAGTGTGACAATGGGGAAACAATGTAGGCCAACATCAGACATAGAGAACGAAGATGACAATTCTGATGACCAGATAATGACCAACCAACGAATCAACCTCTCAGATAAGGACTTTAGACTAGCAATATGGAAGATGCTCAATGAACTCAAAGAAACCATGGATCGAGTTGAACAGAACAGTAAGAAGAAACAAGGAAATATAAAGACAGAAATCACAAAATTCCAAACAGAAATAACATGTCAAATAACAGGCCTGAAAAACTTAGTAAACAAAGAAAATGACAAAATGGATAAGCTCTGGAACAGGGTATCAGAAGCTGAGAATAGACTTGGTGCTGTGGAAGATGAGATAAATAACAATTCCAAACAGCGGGAGACATTGGAAAAAAACTTAAAGCAAATAAACAGACAATGGAAAAATTAGTCAAAGAATGGGAACAGATGAAAATAGAAGTCTATGATAAGCTCAACAGAAATAACTTAAGAATCATTGGAGTCCCAGTGACCCAGGAAGAAAATCTCCAGGAAGAATCAACTATCAAGAAAATCATTAAAGAGAAACTTCCAGAGCTAAACAATATATGTGATCAATTAGATCCCAGACAAGATTCCTGGCACGCTGGAAGAGTACCAACCAAAAGAGACACCAGAAAAAATACTCCAAGACACATCCTAGTCACAATGACGAATCCCACAGATAAAGACAGAATTCTGAAAACAGCAAGATCAAAAAGGGAAATTACATTCAATGGAGCATCCTTAAGATTTACAGCAGAACTGTCACCATAAACACTCAAGGCCAGAAAGCAGTGGTGGGATATTGTGACAAGACTGAATGAAATGAATGCTTCACGAGAATACTGTACCCAGCAAAACTCACTTTCTGGTTTGATGGAAGAATACATGGTTTCACAGACAAAAAACAGCTCAGAAAATTTACAGACTCAAAACCAGTCTTAAGAGAAAAACTGAAAGACCTAATTTAAGACAAGACTAACCAAAAGACACACCAAATTTCGATATAAAGATGGCATTAAATCCCAGGGCAATTCTTTCTCTCAACGTCAATGAACTAAATGCACCAGTTAAGAGACACAGAGTGGCTAAATGGATCAAAAAACTGAATCCAACCTTCTGCTGCCTACAAAAAACGCACCTGAATAGTCAGAACAAACATAGACTCAAAATAAAAGGCAGGAGGAAAATTATCCAAGCAAACAACACCCATAAAAAACCTGGAGTGGCCATACTAACATCAGATAATGCAAACTTTATACTCAGGAAGGTTGTAAGGAACAAAGATGGACATTTTATATTAATCAAGGAGTATGTAGAGCAGGAAGAAATCACTCTCCTAAACATATGCACCAAATGAGGGGCCAGCAAAATATTTAAAACAACTGTTGACAAATCTGAAAAATAATATCAATAACAACACAATAATTGTGGGGGACCTCAACATGGCTTTGTCAACACTGGATAGGTCAACCAGACTGAAACCCAACAAGAATATACTAGACCTGAGGAGAGAAATGGAAGAAAGAGGCCTAGTGGATATATATAGGATACTCCATCCCCAGAAACCTGGATACACATTCTTCTCCAATGTACATGGGACATTCTTCAGGATAGACTACATGCTGGCACATAAAACATACGTCCATAATATCAAGACGATAGAAAATTTGCAGGCTACCTTCGCTGACCACAAGGCTCTGAAAATATTTGTGAATTCCAAAGGGACTCAGAAGAAAAACTTTAACACCTGGAAGTTAAATAGCCTCATACTCAATAACCAGTGGGTCCGAGATGAAATCGAGAAGGAAATCAAAAGGTTCCTGGAAACAAATGACAATAAAGACACAAACTATCAGAACTTATGGGACACAGCAAAAGCAGTACGAGAAGAAAATTTATAGCTTTGCAAGCACACATTAGGAAGGGAGAAGGAGCTTACCTGAGTAGCTTAATGACACAGCTAATAGAACTAGAAAGTGCTCAACAAAAGGACACAAAAATAGGAATACAGAAGGAAATAACAAAGCTGAGAGCAGAAATCAATGAAGTGGAAACCCAAAAAACAATCCAAAAGATCAACGAAAGCAGAAGTTGGTTCTTTGAAAAAATAAACAAGATTGATAGACCACTGGCAAAACTAACAAAGAAAGAGAAAGAGAGAAACTTGATAACTTGTATTAGGAATGAAAAAGGAGAGATCACTATTGATATGGCAGAGATTCAAAGGGTAATCAGAAACTACTTTGAGAAACTACACCACTAAAAATGAGAACCTGGAAGAAATGGACAAATTCTTGGAGTCATAATCTTCCACGGTTGAATGAAGAGGATGTAGCATATCTAAACACACCCATCACTATTGATGAAATTAAAACGGTAATCAAATGTCTGCCCAAAAACAAAAGCCGAGGCCCAGATGGATTCACTAATGTATTCTTTCAAACTTTCCAAGAGGAACTACTACCAATCCTGGCAAGACTCATTCATGGAACTGAACAAATGGAAACACTTCCAAATAGCTTTTATGAAGCCAACATCACCTTGAAACCTAAACCAGGCAGAGATGCTACAAAAAAAAAAGAAATTTACAGACCAATATTGTTGATGAATGCAGATGAAAAGATCCTCAACAAAATCCTGGCAAATAGGATTCAGTGCCTCATTAAGAAGTTTATCCAAAAAAAAAAAGAAGTAGTTTATCCACTATGATCAAGTAGGTTTCATCTCAGGAACACAAGGATGGTTAACATCCATAAATCTATCAACATAATACACAACATCAACAACAAGAAAAATAAAAACCACATGATCATATCAATAGATGCAGAGAAAGCATTTGATAAGGTCCAACACCCATTCTTGATCAAAACTCTCAGCAAGATGGGAATGGAAGGAACCTTTCTCAATATAGTTAAGGCCATCTACCACAAGCCAGTGGCAAATATTATCCTCAATGGAGAAAAACTAAAAGCCTTCCCTCTAAATTCTGGCACAAGACAAGGCTGTCCTTTCTCACCACTCCTATATAACATGTCACTGGAAGTACTCTCTATAACAATTAGGCAAGAAAAAGATATCAACGGAATCCAGATAGGAAAGGAAGAAGTCATGCTCTCACTGTTTGTAGATGACATGATACTCTACTTAGAAAACCCTAAAGACTACCAAAAAGCTTCTAGAAACAATAAACTCATATAGCAAGGTGGCAGGCTACAAAATTAACACACAAAAATCAATGGCCTTTCTATACACCAATAGAATAAGGAAGAAATGGACATTATGAAAACAACACCATGCACAATAGTGCCACACAAACTCAAATATCTTGGAAAGAACTTGACTAAAAATGTGAGGGACCTATACAAAGAAAACTATAAAACTCTGCTCCAAGAAATAAGAGAGGACACGCGGAATTGGAAACACATGGTGACATCAGGCGGGGAAAATCCATGAAAATATGCCTGCCCAGTGGGGCCCAACTGTGAAAACCTGTGAGTTCTACCTGTATATGTCTGTCTACTGTCCTCTTGCGTGAAACTCTTGGGAGTGGGGCGAAAGACGCTCCAGCAGAGCACGGCCGCTTTGCTTCGCCTCGCTTCGCTTTGCTACGCGGCCGTGCGCTCTTTCTAAGAAAAGAACACCATCGCAAAAAGAAAAAGTCACACTAAGAACTGTGCTATATCATAGAAGCAAGCATTTCTCTCCGGACTGTCTTCTCTGTTGCATGCTCGGGCCTAAGATTTGATCCTGTGTGAGGCTTCATCCACGGAGTACTCCCCTCTCTTAGAGGCAAGTCGGCCCATCCAGAAATGGTGGAGCCAGAGGAGTGTGCTGCCTGCATCATATAGCCAATGAATACCACCACAACACGTAGGAAAACCCACAATACAAGTGTGACAATGGGGAAACAATGCATACCAGCATCAGACATAGAGAATGAAGATGACAATTCTGATGACCAGATAATGACCAACCAACTGATCAACCTCTCAGATAAGGACTTTAGACTAGCAATATGGAAGATACTCAACGAATTCAAAGAAACCATGGATTGAGTTGAACAGAACACTAATAAGAACCAAGAAAATATGAAGACAGAAATCACAAAACTCCAAACTAAAATAACATGTCAACTAACAGGCCTGAAAAAGTCAGTAAACGAAGTGAATGACAAAACGGATAAGCTCCGGGACAGGGTATCAGAAGCTGAGAATAGACTTGGTGCTGTGGAAGATGAGATACATAATAATTCCATACAGCAGGAGAGATTGGAAAAAAACTTAAAGCAAATGAACAGATGATGGAAAAAATTAGTGAAAGAATGGGAACAGATGAAAATAGAAGTCTATGATAAGCTCAACAGAAACAACTAAAGAATCATTGGAGTCCCAGAGACCCAGGAAGAAAATTTCCAAGAAGAATCAACGGTCAAGAACATCATTAAAGAGAAACTTCCAGAGCTAAAGAATGCATGTGATCAAATCCTGCATGCTCGAAGAGTACCAACCAAAAGAGACCACAGAAAAACCACCCCAAGACACATCCTAGTCACAATGACAAATCCCACAGATAGAGACAGAATTCTGAAAACAGCAAGATCAAAAGGGGAAATTACATTCAAGCAAGCATCCTTGAGATTTACAGTAGAACTGTCACCAGAAACACTCAATGCCATAAAGCAGTGGTGAGATATTGTGACAAGACTGAATGAAATGAAGGCTTCACCTAGAATACTGTACCCAGCAAAACTCACTTTCTGTTTTGATGGAAGAATACATGGTTTCACAGACAAAAAACAGCTCAGAAACTTTACAGACTCAAAACCAGTCTTAAGAAAAAAAATGAAAGACCTAATTTAAGACAAGACTAACCAAAAGACAAACCAAATTTCGATATAAAGATGGCATTAAATACCAGGACGATTCTTTCTCTCAACGTCAATGGACTAAATGCACCAGTTAAGAGACACAGAGTGGCTAAATGGATCAAAAAACTCAATCCAATCTTCTGCTGCCTATAAGAAACGCACCTGAATAGCCAGAACAAACATAGACTGAAAATAAAAGGCTGGAGAAAAATTATCCAAGCAAAGAACACCCATAAAAAAGCTGGAGTGGCCATACTAATACACTACATCAACAGGAAGAAAAATAAAAATTACATGATCATATCAATAGATGCAGAGAAAGCATTTGATAAGGTCCAACACCCATTCTTGATCAAAACTCTCAGCAAGATGGGAATGGAAGGAACCTTTCTCAATATAGTTAAGGCCATCTACCACAAGCCAGTGGCAAATATTATCCGCAATGGAGAAAAAATAAAAGCCTTCCCTCTAAATTCTGGCACAAGACAAGGCTGTCCTCTCTCACCACTACTATTCAACATAGCACTAGAAGTACTTGCTATAGCGATTAGGCAAGAAAAAGATATCAAGGCAATCCAGATAGGAAAGGAAGAAGTCAAGCTCTCAATGTTTGCAGATGACATGATACTCTACTTAGAAAACCCTAAAGACTCTACCAAAGAGCTTCTAGAAACAATAGACTCATATAGCAAGGTGGCAGGCTACAAAATTAACACACGAAAATCAATGGCCTTTCTATACACCAATAGTAAGAAGGAAGAAATGGACATTAAGAAAACAACCCCATTCACAATAGTGCCACACAAACTCAAGTATCTTGGAATCCACTTGACTAAAAATGTGAAGGACCTATACAAAGAAAACTATAAAACTCTGCTCCAAGAAATAAGAGCGGACACGCGGAAATGAAAAACACATACCCTGCTCATGGATTGGCAGGATTAACATCTTCAAAATGGCAATACTCCTGGAGGCATTATACAGATTTAATGCTATCCCTCTAAAGATACCCATGACATTCTTCAAAGAAGTGGATCAGGCACTTTCATTTGGAACAATAAATAAATTGTTTATTGTTCGTTTGGAACAATAAACACCCTAGAATAGCTAAAGAAATCATTGGGGAAAAAATATGGGAGGAATTACTTTCCCCAACTTTAAACTTTACTACAAAGCAATAGTTATCAAAACAGCATGGTATTGGAATAAGGACAGGCCCTCAGATCAGTGGAATAGGCTTGAATACTCAGAAAATGTTCCCCAGACATACAATCACCTAATTTTTGATAAAGGAGCAGGAAATCCTAAATGGAGCAGGGAAAGCCTCTTCAACAAGTGGTGTTGGCACAACTGGATAGCCACTTGCAAAAAATTGAACTTAGACCCCCCAGCTAACATCATGTACGAAGATAAAATCCAAATGGATTAAAGACCTCGATATCAGACCCAAAACCATAAGATATATAGAACAACACATAGGCAAAACACTCCAAGATATTGAGACTACAGGCATCTTCACTTTCCAAGAAAGTGAAAGCAGAGATTAACAGATGGGAATATATTAAGCTGAGAAGCTTCTGCACCTCAAAGGAAAGAGTGTCCAGGATACAAGAGCCACCCACTGAGTGGGAGAAACTATTCACCCAATACCCATCAGATAAGGGGCTAATCTCCAAAATATACAAGGCACTGACAGAACTTTACAAGAAAAAAACATCTAATCCCATCCAAAAATGGGGAGAAGAAATGAACTGACACTTTGACAAAGAAGAAATACAAATCGCCAAAAGACACATGAGAAAATGCTCCACATCACTAATCATCAGGGAGATGCAAATCAAAACAACTATGAGGTACCACCTCACACCCCACAGACTGGCACACATCACAAAGAATGAGAATAAGCAGTGTTGGCAGGGATGTGGAGAGAAAGGAACTCTTATCCACTGCTGGTGGGAATGCCGTCTAGTTCAACCTTCATGGAAAGCGATATGCAGATTCCTCCAAAAACTGGAAATTGAGCTCCCATACGATCCAGCTGTACCACTCCTAGGAATATACCCTAGGAACACAAAAATACAATACAATAACCCCTTCCTTACACCTATATTCATTGCAGCACTATTTACCATAGCAAGACTCTGGAAACAACTAAGATGCCCTTCAACAGACGAATGGCTAAAGAAACTGTGGTACATATACACAATGGAATATTATGCAGCTGTCAGGAGAGATGAAGTCATGAAATTTTCCTATACATGGATGTACACGGAATCTATTATGCTGAGTGAAATAAGTCAGAGAGAGAGAGAGAGAAACGCAGAATGGTCTCATTCATCTATGGGTTTTAAGAAAAATGAAAGACATTCTTGCAATAATAATTTTCAGACACAAAAGAGAAAAGAGCTGGAAGTTTCAGCTCACCTCAGGAAGCTCACCAGAAAGAGTGATGAGTTTAGTTAGAGAAATAACTACATTTTGAACTGTCCTAATATTGAGAATGTATGAGGGAAATGGAGAGCCTGTTTAGAGTACAGGTGGGGGCCGGGTGGGGAGGAGGGAGATTTGGGATATTGGTGATGGGAATGTTGCACTGGTGATGGGTGGTGTTCTTTACATGACTGAAACTCTAACACAATCATGTATGTAATCAAGGTGTTCAAATAAAAAAAGAAAAATTAATGACTTTTATAGAAGAACATTTGCAATTTGTTAAAAAACAAGAAGAAATGGGGAGAAGAAATGAACAGACATTTTTTCAAAGAAGAAATATAAATGGCCAAAAGACACATGAAAAAATGCTTCCCATCACTAATCATCAGGGAGATGCAAATCAAAACAATAATGAGGTAGCATCTCACACCACAGAGCCTGGCACAAATCACAAAGAACAAGAACAATCAGTGCTGGTTGGAATGTGGAGAGAAAGGAACTCTCATTCACTGCTGGCGGGAATGCCATCTAGGCCAGCCTTTATGGAAAACAACATGTATATTCCTCAAAAAAACAGAAAATTGGGCTCCCATATGATACAACTATTCTACTCCTAAAGATATATCCTGGGAACACAAAAACACAACAAAGAATGCCTTCTGCACACCTATATTCATTGCAGTGATATTTATAGTAGCCAGAATCTGGAAACATTAAATATGCCCTTCAATGGATGAATGGCTAAAGAAACATATACACAATGGAATATTATGCAGCCATCAGGAGAGATGAAGTCATGAAATTTTCCTATTCATGGATGGACATGGAAAATATTATGCTGAGTGATATAAGTCAGTTGGAGAGAAACAGGCACAGAATAATCTCACTCATCTATGGGTTTTAAGAAAAATAAAAGACATTATTGTAATAATACCCAGAGACAATAGAGATGAGGGCTGGAAGGTCTGCCTCACTGTATGAAGCTCACGAAAAAGAGTGGTGAGTGCAGTTAGAGAAATAATTACACTGACAATTATCATGGCAATGGTAATGAGTGAAAGAAGTGGAAAGCCTGTTTTGAATACAGGCAGGGAGTGGGGGAGATGGGAAATTGGGGCACCAGGTGGGAATATCACACCGATAAAAGCAGTTTTCTTTTTATGACTGAAACCCAAGTACAAACATGTTTATAATCATGGTGCTTAAATATATTTTTTTAAAAAACACCATAAATGAGTAATACTTAACTTAGTCCTATATTGAGCTCCTTCCACATGGTAAGTTTCTTTTCCTTTCTCCTCTACTTTCCAATAAATCTTTTATTTTATAACACAAAGAGAATCAACTTTAAGTTTTTACTAAGCAAGGTTGATGACACATCATGGAACCTGTACAAGGTTATCCTTATCCTCAGTATGCCCAGGTTTGATGTAAGGGTGTAGTACTGCCATCATGAAATGTGTAATAATTTGTGAACATAGGATTTTCTTATCCATTTTGCAAAGAGCCTTGCACATAAAAAAGCCAACCTTCATTTTTAAGTAAAGAATTTTTTATTGTACCCAGAGTCTGGATAAAAAAGAACATGGCACACTTGAAAATTCTACATTTTACATTTATGTATAGTCTGTAAAGACAAATCCTACTTTAAATAATTGAGTATCCTCCCAATCATATTTATATATGTATAAATGATTGTTTTTAATATCTTGTTAAAGTACTTGCTAAAGTAATTAACACACTCCCTCCTTTGCCTCTATGATTATGACACTCTGGTTTGTTCTTCTTAAGGGTTCTCTGGACCCCTGTACTAAACTCAAGATAGTGGACGAATTTGTACCTGGAAGTCTTGTAGGTAAAAATTATCTCTGTATTTCTACTTTAATTTTATAAAGTTTTTAATTGGTTAAAGTTCTTTGTTTATAAAATGGCTAATGATGGATTCCCATGTACATAATTTCAGCATACACCTTCCTTCCCAAGGACCCCATTCCTATTTCTTTCACACAAACCCCCATCAACAACCGCACACACAAACTCAGTTATGTGGATCAGAACTCCTGTTGTGTTGTCTTTGGAACTTTGTTGCTACTTTGCTGTGTTTCTTTAAGTGCCACATATGCGTTAGAGAATTCTGTATCTATTCTTACACTAGGTTTGATATCTTCTAGTTCCATCAATATAACATCAATTTGCAGGTTTTATACTTCTCTATAGTTGCATTGTATTATATTGTGCACATATATCACAAATTCTTGCTCTGTTCATTTATTGTGCATTTGGGTTGTTTCCATATCTTAGCTAACAGCTCTCAATTTTTCTTTTCTTTTTCCTTTTTTCGGGGGGGCTTTTGGGCCAGTTCTCAGGGCACATTGTAGCTTTTTAGTTAGGGATCATTCGTGGCCGAATTCAGGAAATCATATATCATGCCAGGGATCAAACCTGGGTTGGTCACCTGCAAGGCAAACATCCTATCTATTTTACTATCACCTGTAGCACCTCTGCTCTCATTTTGGGGAGATTAAAAAAACATCGTTAACATCAGTAGCCATAACACATTTGATTCCAGGTAAGTGGGATCAAAATTATTAAACACAAAAAAGAAGAGAAAAAAGAGTTCAATTACAAGCAAATTTGTGAGAATTATTCTTATCTACAATGAGGTCATTAAGTCATTGTCAGAAGGTTTAGTAAGCTTTTGTTTGTTGTTTGTTTTGGGGTCATACCCGGCAGTGCTCAGGGTTTACTCATGGATCCACACTCAGAAATCACTCCTGGCAGGCTCGGGGGACCATATGGGATGCCAGGATTCGAACCAATGACCTTCTGCATGCAAGGCAAATGCCTTACCTCCATGCTATCTCTCCGGCCCCAGTTTAGTGAGCTCTTGTTACAAGTTGACCAGTCTGTTATTTCATTTGTTTCTGAATATTAGGTGGCTTCAGATACACACTGGCATCAAATTTATGGAGATAAACAGTAAAAAACTCAAAAGTGGAGTTATCTTCCAGGAATTCCAAGCACTATTTCTAATACTGGGGCCTTTGTGAGTTGTATGAGAAGGCAGGATTGTGGGGGGTAAGTGTGTCCACACTCAGTCCAAAAAAAGTCCTCGTAATGTCAGCCCAAATACCACCATACCTGGTGAGGTTTTTTTTCAGATTGGTGTCTCTTCAGAGAGCAATAGTTAGTGAAGCAGGTTCATTGGAAAAGTGAATATTATGGTGGTGGTTTCAGCAGTGCAAAGAGTTGACCTGTCCTCTCTTCTCCATATTGCCAGCATTAAGCTGCCTGTCTTATGTACCTATAATTTTCCATGGCTTGGTTTACATCTCTTTCAAGAAGAGAGTCAGGCTGACTGGGTACAGATATGACAACTTCACCCTCATTTTTTTATCACGTGTTATTGTAAGCTTTGCTCTTACATTTTAGGGGGTAGAGTGAGTGGTAGTTGAGTCACACCAGACAGTGCTCAGTAGTGACCCTTGGAGGTGTTCCAAGGACTATGCCATGTCAGGCATCATACAAGAGGCAGACACATTAAAGGCTCCTTTCTCTGCTCAGAAGCATAGACCTAAATGTATTTTCTTTGTGGTTGGTAAACCTATCTCCTAAATCAGGGGTCTCAAACTCGCGGCCCATGTGCCATTTATGGCCCTCCGTACACCATTTTGTGGCCCTGCCCTAGAGGAATGTTTTTTTGTTTTGTTTTGTTTTAGTTGTTTGGGTCACACACCCAATATTCAGGGCTTACTACTGACTTTGCACTCAAGGATCACCCCGACATTGCCTCCTGCGGCCCCCAGGTAAATTGAGTTTGAGACCCCTGCCCTAAATCCATTAACAAGTTTTCACTAGAACCATAAAGTCTGTGTCTAGTTCTCTTGCCCTCGAGAATGTGCCTTTTCTATACTGCTTATTGCTTGTTACTAAAATTAGACACATGCCCTGAAAAATGTCCTCGAGCTGCCAATTTATTGGTGTGAATCAGCTGGCTCTGGAGCTCCAACACAGTCAAATATGGAAAGGAACTGGTTGGGGATACAAGAAAAAGAAAATGGAAGGTTCTCTGAAAGAAAATTGCTCAATTCCTTCTTGTCTCCCATAGGATTTTCCTTTCTCTTTATGTCAGACAGGAAAGGAGTAAATTTTTAAGGAACTTCAGGGAAGGTCATGTCCTGGGGATTTTAATTATAATGTACATAAATTTATTTATATATATATATAAATGAACATTTATGGATCATTTTCTGTTACCAAAAACTTTCCACAAATGAGCAATTTCACTTTCTGACTTTTCCAGTATAATAAAGTCTAATCTTCATCCCTGATCTATTTTTCAAGCCTGTTGTTGATATATGCTATTCTCTCTAATTTTATTGGTAAATTATAACATTCTTTATGTTTTAGATATATCATATATACCATATATCATTCAAATCAACACATGCAATAATTTTCAGTACTTATATATATAGGTATACATACATACATATATATCAGCATTTTCCTGATTGAGGATTGACAGCTAAGAACATTTCTTTTTCCTTTCTCTTTGGTTCATTCTTGTTCCTTACTATGAAAACAAAGAGGTTTACAAAAGCTAGGATAATTTCCCCTCACAGTATACCATACCTGTTTATGTTATTTATCTTGTTTTAATATTGTAATTTAGATAAGGTGGTTGCAGTTTTGTTAAAGTTTATAGTATTTTATCACTGTACTCAACCACCAGTAAAGTGACCAAAACCTTTCACCATTGTCTTTATGTCACCTCTGGTATGATCCTCATACCTCTTGCCCTTATAACTTTGTAATTGATATAATTCAAAAACAGGAGGTTTTTTTATTGTTAAATACTTATTTTCTCTATTGTCCACAAACAAGTGAGATCATGTGATATTGGACTTCCTTCTTCTAAATTATTTCACTTAACATGATACCATTTAGTTCAATCTAAGTTGCAGCAAACATATGATTTTACCCCCTTTTTTTTACAATTGCATAATATACTATTGTATATATGATGGGGATGCCATATGGTTCAACCTCTTTGGAAAACTGTATGGAGATTTCTAAAAAATCAAGTATAGAGCTCCCATATGACCTAATGATTCCAAGTCTTGCTGTCTACATCCTACAACAAAATCTTTAATTCAAAAATATATGCATACTTTATGTTCATCACCAGTCTATATGAAAAAGTTTGTTTAAGGATAAAGGAGTGAGTAAAAAAGATGATATATACAATGAAATACCGTGACTATTAAGTAGTCAGTCACCTTTAACTTCCAAAACTGAGGAGACTGGAGAATGACTCAGTGGCTTATAGTAACTGCTATGCAAGAATGAAGTGATGAGTTCAATCCCTGCTGCTACTCACAGGCACCCATCTTGATCCTGGAAGTTCTGCTTTCTGGGAGCCCCACCACCACACACAATGTGATTTCTGGCAACTAGTCAAGTGGGTATGTGCATCACAACAGAAGTGTGCATTTTCTGGCCATTACAACAACAACAAAGGGAAGGAAAGGGGAAACACAATGAAATAAAATGGCAGAACTGGGATACCACTCCGTTGACACCAAAGCTTGGTTCACATATTGACTGTTTCTGCTATGTATCACACACAGATAACCATAAGATACTCTTTTGTTTCTATAAGGTCCAATTTTCCAAGTGGCCATAGAAGTGCCACGATTTATTTACATGTAGACACCAAGTATTGATCCCACCATCAGGCACTGCACCTCCTACACTCAGTGATATGGGAATCCCCTATTATAATTTTCATGTGAAAGAAGAAATTTAAAGCATACCCTTGTAGTATCCTTGTAGTATCTTACTTGGAAACACAAAAGGATTAAATTGTAAATCAATTTTGCATTGATCAAGCTTGGTTCCCCGCCCCACAGCCTGGCTGCTGCAACCTCCAACTGCGGAACAAACAAGAGTTTTCTTGTCAGTTGTTGCATAAGGCCAAAAACGGGTTTTCATCAAGGAAGCTGCCATACCTTGCTGGTAGGATCAGGCAGAAAACTTGGCAGCCCAAACCTGCTAAATTCTATCTTCCTTTCCTAATGAGTATCATTCTAATTTGCTTGATTTTTTCAGTTTCCTACTGCTTGATTACACCTTGTTTTTTATCCAAAACAAAAATTTTACCAGCTGGACTAGCTCCAGATAGGTCATTTGTCTGTCACTCACTACCCTTCTCCCACCATCTTGTTGTGGATTAAGCTGGAATTAAAAAAAAGCCAATTTGGCAGGTTCAAGACCAAAAGGTTGAAAGCTAATGAGCCCACACTTTTTACACTTATGCTTGGCATGGATTATTTCATGCAGCAACCCTGCTCCAGACATGTTCTCCTGGAGATGGATTCTGGTGGTTGAAGCCCTACGCCTATAGTTATTGCATGTTATTCTACTTCCAAATGAAGTCAGAAAACCCTTTTTTTTTTTTTTTTTTTTTGTGGTTTTTGGGTCACACCCGGCAGTGCTCAGGGGTTACTCCTGGCTCCATGCTCAGAAATTGCTCCTGGCAGGCACAGGGGACCATATGGGACGCCGGGATTTGAACCGATGACCTTCTGCATGAAAGGCAAACACCTTACCTCCATGCTATCTCTCCGGCCCCAGAAAACCCTTTTTTTAAACATTCTCATTCTCTCTCCTTCCTTCTGTTCTGATTGTATACTGATTTATTTTAATACCATCCCCATTAATTTCAAAGGACTTATTGAGTGTCTATTATCTAGACTAAGGACTTGTTTCTGTTCTGAAGAAGTTTAGTAGTTCACTGTACTTCACACCTGTGTAATACTGGATTGGAAGGGATAAAGTAATTCAAACAACTTGTTAAATGATCACTCCGAAATACATGGAATTCAGAAGAATGCACAAGATGGTCTTTATTACTAATTTAAAATACAAATGTTGGGTCAGGAGACAATGTTCTGGCCAAGGTTCAACCAACAGGAGTTTGATGTTGGCACCATATCATATGCTAAGCATCACTGCGTACAGTGTTGGAGGCACCCAAACATTGCCAAGATGGCCTGAGTAAATGGCAAGCGCCATAGTATCTGAGCAGCACCACATCCTCAAGCCCTCACATTGATCCACAAACACCACTGACTCGGGATCACCTAGTAGAGCCCACAGGCTTCCTGAGCATTCTATGGGAGATCCCCTAAAGAAATTAATGAAAGTAAATAATAAAATGAAAATTACAACTAATATGAATCAATGGGGCATGAAGGTTTTTTATTACTATTTACTATTGGACTCATTTTCAGCTTCTTTGTGAACAGAAGACAATTGTTCTAACTCAGAGCATTTCTCCTGGTTGAAATTAACAGGAAAACTCTGCATCTTCTGCCCTTGTCCTTTGACCTCCAGGGCACCCTTTTTCTGATGTGGGACTCTATAGCCAGTCAATAATTATCAGTTATTTGGCTCCATACTGTTCTAGTGCTGAATTGAGATAAAAATATTGTGGGTGAAAAGGATGGAAAAGACATATCTTGGCCAAAGTCTGGCCTTGTTAAATACCCTGAAAGAGCTAGGCATTCCACACTGCTAATATCAATATTCTATTAGCATGCCACTGGTGGACTGTTATGTTAGCAGAGTCTCTGTCCTTTAATTTCCTTTAATTTACAGCAACAATCCCCTTCCTCTTAATATAGCTTGAATTTCTGCCAGACACTGGCTGAGAAGATAATGAAGGGGAAAAATGGAAATGTATATCTGCTTCCCTTCAAGTACTGACAGTATGATGTGCTCTGTGTGGGTATAATTAAGGCTCTTTTTGCTTCTCAAGATGCTCTCCTTTTTCCATCCAAACATGTTACAATTCTTTGGTCTACATATATTTATTTTCCTCAGACTTCATATCTCCATTTGGATGCCTTCCCACATCTCAAATTTAACATTTCCCAAAATAACATTGTGACTTCCCCATCTCCTAACCTGTGCCTCTTCCACTCTTACCCATCTCAATAAACGTCACCCTTTTTCACCTACCTTCTCAACTTGCAGAACACCTGAAAAAATCCTTGATCCTCCTGACCATAACACATCCAAGCCATCAGGAAATTTTATTAATTTAACTGGATCCACCTACTCTTTATTAAAGTCACCCTAGTTGACTCCCCATGATATTTTACTTAAGAGTTATCTCTTGTATGTGCTACCTGCTTTCAACCTCACTTACTACATTACATTATCTATACCATAGTCAAAGGGATATAAAGGGTTCATCTGATACTATCAATCTCCAGAATATAACATTCGTTTTTAAAACTTTATTGATTGATTGATTAGTTGTTGGGCCAAACCCAGCAGGGTTCAGGGGTCACTCCTGGCTTTGCACTCAGAAATCACCACTGGCAAGCTGGGGAGCCAGGAATTGAACTGGGTCTCTCCCACATCAGTCACATGCAAGGTGAATGCCCTACTGCTGTGCTCTCTGGTCCCCAGAATAGAACATGCTTATCAATTCCCATAATAATTAGGAAAAAAAGTTCTTAACCCAACCACTAAGGTCATTTGCAATTTGGCCCAAAAATACCTCTGTATTTAATTTTCTACTAAACTTCCTCCACTTCACCTTACTTCCTGGGTCTCCTTTGCTCTTTCAAACATGCAAGATTCCTGCTTTTAAGTTATATTCCACTCTAGCCTAAAATGTTTACCTTCAAATTATTCAGAGTTCATATCTCACTTCATTCAGAACAGTTTACTCAAGAAATACATTCTTATGTTACTACACAAAAGATCACTATGCTTGAGTCAGAAAAACGACTTAACTGGGAGACACAGCTTGTATGTGAGGCCCTGGAGGTTTAGCTATAGCACTGCATGACTCCAAGCACTAATAGGTGCGCATCCAAAATATCTATCAAAATATCATTGTACTCAATTACTTCATTGTCAGCCTGCTCTATTTTTCTTCATAATACGTGATAATATTATACTATACATGTAATTTTTGTTAGCTATTTCTCATTAAAAATGCAGGCTTAATAAGAATACAAATATGGCCGAAGAGATAGCATGGAGGTAAGGCGTTTGCCTTTCATGCAGAAGGTCATTGGTTCGAATCCCGGCATCCCATATGGTCCCCCGAGCCTGCCAGGAGCGATTTCTGAGTGTGGATCCAGGAGTAACCCCTGAGTGCTGTCGGGTGTGACCCAAAAAAGAAAAAAGGAAAAAAAGACTACAAATATGTTTTATTCACTTCTATATTCTGACTTCTTGGAAAACTTCTGACAGTTATATCTCAATAAGCATTTGTTATATTAGTGAATGGTTGAGTGTATGATTATATTAGTGGAGACTAAATTAGATGCATGTAATTCAGGTTTATTTAGAGAGTCTAGGAGATTGTTCTTTGTTGAATTATTTATTTTGAAGCCCAAAAAGCATTATAGGAAATACCTTATCCTAGTAAAAGAATGAGTACCTAAGGTCCCTTCTAGATGTTACAAAGAGGGTGGATTTTGAATATAACTATAAAGTTGCATTAATAAGTATATTTTTTAAATTAGAAAGAATAGAAAATTAACTCAACCAATATTTAATTTTAAAAAAAAGAAGATAATTTATTGCTTATAGTGTCAGGAAAGGAAGGGAATTGAATGTCCTAAGGTGCCATGGTTAGATATTCATCTTTATCAGATCTCTCAATGTCTGTATTTCATCACTGCATGTCTCTGCTCTTTCCCAACTTTTCTCATGTTATCCTCATTTGTAGACTGGTTTTCTTTAGATAGTGGAAAACATGGCTACTAACAGCCACTAATTATCAAAAAAAAAAAAAGCCTTTCTTTCAGAGTTTATTGAACCGAGGTCAACATGCATGTAAAGTAAGTGCCTTATATACAGTGCTATCTCTCAAATGAACTTTATAGGTTAAATATTTAAATATTTAAAATATTTAAAGGACCATTTCAGGGGCCAGAGAGATAGCACATCATAGGGTATTTGCCTTGTATGCGGCTGACCTGGGAGGGACCTGGTTCGATTCCCGGCATCCCATATGACTCCCCAGCCTGCCAAGGGCGACTTCTGAGTGCAGAGACAAGAGTAATCCCTAAAAGAAATAGAGCCCAGGATACAAGAGCCATCCATCAAGTGGGAGAAACTATTCACCCAATACCCATCAGATAAGGGGCTAAAATATATCCAAAATATACAGGACAGACAGAACTTTACAAGAAAAAAACATCTAATTCCATCAAAAAATGGGGAGAAGAAATGAACAGACACTTTGATAAAAAAAAAAAAGAAATACAAATGGCCAAAAGGCACATGAAAAAAATGCTCCTCGTCACTAATCATCAGGGAGATGCAAATCAAAACAATGATGAGATACCACCTCACATCACAGAGATTGGTGCACATCATAAAGAATGAGAACAATCAGTGCTGGTGGGGATGTGGAGAGAAAGGAACTCTTATTCACTGCTGGTGGGAATGCTGTCTAGTTCAACCTCTATGGAAAGCGATATGAAGATTCCTCCAAAATCTGGAAATTGAGCTCCCATTCGACCCAGCTATTCCACTTCTAGGGATATAACCTAAGAACCCAAGAACACAATACAAAAACCCCTTCCTCACACCTATATTTATTGCAGTACTATTCACAATGGCCAGGCTCTGGAAAAAACCAAGATGCCCTTCAACAGACGTTGGCTAAAGAAACTGTGGTACATATACACAATGGAATATTATGCAGCCATCAGGAGAGATGAAGTCATGAAATTTTCCTATACATGAATGTACATGGACTCTATCATGCTGAGTGAAATAAGTCAGAGGCAGAGAGAGCGAGGTGCAGAATAGTCTCACTCATTTATGGGTTTTAAGAAAAATAAGTCATTTTTGCAACAATCCTCAAAGTAAATGAGAGAAGTGCTGGAACTTCCAGCTCACTTCATGAAGCTCACCACAAAGAGTGGTGAGTGCAGTTATAGAAATAACTACACAGAGAACTACCATAATCATGTGAATGAATGAGGGAACTGGAAAGCCTGTCTGGAGTACAGGTGGGGGTTGGGTGGGGAGGAGGGAGATTTGGGACATTGGTGGTGGGAATGCTGCACTCGTGATGGGGTGTTCTTTACATGACCAAAACCTAATCACAATCATATATGTAATCAAGATATTTAAATAAAGGAAAAAAATAAAGACAAAAAAAGAGTAATCCCTGATCACTGCTGGGTGTGGCACCAAAACCAATAAATAAATAAAGTTTTTAAAAAGGGACTATTTAATGAGTATTCCAGAAAGGAAATGTATGCATGGCAACAACAGAAACATTTATTTTAGTGACTTTAGCTGTGTGGTTGTGTGGAAGATAGTTTTATGACCTTAGAAGTAGCCATTCACTGGATCTATTATTTTGCTATGGTCAATAGAAGCCTTGACAGCAGATTACCACTTGCTATCTCTGAGAGAGAAAATATGGAATATTGGAAGGCACTGAGAAGGTGGAAGAATTAGTGAATCTACCTGACAGACCTCTGAAGAGGTACATAAATAGTTGAATTGTGAAAGGCTTCCTTTATATTCATTTTGTAATTGTTGGGGTGATGTTTGTGCCACAATTGACAGAGCTTGCTTTTGGTGGTTAATGAGAAAATATGAAGTTCTGTAAACAAACTGGGTGGGATCCCATGCAAGGAAAGTGCTGTAAATACATGTGCTATTTCTCCAGGCTTTTGTGAAAGTCTTTAAATAAATCTTTGTATTGGCAAAAGTAAGTGTATAGAAAAAATACATGTATTGTATAGAAAAATAATTTTGATGACTATATAAACTTCATTTTACTTTTAACCTATTTCCAAAGTCACAAGGATGTGCATCTAACACCAAAAAGTGACCAATAGGGACAATGGATCACATAATGCTCCTCTATTCTCCAGAGGCACTACTGATACGCTGATGGGATGTGAAAAATTCAGCTCCTCCTTGAACCTTCAAAGTGGGCCAAAAGTCAGATGGATGTCAGTTCCAGACCATTAGCACACCCTGGATGAATTACAGTACAGACCCACCTAGATGTTCTGATTCAGTAGATGTTCTTTTCAACCTGATTTTTTTCTCTACCTATTTGCCACTTCTTGGCTTGAGGCCCCCCAAATAGGCCACCAATACCATCAGATGGGGGGTTTCTTCACACTGGCTAGAGCTTTGACAGCAGTTTTACTCTTCCCTGAATCCAGAACTTATACATGTCCTTCAATTTGGCTTAACCATCTAGATTCAGACATTGAATTCACCCTCATAACACACTAAATAACTCCCTGGTTATTCATTCTATGGAAGACATTTATCTGATGGCCTGGGATGGTTGACTTTCCTGACTGTGGTTGTTTCACAGTCAACCATGACCTAGCTTCGACAGTGGATTTCCACCCTATTGCCCTTTTCTCTTTCATTGTCACATTTATGCATATTTTATCAACTTGTCTGGCTGAACGAACTTTCATAGCCTCCTCTGGCAATCCATTCCACTATCTTATCATGCTGATAGGGAAATTTCTTCCTTCTGTTGTACCATTTAGTAGAAGCCTGAATGCTGCTGAATAATAATCATTCTAAATGTCACCACCTGGGAGAGATGGGTAATGATTCTGAGGGCATGAACTATTTGGATATACTCATAATTTTGAGAAATCTATTATAAATGGAGTGGTCTTTGGAAGGCCCAGGGAACTACAATGATCCCCCCCACAGATTACTGTTTTAAAATGAGTAACTAATGGCATGATTTGGTGGGTGCTGGGCTATTGAGTTTCTTGAAAAAACTCTCAAACATGTTGCCATGACTTGGTCCCACAGCAGGGCTGGGAGCTGTGAAGCCCACCACAGGCCCACCAGCAATGCTGAGAGAGTGTAATGTACGCAATAGCACCAAGGGAGTGCAGCAGAGGCCAAGCTGAGTAAAGAGACCCAGCAATATGGCCATATGAGCAGCAGCAGCACATCTGTAAAATGACAAGTTATGAGATGACCAACAGTAAGATTGAGGCTGGAGAGCTGCTCTGCTTGTGAGTATCATTTGCCCAGCACCAGCCTTCCCTTACTGGAAGGCCCAGACAGGGCATCAGGCCCAGCCTGAATTTTGAACTAAGATTTCTGCACACAGAGAAAAGCATAGCCTTGAGACAGGCAAGATGAGAGACTAACAGCTATGGTGATGGTGCGCAAGCTTTTGGAATCAAAAGGTCCATTGTAAACTCGGGCTTTGCTCTGCTGCCACATATTTTTTCTAGTCAAGGAACTTCACCATAGTGCTTAGAAAAACACTACAATACTGGAAAGGTCACAATGGAAAGCCAATGTAGGACCCTACCACATTTAATAAATGAAGATGGAAGTTGTGAGGACCCAATTAATATTAGCCACCTATATAGACACTCTGAAAAAAATTTATAGAGGAAATGTGGCAGATTTTCAAAGAAATAAAAACAGATGGAATAAACAGCCAATAAGACTTAAGAAGATGAGAGTAGGAATGAGGAAACTTGGGGCTAGAGACATAGCACAGTGGTAGGGCTTTTGCCTTGCACACAGCTGATCCAGGATGGACGGTAGTTCAAATCCTGGCATAACATATGGTCCCCTAAGCCAGGAGCAATTACTGAGCATAGAGGCAGGAACAAACCCTGAATAAAACAGACTAAAACTTAACAAGGATACATTGATATAAAGAAAGAGATAGAAGAAAATGGCTTAGTAGACATATATTGGTCTTTTTGTCCCCACAAAGCTAAATACACATTCTTTTTAAATGCAAATGAGACATTTTCTAAGATATACTATAGCGGGGCCATAAAACATACCTCCATAAAAACCAAAGTTGTATAACTTATCTTCTCAGACCATGATGCACTAAAAATGTAAGTGAATAACTAAAAGAAACAGAGAAATAGCTTTAACATCTGATAGTTAAACAGCTCACTACAGAACAATGAGTTTGGCAGAGATAAAATCAAAGAGGAAATCAAAAGAATGAAGACATGAAGTATTAAAATTTTTGGTATATAGAAAAAGTGGTATAAAGAGGAAAATTTATAGATTTACCAGAATTCATCCGAAACAAAGAAAGGGCCTATGTAGATAACTGAGTGGCAAAGCTTAAGAAATTTGAAACTTACCAGCAAAATGATCCAAAAGCAAGAAGGAAAAAGGAAATAATAAAATTTAGAGCAGAAATTAATAAACTGTACACTCAGAAAACAATCCAAACACCAATGAAAGCAAGTTTGTTTTTGAGAAGAAAATATTTATAAAGAATAAAAAGAAGGGGCCGGGTAGGTGGCGCTGGAGGTAAGGTGTCTGCCTTGCAAGCGCTAGCCAAGGAAGGACCGCGGTTCGATCCCCCGGCGTCCCATATGGTCCCCCCAAGCCAGGGGCGATTTCTGAGCGCATAGCCAGGAGTAACCCCTGAGCGTCAAATGGGTGTGGCCCAAAAACCAAAAAAAAAAAAAAAAAGAATAAAAAGAAAGGAAGAGGGATAAATTTAATAAACAGAATCAAAACTGAGAAAGGGGATAATACTGCAGGTACTTCAGAAATATAAACATAATCAATAATATAAACTTTGAGAAGCTATATGCTACAAAACAAGAAAACCTGGAAGAAATAAATGAATATTCAGACTCCTATAACCTCTTGTTTTTTGTTGTTGATTTTGTTTTGTTTGGGGGCCACACCTGTCGGTGTTTAGGGGTTACTCCTGGCTCTATGCTCAGAAATTGCTCCTGGCAGGCTTGGGGGACCATATGGGATGCCAGGGGTCAAACCCGGGTCAGTCCCAGCTCGGCTGCATGCAAGACAAACACCCTACCGCTGTGCTATCACTTCGCCCCCATAACCTCTTAAGTTTGAAGTATGATGACCTGAAATATCAGAATAGACTTATTCCTAATGAGAAAATTAAAATGGCAATCAAAAACAAATGCCTAAGCCCAGATGGATTTACTAGTGAATTTTTTCAAACCTTTAAAGAGGACCTACTGCCAACCCTTTACAGGTGCTTCCAGAAAATTGAAGAAACAGAAACACTCTCAAATAATTTCTAACAAGCTAACATCACCCTGAAAAAAGCAGACAACACTAAATAAGAGAATTACAGTCCCATATTCTTGATAAAAAGTGATGTAACATATAATATTAGATATCAAATATAAAAAAATAATATAAAAATTGACAACTCATCAAGAAGGCTATACATCATGACCAAATAAATTAGTTTTAGATATGCAAGGATGGTTTAATCAATCAATATATCATATCAATAAAAGAAAACAAAAAGCATTTGATCAAATCAATAGGCACAGAAAAAACATTTGACAAGGCCTAGCATACATTCATGATAAAGACTCTCAATAAGATTGGAATTGAAAGAACTTCTTAATATAGTCAGACCATCTACCTCAAGCCTACAGCAAACATTATACTCAAAGGTGAATGGCTAAAAGCCTTTCCACTATGGTCTAGCACTAGATAATGTTGCCTCCTCTCACCACTTCTATATAATATAGTACAGGAAGTACTTGCTATAGCAATTAGGCAAGAAAATATATCAATGTCTTTCAGAAATAAAAGAATAATTCAAGCTCTCACTGTTTATAGATGCCATGTGACTATATTTAGAAAATCCTAAAGAATCCACCTAAAAGTTTCCGGAACAATATATTTGTATGTCAAAGTGGCAGACTACAAAATTAATACAAAAATATCCATGGCTTTCCTACAGACAAATAATGAAAGAGAACAAAGACATTTAAATGCAATCCCATTCACAATTTTGCCTCAGAAAATTACATAATTTGGAGTCAACTTAACTAAAGAGGTAAAAGACCGATAGAAAGAAAATTACAAAACACTGTTTCAAAAATAAAAGAGGACACAAGGAAATGGTTACATATACCCTGCTCATGTATTGGTAGGATTAACATCATTAAAATGAAAATACTTCCAAAGTAGTATACAGACTTAATGCAATCTCTATAGGAATACCCATGACAGTTTTCAAAGAATTGGATCAGATGCTCGTGAAGTTAGTGTGGAAGAATAACTGTCCACAAATAACTAAAGAAATATTCGAGAAAAAGGAAGATGGGAGGCATAACTTTCACCAACTTTAAATTATAGTATAAAGCAGTAGTCATTAAAATAGCATGGTATTGGAACAAAGACAATGAAATAGACTTGACTATTCTGAGACTGACCCCAATTATACTCTCAATTAATCTTTGAAAATGAGCAAGAAATACAAAGTGGATCAAGGGAAGTATATTCAACAGTGGTACTGGGAATACTGGTCAGCTGCATGCAAAAGAGTGAATAAAGAACACCAGCCAGATGAACATGGCCCTACCCAGGTGGAGAAAGTCAGAGAAAAGCCTCATCCTTGTGCTGGTGCCTGGGACTCCACTGCAAGTCAGGGGACCACAGCTTGGCCCAAATGGGGAGATCAGAGAAAGGCCTCATTATCCAGCTGGCAGCAGGAACCCTGTGCCAGCAAGGTGAACATCACCTCGCCCAGAGGGAGAGAAGTGAAGAAAGGTCTCAGCCTCTCAAATGCCACCCAGCATCCTATGACAGCCAGTGAACATGGCCCTTCCAGAGGTAGATAATTGTAAAAAAGCCTCAGTCTCTGCCTGCATCCAAGACCCCACAGCTAGCAAGGGAGCATGGCCCCACCCAGAGGGAGATAAAAGGAGGAAGGCCTCAGCCTCCTGCTGTCACTGGGCACCCAGCAGCCAGCCAAGTGAGCATGGCACTGCCAAGAGAGAGTCAGAGAAAAGCCTCAGCCTCTCACTGACACCTGGAACCCTGATGCTAGCAAGAGAGCATTGTTCCGCCAAGAGGGAGAGAACCAAAGAAAAAAACTCAGACTCCCGCCTGCACCCAGGAACCTGCCACCAGCCAGGTTGAGAATGGCCTCGCAAAGAGAGAGAGGCAGGGTAGTGCTGTTGCTCCATATCACTCAGTGACTGCACACTACTCCGAGTCAATGAATGTCAGCAGGGCACATTAAAAATCACCAAATTGCAAGCATGGCAATACGAAAACAATGCAGACCTCCACCATTCTTAGAGCATGAACATGGTAGCTCTGATGACCCGACAAATACCAACCACCAATATAGTCTCTCAGATAAGAACTTTAGAGAAGAAATATGAAGGATGTTCAAAGAAATCAAAGAAAGCATGGAACAATCTGAACAAAACACAACCAAGACTTAAGAAGAAAAGAAAGCAGAAATGAAAAAAATTTAAGCTGAAATAACATAGTTGAAAGACTTTGTAAACGAAATGAAAAACTACTAGAAGACCTAACCAGCAGAGTAACAGCTGCTGAGGAGAGAGTCAGTGAGCTGGAAGATGAGCTGCATAACAAACAACTCCATACAAGAGAACAGGTTGGAACAGAGCCTTAAAATAAATGAGCAGACAATGAGAAAAAAAATTCTCAAGGAATGTAAACAGATTAAAATAGAAGTCTGGGATAAATTCAGAGGAAACATCATAAGAATCATTGGAGTCCCAGAGGCCCCAGAAAGAAATACCCCCATGAAAAATCAACATTGAAGGAAATCATTGCAGAGAAGTTTCCAGACCGAAAGGCTGCAGACAACCACATACTGGATGCCCAAAGAGTACCAGCTAAAAAAGAACCAGAGAAAAGCACCCCAAGATACATCTGAGTCACAATGATGAATACCACATATAGAGATAGAATAGTAAAGGCAGCAAGATCAAAAGGTAAATTGCATACAAAGAAGCATCCTTAAGATTTACTGCAGATTTTTCACAAACAACCCTCAAAGTCCAAAGACAGTGATGGGAGATAGTGGCAAAAATCAATGAAATAAATGCTTCACCAAGAATACTTCACCAAGCCAAACTTACATTCAAGTTCAAAGGAAAGTTACACAGCTTCAGGGAGAAACAACATCTCAGGGGCTGGAGTGGTGGTGCAAGCAATAGGGCATTTGCCTTGCAAGTGCTAACTTAGGAAGGACTGCGGTTCAATTACCCGGCATCCCATATGGTCCCCCAAGCCAGGAGATATTTCTTAGTGCATAGCCAGGAGTAACCTCTGAGTGTCACCAGGTGTGGCCCAAAAAGCAAAGGAAAAAGAAAATAAAAACAACATCTCAGAAACTTTACAGATTTAAAATCAAACTTAAAAGAAGAACTGAAGGGTCTATTTGAAGGCAAGGCAGACCCACAAAACATTCCAAACTCCTACAAAATGATAACACCTAATGCCATACAATCATCTCTCTCAATGTCAATGGACTGGTTGAGCCTTTTAGGAGAACAACATGGATATTTCACAAAAGCTAGAAACTGAGCTTCCATATTATCCAGCAATACCACTCCTAGGTATAGATCCCAGAAAAAAAAAACATTACAAAAATGCACTCTGCACTTCTATATTCAGCGCAGCATTATTTACAATAGCCAGAACCTGGAAACAACCCAGGTTCTGGAAAATTGATAAATGTCTAAAGAAACTGTGTTAAATCTACACAATGGAATATTATACAGCCATTAGAAAAAATTAAGTCATAAAATTTTCTTACACATGAATTTACCTGGAGACTATTATTTTGAGTGAAATCAGCCAGAGGGAAAGGGATAGATGTAGTATAATCTCACTCATTTGGGGGTATAAGAAAAACAAGATAGTATGGTAATAGTACTAAGAGAAATAGAGGCAAAGGTTAAGAGTGCCAGGCTAGGGTAGACATCTCTCCACAAATAAAGGTGAATGCAGTTAGAGTATACAAGGGTCTACAAAGACAATGATAGTTGGAACTGATAGGTCTGGACAAGAACTTGGTGCTGAAAGTGGAAAAACTAACAAGCATGACATCTCTTCTTTAAATATAGTGTTAACCATAGTGTCAAAATGGAAAGAAATAGAAACAAATTGCCTACCCTAGAGCAAGGTAGGGGTGGGGTTTGGGATGGGAGGAAAATGGGAGACTTCAGTGATGGGAACTGTACAGTGGTGAAGGATGGTGTACACTGTATGATTAAAACCCAAATATAAGCAATTTTATAATTATGGTGCTTAAAGAAAGTAAAATATGAATATATGAAGTAATATATGAATATTGTATGAGTGGACAAATATGAATTCTAAAGACAAATTTTAAGCAGAAAAATTTAGAGAAAATTTAATATAGTGAACTCAGTGGTAAAAGTTGGGCTAACGTGAACAATAATTGTAACAATGGATTATAATATGTCCCTTCCCTTCCCCTCCCCCTTTACCCTTTTCCCTCCCCTACTGTCCTCTTCTCTCCCCATTCCATCCCTTCCCTTTCTTTCCTTTCCATTTCCTTCTCTTTCACATATCTAGAGATATTCTGGGTCTATATCTGGCTCATTGTTTGGGGGACTACCTGTGCTGGAGAACAAATCCAGGTCTCCTGTTTACAAAGTATTTTCTCCAACCAGTTGAGCAATCTCTTTGACCCTAAAGATATCTCTTTCTTAAGAAGAAATACAGTTAATAGAAGGATGACAGAAATAGACAATCATCATTTACTAAGCATAACCTTGAAGCAATAAACACTGATAGTGCAAAAATGTGGATAAAATTTTAAGGAGCATCAAGATATTAGCTATTATAATCTCAAAGTAGCTTACTTCAGATACTTATTAACTACAAAGGTAAAATCAACAAAAACTAGCAGATACCATTTTAACCAAGGGATTAAGGATAATTTTCCACAGTAGTAGGTCATTTTGACATTCTGTATCCCCAAGTTGAGTGTATCTTCAACCCAATGATGATTAAACAGAATGGGAACGCTCAACAAACTAATCACTAGTCATCAAGAGTGTTGAGGTATTGCATTAGATTTCTATTGCTACTCTTACAAGTAGAGATTTAAAATAAGACACATTTATTTACTTATACTTTTGTATTTCAGAAGTCTAAAATAAAAGTAGGTGTTTACAGGACTATATTCCTATTGGCGGCTTTAAGAGGGAGGTAGGCAATATTAAACACTGTCATTTTAGCAGTGACCACTTCCTGAAGTGTCCTCTCATCTTGTTTCTGTCATAACTCTTGTTGTTGACTCTGATCTTCCTGACACCTTTTATAAGGATCCATGTAATTCCACCAATATCCTTGAAGCCTGAGAAAAAAGAAGCAGTAGGGAGTTCTCAAATATGTTAGAATATTAGAGCAGGGATTTGAGAGTTATTGAATGAAGCACTTGCTTTGCAAAGATGAAAAGACCAATCCCTGACATATGGTCCCACAAGCTCTGCTTGGACTGACTCCTGAGCGGAGAGCCAGGTAATTCCAAAACATAACAGAGTGTGCTTTGTTGGGCAAACAAAGCCCAACAACACAAACAGTCACTGCCACTGGGAAAGAACAGGGTGCCAGGTGGGGCTTCTCTAGTTGTGAACGTAGCTAACCAGTAGTATCTCCTGTATCCTGTAGTAGTAGCCAACTAGTATTCTCTGGCAGGCATGGGGAGTAAAAACAAACCAAAACAAAAATAACCACTAAAAGCAGGTAAAATTCAGGAACATGCAAAAGGACAAGATATATTAGAGTCAGACTGTTACTGTTAAAGAACTGGAGCTACAGTGTTTAAAATTATCTCTGAAAAGTAGTGAAGGTTGGGGGAGTGACAAAGGCAATACACAGGATAAGACACCTTGCATACAGTTAACCACAGTTTGATCTCTAGCTCATTATGCACCCACCAAGAGAGAGCCCTGAAACAGAGCTAGTAGTAAGCCCTTATCTAAGCACCACCAATTATGGACAACCTAACAAGAAATCCTAACCCTTGCCAAAATCTAAACACCTGAAACTTTCATAACGTGACTATAAGCAGAGTGTCACATTAAGCTTGAAATATGCAACTTGATATATGACAACTGTAAATTATTTTACAGGAAAACAAGTAGATTAACTTGTAGTTCATTTGAAATTTGAATTAACCCTTACTTTTTTACCATTAATTTTTCTTCCCAGTTTTAGCCATTCTATTTCCATCCACTTCTATTTCTACCCCACTTTCTAAATGTGTAAGAATTAAACCATTAACAACAGTGAGGTACCATCTCACACCAGAGACTAGCACACATCACAAAGAACAATCAGTGCTGACAGGAAGGTGGGGAGAAAGGAATTCTCATTCACTGCTCGTGGGAATGCTGTCTAGTCCAGCCCTTATGGAAAACAATATGGAGATTCCTAAAAAAACTCTGGAAATTGATCTCCCATATGATACAGCTATACCACTCTAGGGGTATACCCTAGGAACACAAAAATGCAATACAAAAATTCCTTCCTCACACCTGTATTCATTGCAGCACTATTGCAGACTCTGGAAACAACCAAGATGCCCTTCAACAAATGAATGGCTAAAGAAACTGGAGTATATATACACAATGGAATATTATGCAGCCATCAGGAGAGATGAAGTCATGAAATTTTCCTATACATGAAAGTACATGAAATCTATTATGCTGAGTGAAATAAGTCAGAGAGATATATACACACAGATAGTCTCACTCATATATGGGCTTTAAGAAAACTAAAAGGCATTATTAAAATAATTCCCAGAGATGAGGGCCAAAAGGACCGGCTCGTGACATGAAGATCACCACAAAGAGTGATGGGTGCAGTTAGAAAAATAACTACACTGAGAACTATCATAACAATGTCAATGAGTGAGTAAAGTAGAAAGCCTGTCTCAAATACAGGTGGGAGGAGGAAGGAGATGGGGGCATTGGTGATGGGAATGTTGCACTGATGAAGGGGGTGTTCTTTTTATGACTGAAACCCAAATACAATCATGTTGTAAAAGTGGTGATTAAATAAAGATATTATTTAAAAAAAAAACAAAAACAAAAAATATATTAATGATATATATTTGTATAACTAAATGTATAACTTTTAAATATAAAACTATACATTTTGAAACTAACTAAATTAAATCAACTGGAACTGCAAAAAAGAATTAAACCATATTACTCACATTTTCACTCTCTTGTCTTTCATCATTCTCCCACTCTGAACATTTTAGCTCAAATAATTAATGTAGATATAATGTTTCCATGTCACTTTTCAAATCTTAAAAATCACACTTAGATCCAGCTCCCTACTAAGGAAGCTAGAGCCCTTAAATGACAAGTAGGTGAGTGCCCCCAGCCCAAATAGACTAAAAATGGGTGGAAGTTCAGCTTTTTCCATGGCAGATAGAGCAGGTGAGTGCCACCAAATCAAAAGGACAAAATTAGAGAAATATGACTTTTGATAAAGGGGCAAGAAACATCAAGTGGAGGAAGAAAAGCTTCTTCAACACATTGTATTGTAACAAATGGTCAACCTTATGCAAAAAGCAACTAAGGAATTCCTGCTGTGCTCAAATGCATACAGAGGATATTTTGAACTGCCTTTGCTGCATGCAGCCTTGAACCACCCCATCCAGAAGAGCTCCTGACAGCACATCAACAGAGGAGAGTTGATCCTGCCGAGGAAGAGTGGAGCCAGAGGCTGCTCTGCTTCACTTTGCAGCTCTGCATATCCCCTAGGTAATGAACCCCAGCACAACACATAGAAAACACCACACTACAAGTATAACAATGGGGAAGCAATGTAAGCCTTCACCATGCATAGAGAATTAAGATGGCAGCTCTGATGACCCAAAAAGTGCCAACCACCTATTTAGTCTCGCAGATAAGGGGTTTAGAGAAGAAATATGGAGGATCTTCATAGAATACAAAGAAATCATAGAATGAGCTAAAAAAACCACAAATAAGAATCAAGAAAATATGAAAATAGAAATAAAAAACTCCAAACTGGAATAACAGGACTGAAAAATTTGGTAGGCATAATGAAAACCTCACTGGAAAGCTTCTCCAACAGAGTAAGTGACTGAGGACAGAATCTGTGACCTGGAAGATGAAATACTTAACAACTCCACACAACATCAGAGATTTGAAAACAGCATTAAAACAAGTGGTCAGACAATGGAAAAAATACTCAAAGAAGGAGAGCAGTTGAAAATAGAAGTATTTGATAAACTGAACAGAAATAACATAAGAATCATCAGAGTCCCAGAAATTCAGGAAGAAAATTTTCAGGAAAATCAACAGTCCCTTGACTCTTCATTATTGCAGAGAAACTCCCAGAGCTAAGGACTGATGCAACCAAATCTTGCATGCCCAAGAAGTACCAGGAAAAAAGACCCAGAGAAAAGCACGCCAATACATATCCTAGTACAATGAAGAATCCCACAAATAGGAACAGATTACTGAAAGCAACAAGATCAAAAAAGGAAATTACATTGAAAGGAGCATCCTTAAGATTTACAGCAGATTTGTCACAAGAAACTCTCAAGGCCAGAAGGCAGTGGTGTGATATAGTGACAAAACTCAATAAAATCAATGTTTCGCCTAGAATACTGTACCCAGCCAGACTTACATTCAAGTTTGAAGGAAGAATGCATAGCTTCACATATAAACAACAGCTCAGAAACTTTAGAGATACAAAACAAGCCTTAAAATAAAAATGGAAAGGGATTCTTTAAGACAAGACAGCCTGGAGCTGGAGCAAAGGTGCAGTGGTAGGCCATTTGTGTTGCATGTTGCTGAACTGGTTAGATTTCCAGCATTCTACATGATTCCATGAACATGACAGAAGTGATTTCTGAGCACAGAGCCAGGAGTAACCCCTGAGTGCTGCTGGGTGTGACCCAATATAAACAACACCAAAAAAGACAATACAAAGCAACAAACACAGTAAGTCCTATATAAAGATGACACTAAATCCCATGAAAATTACCTCTCTCAATATCAGTAGACTAAATGCAATAGTTAAGATATGCACAGTTGCAAAATAGATCAAAAAGTTGAATCCAACATTCTGCTGCCTACAAGAAACACATCTGAATAGTCAGAACAAACACTCAAATCAAAGGTTAGAGGACAATCATCCAAAAAACAACTCTTGTAAACAAGCTGGATTGGACATATTAATATCAGATAACACAAACTTTAGACATAAAAAGTTATGAGACAAAGATCAACATTCCATAATAATCGAGAGATATGTAAAACAGGAAGAAATCACAATCCTAAACATATATGCACCAAATGAAGAACCAGCAAAATATCTAATACAATTGTTGACAAATCAGAAAGAATATATCAATAGCAACACAATAAAATGGGAGACCTCAACACTGCCTTGTGAACCCTTGATGGGTCAACCAGGCTGAAACCCAACAAGAATATACTAGTTCTGGAAAGAGAAATTAAAAAGTGGCCTAGTATGTATATATGTGTGTGTGTGTGTGTGTGTGTGTGTGTGTGTGTGTGTGTGTGTGTGTGTGTGTGTGTGTAGCATTCCACCCCCAGAAAACTGGATACAAATTCTTCTCCATTGCACATGGGTCATTCTCAAGGATATACCACATGCTGGCCCAAAAACTACCTCTATAAAATCAAGAGGATAGAAATTTTTGTAGTACCTTTTAGGATCACAACACACTGAAATTAGAGGTGAACTACAAAAGAACACAGAAGTAAAAATTTAAAACATGCAAATTAATCAGCTTACTACTGAACAACCAGTGGGTCAGAGATGAAATCAAAGAGGCCATCAAATAATTTTTGGAAACAAATGAAAACAAAAACACAAATTATCAGAAAAGCGGTAGTAAGAGGAAAATTTATAACTTTGCAGACAAACATTAAGAAGGAAGAAGGGGGTTATCCATTCAGCTCCTTAGGGAGGGTCTGGGTAGGGCTCTGAACTTCTGGCCTCCCAGATTCTTGAAGGATCTTTCTCCTTCCTGGGAGCCGGGAGTCTAGCAGTATGGGGTTCGGCAGGCCCCTGCCATGCCAGAGGCCTTCTTAACCAGGCCAGGGAGGGGGTGCGGGACTTGGGTAACCCCAGCACCCCTCTACTGCCTTGCTCCAGATCTCCAGGGCTTCCCCGGGCCACGTGCCTGGGCAAGCCGGTGAGTTGGGCCCCTTGGTGGAGCTTGAAGGTACCCTAGGCTTTCCCCCATTATCCATTCAGCTCCTTAGGGAGGGTCTGGGTGGGGCTCTGAACTTCTGGCCTCCCAGCTTCTTGAAGTCACTGGTAATCTCTGTCCAGTCTATATTTTCAGAATCGCGCGGGGGCAATAGCCCCCCCACGCACAAGAAACATTAATAGTACTCACTATCATTGAATTATGTTTTTATGTATGCAGAATGTCCATTTTGTACTCTGCCCTTTTGCATATCCCTTCAAAAGATCATATTTCTCTTTAACTTCCTTAACTCCTATCATCATTACTCCTCATTTACCCTTTCTAACTTAAGTACTGTAGAGTCCTAAGTCAAAGACCAAAGTGGTGCCCTGGAGTTAACACCCACCCAACTATTTTAAAAGGCATAAAAAGGACACTTATGTCTCTTCAACATTTTATGGGTGTTTTCTTTGACGGCTATAACTTTTGCTGAATATTTTCTTATACAGTGATGATCCCCCCCCCCATGTTTTTGATCTTCTCTTTGTGAACTGCTCAATATGGAATTTGGTGTGAAAGAATCCCTCAGTTTAATGCTTATGTTTGAACCAAGTCATGGTTATTGTTGGAAATGTTCTTACGCCCCCATAAACTCTGATAGCGCCACATGGCTTTATTTCTTGTTTGCTTAGGCACACTAAAATGGGAAAATACTATACATACCAATAAGTTCCTATCTAATAGAGATGGGAACACACAAATCTTGTAGTGCAATGGGACCTTACACCTTGAACACTGACATAAAGACCTGGCACAGGCCTCAGAAGAATGGGCATTCTCCATTCACCCCTGATCTAGAGAAGACATCTACAAAACATCCAAGGTTGTATATAACATCACCTGGAGGCATTCCTCTACCAGGGAAGACCCTACAGCTGCTCTGACATCGATCTACTCAAAAGAGACTTCCTTTAACACTGAAAAGACTTAACAAGAACAATGACCTGCTTACTGGACAGGGCTTGCTGTATTGCCCCTTAATGGTGAGGTTTGTCTATAACATCACCTGGAAGCAATCCTCTACCACAGAAGACCCTACCACTGCTCAGACATCGTCCTGCTCAAAAGAGACTTCCGTTAACACTGAGAAGACTTAACAACAATGACCTGCTTACAGGACAGGGCTTCCTGCATTGCCCTTTAATGGTGAGGTGAAACGAGAAGACACCCCACATCATGACTTCAATGTAGGATATGCAGATTCCAGGATCTTTAATACAGAAACATGATACCAACAACAGAGACTGTGTGAAAAGTGTGTTAGCACTATGGATAATGTTTTGGATTGGACGATAACTTGCCTGAAGCCTAGAGTTGGTCTTATGCCAGGAAACTTTAGGGGTAGGATCTCTTTGTATTTAGGCCAAGGTTATTCCTTTCCATGCCTCTCATATTTTTGTGGGCCTATGCAAACAACAATCGCCACTCTAACACCATTCTTTTGACTCTAATCCTTAAAAAAAAACACTTAAAATTTGAGGTTAACTTAAGCTAATATGCATGTACATGGAAATGTAAAAAATACTATGCCTCTAATATTTAAGGAGTTACATAAGTTTTATGGCTTTAGATTGCCTTGTGTGCTGTTAAGAAATATTATAATGTGTTACAATCTGGGGACTTGAGGGACAAAGTAATTGTACATGGATTCTGTTTTATTTATCTTAACATTCTTTGGCTGAAAGTTCAAAGTTAAGATATCAGCAAGGGGACTTTTGAGAATTATGTTATGGGTGATTGTCCTTCCACTGTAACGTTACCTTGTCCTCTTTCTTTGCATCTTTTGTTCTCATAATTCAAAATTAAAAAATAAAAAAAAGAAGGAAGAAGGGGCCTACATAAATAACTTAACAAAACAGCTTATAAAATTAGAAAGTGATCAACAAAATGAACCAAAAATAGGTTGGCAGAAGTAAATAACAAATTTTAGAGCATAAGTTAATGAAGTAGAAATCAAAAAATAATCTGAAAGATCAACAAAAGCAAAAGTTGGTTCTTTGAAAAAAATAAGCAATTTTATAAACATCTAACAAAACTCAGAAAGAAATAGAAAGAGAAAGAAAGAGAAAGAGAAAGAGAAAGAAAGAAAAGAAAGAGAGAAAGAGAAAGAAAGAGAAACTTAATAAACTGAATTAGAAAAGAAAAGGGGGAGATCACTACAGGTACTACAGAGATTCAAAGGTAATCAGAGACTACTTTGAGAAACAATGCCACAAAATATGAGAACCTGGAAGAAATTGATACACTATTAGACTCATAATATTCCACAGTTAAATCATGATAAACTAGGATAATTAAACAGATCCATCACTATTTAAGAAATTAAAATGTAATCAAAATTTGTCACAAAACAAAAGCCCAGACCCAGGTAGATTCATAAATTAATTCTTTCAAACCTTTCAAGAGGACCTACAACCAATCCTTTTCAGGATGTTCCAGAAAATTGAATAAACAGAGACACTCCTAAATAGTGTTTATGAAGCTAATATCACCCTGATACCAAAAGCAGATAAAGATGCTGTAAAAAAGAATACTACATACCAATATCCTTGATGATAAGAGTTGCAAAGATCCTAAACAAAATTCACGCAAATAGGATCCAACACCTCATGAAAAAGGTCATACACCATGACCAAGTAGGTTTCATTCCAGGGGTGCAAGGATGGCTTAACATACAGAAATCAATCAACATAATACATCATACCAATAAAAGAAAAATAAAACCATATTATCATATAAATGGAGAAAAAACATTCGATAAGGTCCAGCACATAGTCAAGATAACAACTCTCAATAAGATGGGAATGGAAGGAACTTTTCTCAATATAGTCAAGGGCATTTACCAGAAGTCCATGGCAAATATTATACTTGAGACAAACTAAAAACCTTTTCTCTAAAACCTGGTATAGGACAAGGCTGCCCACTCTCACCACTCTTATTCAACATAGTGATGGAAGTTCTTCCCATAGTTTATGGAAGAAAAAATATATCAAGGGCATCAAGATAGGAAAGGAAGAAGTCAATCTCTCAATATTTTCAGATGCCATAATACTGTATTTAGAAAACCCTAAGATACTATACAAAAACTTCTAGAAACAATAGATTTATAAAGAAAAGTGGCAGACTACAAAATTAATACACAAAAATCAATTGTCTTCTTGACCAAGGTATGTGATGAAAATGTGCCCTGAACTCCGCACCCCACAAGAAAATCTCAAAAAGACCATGGGGAAGCCTATACTTCCTTCATAAGTTTAAGACCTATATAATACTACCTCTTAACCTATTTTTCCTCAAATGAAAGGTAGTCTTCTGCATTACTTTGTTCCTTTAATTACTATTTTAATTCACTTTAAAAATCCTTTTTCGGGCCGGGCGGTGGCGCTAAAGGTAAGGTGCCTGCCTTGCCTGCGCTAGCCTTGGACGGACCGTGGTTCGATCCCCTGGTGTCCCATATGGTCCCCCAAGCCAGGAGCAACTTCTGAGCACATAGTCAGGAGTAACCCCTGAGCGTTACTGGGTGTGGCCCAAAAAAAAAACAAAAAAAAATCCTTTTTCTTTATATATGTGAGCATATATTTTCATTTTTTGTCTTGTTTCTGCTTTCTTCTCTTCCCACTCCCAAATGCAACAGCAATATAATGTAGCACCATTGCTTCCTGCAAAGGCATACTAAATAAAGGGGCAATTTTATGTATAAAAACAAGCTCTATCTACTAGAGATAAGAACTCACACTTTTATACAATACAGGGACACCTCCCAACTTGAACATATGTCATGTGGACCCAACTTAGACTCCAGGTGTGTATAGACAGCGACAGTCAAACCTTGAACCCTGGATCCCAGACATAGAAACAACACAGCTCTCCACAACAGCTCCAGGAACCAAACTCAATCTGGGGCATCCTTAATAATGTTCTGGCACCAATATGTGCCAGTTTAGATATGATATCCTGACAATGAGGAAATGGTAACAACTTGATCTGAGAGCAGGTTGTCTTACCTCACCATCTAACGATAAGACAAAATCAGAAGACTCATCATCCTTTGATCTGTGCAAAAGCCAAGATCGTTATGACTGGCAGTGACATCCATGACTGGGCAGAACATATCTTGGGACCAATAATAAAGCCCTAGCCTAGGTTTTGGCCTATGATCTGTACAACAACCAAGATCTCTAATTCGAAAGACCTGACTGAGACAACTGCAACTGAATGGGTCTTCTGGAAAAATAACAAAAGACTCTATCCCAGGCTTCATCCTAGGATCAACGCAATGACCAAGACCACCAACTACAGAAGACTGATTAAACAACAACAGTGAAGGAACAGAACTTCTAGAACCGTAAAGAAACACTTCAACATAAGCACCATTCCTTGGCCTGTGCAGTGCAGATACCAAGATCTCCAGATACAGAGGTCTGAGTTCATCACCCATGATGTAGCAGAAGTCTTCCATACACCACAAAAGGACCTAGGGGAGAGTAAATGAGCACACAAGGAGTCTGTAGTTTTCCCCATGATAGTATACTTCAAGGGCGAAGAAATCCTGTATCTCTTAGGCCAAGGAATTCCCTTTCTAATTTCCCCATTATTAACTATGCCTAGGCAGGGGAAAAAAGAAGCAGCATAAAATGAGTTTTTTCATTTATTTACTTATTTTTTGGTTTTGTTATTGTTGTTGTTTCTCATATTTTTCTTTTTTTGCACTCTGTTTTGTTTATATTTCAGGACTGTGGTGCTTGTCATTATTGCTGTAGTGCTCATTGTATTTTTTGTTTGATTTTTATTTTTGTATTGTTGTGGTGTTTCTCTTCCTTTTTCCCTTTCTTCTCTCAAACTGATGTTGAGAGCCTCTAAGGACTCCACCTATTTTCGGCTTGTTTGATTTTTACCCCATTTTATTGTTTTTCTTTTCTTTAAACAGAACCACATAACTTGAACCATCTTGTTCTGCCTCTCCAATTGAGGGGGAAATAATGGGGAGGGTACCAAGACCAAACAGTTGTTTGAGCACTAAGTAGTAGCAAAACTGATTGGACTTAAACACCAAATCCAAAGCCAATGACATCAGAATCAATACCCAACCTACAACAACCTAGACATAGAGGGGACCTCTTATATTAACAGCCTGGGGGGTAAGGGTGGGATATGGGATGCAAGCTGGGAACGGGGGTGGTGGGAGGACAACTTTGGTGATGGAAATTCCCCTGATTTAATGTTAATATGTACCTAAAATATTACTGTGAAAGATATGTAATCCACTTTGGTCAAAATAAAAATTATTATTATAAAAATGTCAATGGTCTTCTTATACACCAATAATGATAGAGAAGAAATGGATCTTAAAAAAACAATTCCATTCACATTAGTGCCACAGAAACTCAAAACCTTGGAGTCAACTTAACTAAAGAGGTGAAGGGCCTATACAAGGAAAACTACACAACACTGCTTTGAGAAATAAAATAGAAAACAAGGACATGGAGACACATACTCTGATCATAGATTGGGAGGACTAACATCATTAAAATGGCACTACTCTGCAAAGCATTATAATGCAAAGATTTAATGCAGTCCCTCTAAGGATACCATGACATTTTTAAAAGAAGTAGATCAAATACTCCAGAAAGTGATTTGGAACAATAAACACCCATGAATAGCTAGAGCGACCCTTAAAAAAAGAAGATCGGAGGTATCTCTTTTCCCAACTTTATATTGTATTACAAAGTAATATTCATTAAAACAGCATGTTATTGGAATAAAGACAAACCCTTAAATCAATGGTATAGATCTGAGTATTCAGAGAATGTTCCCCAGACATACAATCAATTAATCTTTGATAAAGGGGCAAGAAACACAAAATGCAGCAAGGAAAGCCTCTTCAACAAGTAGTGCCCGGAGAACTGGTCAGCACATGCAAAAAAGTGAAGTCAGACCTCCATCTAACACCATGCACAAAGGTCAAAAGCAAATGGGTAAAGACCTTGATATCAGACTTAGAATTATATATATGGTAATATATAATATATATGGTATATACATTTATACAAGAACACGTAGGTAAAACACTCTCTGACAACTAAAGCCATTTTCAAGGAGAAAACACCACTGTCCAAACAAGTGGAAGCAGGGATAAACAAATGTGACATTAAACTGAAAAGCTTCTGCACCTTAATGAAAACAGTAACTAGAATACAAAGGCCACCCACGGAATGGGAGGAACTATTCACCCAATACCCATAAGATAAGGGGCTAACATCTAAGATAGATAAAGTACTGACAGAATATAACAAAAATAATCTACTCCCATCAAAACTTGAGGAGATGAACAATTTCTCAAAGAATACAGTTGGCCAAAAGCACGTGAAAAAATGATCCATATCACTAATCATCAAGGAAATGCAAATGATCACGAAGGTGGTTTCCCCAGGGCGAGGCTTATCCATTGCACTCCGGATGTGCTGATCCCTGCTTTTTCCCCAAATGTGGGAAACTTGACTGCATAATTTGTGGTAGTGGGGGGGAAAATGAGGTACCATCTCACGCCACAGAGACTGGTACATATCACAAAGAACAAGAACAATCAATGCTGTAGGATGTGGAGAGAAAGAAACTGTCATTCACTGCTAGTGGGAATGCCTTCTAGTGTAATCTTTATGGAAAACAATATGGAAATTCCTCAAAAAACTGGAAATTGAGCTCCCATATAATCCAGCTATACCATTCCTAGAGATATACCCTAGGAACACAAAAACACAATACAAAAATGCCCAGGACCAAACAGTTGTATGAACATTGAGTGAAAATAAAAATGATCAGACCTAAACACCAAACCCAAATTCAACAACAATAGAATCAATACCCAATCTACAACAAGCTAGACACAGAAGGGACCAGTTATACTAGCATTCCAGTGGGCAAATGAGGGAGATGTGGGATGCATGCAGGGAACAGGGATGGAGGGAGGACAACACTGGTGGTGGGAATGACCCTAATTCATTGTTACTATGTACCTTAAATATTACTGTGAAAGATTCATAATTCACTTTGGTCACAATAAAATACTATGCATATTTTAGGAAAAATGAAGTTGTAAAATTTGCCTATACATGTATAGACATGGAAATTATTATGCTGAGTGAAATGACTCAGAAGGAGAGACAGAGATTAGTTTCACTAATCTGTGGGATATAAGAAAAATAAAACAGTATGAGAATAATATCCAATAGAGAGTTGGGCTGGGAGGACCAGCACATAATATGAAAATTTCTACAATGAGCAGTAAGTACAATTAGAGTACTAATTGTACTGACAAGTTCCATGACAAATGAGAGTGAAGGAGAGATGGAGACCAGAGACAGAGAGATGGAGAGAGAGAGAGAGAGAGAGAGAGAGAGAGAGAGAGAGAGAGAGAGAGTGCCTGTTACAGAGACAGAGACATGCAGGGGTGGGGTTGGGGAAGGAAATGGGGGATATTGGTGATGGGAAAATTGCTCTGGTAAAGGGTGGTGTATATACTATGAATGAAACCCAACTAAGATCATTTCTTTAACCACAGGGACAGAGAGATGGCGCAAAAGGCTGCAGTAAATGCTTTGCATTCAGGAAATCTGAATTGAGCAATCACGAACACTGAGCACCACCAGGACTAGACCCACCGCCAACCACACAGCTAACTAGTTAAGAGTAGCACTCAAGTGAGCATGCTACCAGATGTGGCCAATAACAATAGCAGCAACAAACAGTTATCTTTTACCTTTACAATAAAGAATCTCTTTATCCTCTGAATTCACTTCTATTAAAACATCATGTCAGGGCTAAAGTGTTAATACAGAAGATAGGGCATTTGCCTTGCATGCAGCTGACCTGGGTTTGATCTCCAACATCCCATTTGGTGCCCAGAGTACCCAGAGCCAGGAATAATTTTTCAACATAGAACCAGAAGTAATTCCCGAGCATCACTGAGTGTGACCCTAAAAAAAAAAAAAAACAGTATATTACACTTTAGATTTTATAGGCTTGAAATATGTACAGAATACATGTCAGTTCAGGATAGAGTAGTCAAAATGCTAGAACTTGGTTTCATAATTTCTCATGATTCATGTTAAAATACTTTGTAATAAATCACTGGCTGGCTGTTTCTATTTATTCTCACCAAAAAGAAAACAGGAAGAAATTGACCTAGATTATGAGACTTTTAAAAGTTTCTTTTGGGGGAGTCACAGTTGATGGTCCTCAGGGGTTACTCTCGGCTCTGTGCTCAGTGATTATTCCTGTCAGAGTATAGGGACTAATCATATGTGGTGCTGGGGATCAAACCCAGGATAGCTGCAAGCAAAGAAAGCACCTTAACTCATATACTCTTTCTCTGGAATTGATATATCTTAGATACAAAGAGAAATGGGATCATATGTATTTTGTTTTGGGGGGGGTAATAAGATAAAGCCTTGGATACTGTCAATAATGTGTATAGTGATGTAGTGGTGAGTTGTTATTATTAAATAAAAGTACCAATTCCTACTTACCATAAATGCCACAGCAGACTTAATTTCTTGAGCAAAGTTTTCTTATCCCTTAGACATTCGATGGGATTATAATTTAGATTCAAGTTCCTCCTTCCTCTGTTCTAGTTAGGATGGAAGTTTGTCTGTGACAATATTTCCTGCTATATAACCCCAAAACACAAAAACATTCATTTGAAAAGATATCTGAGACCTATATTAATCTCAGTACTTAGTATACTAGCCAAGCCAACACATGAATACAACCCAATGCTTGTCTGTGGTTAAGTGGATATATATATATATATATTTATTTATATATATATATATAAACTTCTTGATATATATACACACACAATGTAAGTCTATGCAGCTGAAAGGAAAGACAAAATCACCAATTAGTCACAACATAGATAGAACTCGAGGAAAATATCCTGAGTGAGGTGAATCAGAAAGAGATTGATAAGAATCTTCTCACCCATATGTGAAACTTAAAGATACACAGAAAGAAAGCAACAAAAGGCCAAAGAGAGCTAGAGAGCTTGCACACAGAACTGAATTTGGGGTAGGTGGTTTGTAAGGAAGGGGCCTTTGAACTCTGGTGGAGAAAATCTGGCACCCTGGTGGCACATGTGGTGTTGGAATGATGTACACATGAAACCACCATTGACAGTATTGTAAAGCACAGTACCTCAATACAATTTTATTTTAAAAGGATGAAGATTCACTTACCTTGGGTGTGGTGCTCATCCAACTCAGCTTCAGGGCTTGCCAGAAGTAGCCTAATTTCCATTGTGGACTTTGTCGATGAGTGGCAGTGCTCACCAAGGTTCTTACACTTGACTGAGATGCTTGCATGGTTTTAGTTGTGATGTTTATTGGGGGTTTTATGCTTTAGTTATGGTGCTCCTACACACTTGAATGTGGCATCAGGGATGCCAAATAGCAGTGCCACCTGATGATTTGAGGCAGTACTAGGAGCTGAGTGAATGTTATGACACCTTTAAGACACTTGCACTCTACCACGAAGTCCTAGTTGTTTGTTCATGGTAGCTAACTAGGTTTATTGCTTTTAGGGTGGCATATCTGGTGAAGTCCAGAGACTATTCCTGGTTCTTTGCTCAGGAATGACACCTGGTGGTGCTTCTAGAAGATCATATGTGATGCTAGGGATCAAACTGAGATTGTCCACATGTTAGGCAAGCACTTTAACTCCTGTACTCCAGCTCCTGTTTCTAAAACTATATGCGATAGTATAACCTAGGGTTTATTTTGAAAGAAATTTCCCTGAAAAATGTCTGGCTGATTATACTGTTCAATATAACAAATTTTCTTTCAATGTTTTAACTGCCAAGGAATGGATTTTTTCCCTTTCTGTATTTTTAATTTTTCTTTTTAATCAGAGGAGGTGGGAGGAAGTCATTAGGTTTCTTGATTAAAGTATATTGCACCAGTTTCCCATTTTTTCAGAATAAAAAAGAATTTTAATATATACTATCCCTTATGAACATAGAAGTAACAAAGTTCAGCAAAATACTTGCAAACCAATTCCAACAGCATATTCAAAGCATTTATATCATGTCAAAATGTAATATATCCTAGTAATGTAAGAGTAGTTCAACATGAGAAAGACAATCATTTTAAAACACTACATTAATAGTAGGAAGGAAAAGGCACTTTTAAGAACATTGTCAAGAAAATGTAAGTAAATGTCTAATCTACAGAATGGGAGAAAATATTTGTAGATCATATATCTAGTAGGAATATATAAAAGTTTTGGAGTTCAACACAAAAATACCAACAACTTTTTTACGTGAGCAAAGGATTTGAAAAACTACAGACATTTATCCAAAGAAGATGCATAAATGTAAGAAGCACAAAATGCTCAACATCATTAGTCATGAGGAAGTGCAAATAAAACCAGAAGAGGCACCTCTAGCACTCAACCACTCAACTAGGATGGTGTTTTCTCCTCTTTAAAAGGAAATAATAAAACATGTTGACAATAATGTAGAAAATTAGAATATGTGTAAATTGTTAGAGGAATGTAAAATTATTCAGGTGCTTTGCAGAGAAATTAATTTGCTCCTCAAAACTCTCAAAGAATAGCCAATTAACCTAGCAATGCATCTTTAATATTTATTTTTAATATATAATTACTTTATTTAAGCATATTGGTTAGATTTTTTTTTCATGATTTTAGTCAATTACACTGCCCTTTATCAGTGCACCTTTCCTATCACCAGTATTCCCAATTTCCCTCCCACTGACTTCTGAGCAGAAATTTCACTTTCTCTTTATTTTTCCCTTTTTGACACTGGTTTGCACTACTGTTAATGAAGGGGTACTATGTATATTACTTTATCTTGTTTCAGCACTCTGTTTTTGTCCAAAGTGATCAATTCCAAATATTATTGTCATAGTGGATCCTTCTCTACTCTAACTGCAATCTTGACTCTTTCATTCTTTGTGTATAGAAAAGCCATACATTTTTGCATATTAATTTTGTAGCCTGCCACTTTACTATATAAATATATTGTTTCTAGGATTTTTAGTAGTCCTGGATTTTCTAAATATAGTATTATGTTATCTGCAAACAACGAGTGCTTGACTTTTTCCTTTCCTATCTGGATGCCCTTGATTTATTTTTCTTGCCTGATTTCTATGGCAAGTCCTTCCAGAACTATATTAAATAGGAGTGGTGAGAGGGAGCATATCTTATAAGACTTTAATTTTTCCCCATTGAGTATAATGTTGCAGCAAAGCATCTTATAGTTATGCACAAAATTATTGAAAACAGAGAGCCAGTTTTTTTAATATTTTAATTTTTCTTTTATTTTTAAGTAAATAATATATTTAAACACCATGATTACAAACATGACTAATCGGATTTCAGTCACAAAAAGAACAGTCCCTTCACAGTGCAACATTCCCACCACCAATGACCCCCATATCCCTCCTCCTGCAATCTCTGCCTGTATTTGAGACTTCTCTCACTCATTAAGATTGTCATGATAGTTGTTAGTGTAGTAATTTCCCTAACTATATCACTACTCTTCGTGGTGAGCTTCATATTTTGAGCTGGTACTTCTGGCACTCATCTCTATTGTTTCTGGGCATTCTTACAACAATGCCTTTAATTTTTCTTAAAACCCATGGATGAGTGAGACTATTCTGTGTCTCTCTCTCCCTCTGACTTATTTCACTCAGCATAATAGATTCCATATACATACACGTATAGGAAAATTTCATGACTTCATCTCTCCTGATGGCTGCATAATATTCCATTGTGTACATGTATCACAGAGTTTCAAGCATGTAAAAAGAGTTCATCATCACTTATGACTGGTAAAATGCAAACAAACCAACATTGAGATATCATCTCATTTCAGTGAGAATAGAAGATATCAAAGGTCTATAAATGGATTTTGTTGATGAGGTTGTAAGAAAGGAACCCTCATACACTGTTGGTGGTAATATCATCTGGTTCAGTATTTATGGAAATAAATAAATATATCCAAAAATAGTAATAGAATTCCCATATTACCCAGAAAAGAAGGGACCATTTCTTGGCATCTAACCTCCAAGAACAAGGACATTTGTTTAAAAGTACATATGCACACCTATTTCATCCTTTCACCTCATATAATTGCCAAGATATGAAAACAACCCAAATTCCCAAGTACAAGTGAATGCATCAAAAATTCTGGTTTATCTACACAGTGGAATACTATGAATATACAAGAAAGAAAAAAAACCATGCAGTTTTCACATAATGGATGGAAATAGAAGCTATCATGCTGAGTGAAGTCAGTCCGAATGAAAAGTACAGATACAGAAAGATCCATTTCATATGTAAGACTTAAAGATACACAGCCAGGAATCAATAAACTATCAATGGCAACACAATGGGACAACTAATCCACATAACTATCTTGTTAGGGAATTGAGAAAGAAGGGTATGGGCCCCAGGGGTTAGCATGGTGGTTGACTGGATATGGCTATGGTGTTAGAATTATGGACAGAAGAAACAATCTGAACTGTATTGTAAATCACAGAAACTCAATAAATATTTGTTTTGAAATGTAAAAGAAAACAGAGACAAGGAGATAGCTCAAGGGTATCCTTCTCATAAAGGAGGCCTGAATTCAATTTCTGGTACTACATAGTTATCCTAGTGTCACCTCGACACAGGGAATAGCCCCTGAACACTACTAGGTATGGGACAGAAACTAAAACCAACACACAAAAAATAGGCTTCAGTCAAATAGGGACTCCAAAAAAATTTTTTTGGCTTTTTGGGTCACACCCAGCAATGCTCAGGGTTTACTCCTGGCTCTGTGCTCAGAAATCACTCCTGGAAGGCACGGGAGACCATTGTGGGAGCCGGGATTCAAACCATCGTCTTTCCTGGATCAGCTGTGTGCAAGGCAAATGCCCTACCGCTGTGCTATCTCTCTGGCCCCAAAGGGACTCCAAATTTTTTAACTGTGCCACCACCATCTCCATTTAAGCCCCTGGCTCAGAAAGTCACAACCTCTGACACCTGTCCAACTTCTGACCACAGGTGTGTCATGCTGTGGTGGACCTGCATTTCTGGTGCTGGAACTGTCCACTTCAGCCAATACTAAACCAGAGCCTCTTTAAATACACTGCACTACCACAAGCCTCTGACTTAAAAATCTGCACACCTGAAGTTCATCCAATCTCTGACTTCAGGTGTGGCACACTATGAACAGGACTTTCCCTCCTAGTTGAAACCTCTTGCTTAAGCCAGATTGGGACTCCAGAATTTTTAACTGTCCACCTCACTCTTGAAGCTCCAGTCTCAAAAAGTCAACACAACTGACTTCCTTCAAACCTCTAACAAAAGGTACTTCATGCTTCGAGCAAGATCTATAGTCCTGGAGCTGAAACTGCATACCACAATAAATTTGAGACTGTAGTCTCTTTAAAAGCACAGCCCCTCCCACCCCCCAAAAAATGACCAAGTAGCCACAGCTAATGTCCATCCCACCTCCGATCCCAGGTGCTCTATGATGTGGGCAGGACCTACCCTCATGAGGCTGAAAGCACCACACATACCCAAAGCCCTGGGCCAAGGTCACCACATCTGAATTTTTTCAACCTCTGACCCCAAGTGCATAATACTGATGGCGGGACCTGCATTCCTGGATCTGAAACTGCTCACTTAAGAAAATTCAGTACTTCATTCTTTTTTATATGCAGCAGTGCCCCTCCCACAAAATTAACTTCCTGGCACTGAAAGTCTCCACTTCTGGCATCCTTCCACCCCCCTGACCCCAGATACTTCATGCTGCGGGCAGGGCCTGTCATACAGAGTTGAAACTGCACATATCAGCAAATTTGGTACTACAGTCCTTTCACTGTGCATCCTCCCTCACAAATCCTAGGCCCAGAAAGTTCCCACATCTGATGTCTGACCAATCTCTGACCCTAGATGCTTCATGCTGTGGACTGGACCTGCCCTCCTGGAGCAAAATCAATGCATATAAGCCAAAGAAGGACCCAGAATTTTTAAATGCATACCCAAAGACCATATCCAAAGACCTGGACTAAGAAAGTTGCCACAACTGATGTCTCTCAATCATTTGATCCCTGGTGCACCATGCTGAGGGCGGCAACTGCCCTCCTGGAGTTTAAAATGCACACATTAGCCAAATTGGGACTGAGAATTTTAAGTATGACACCCCATAACTAAAGATCTGATCCAAGAAAGTTGCCATATGCCATATGTATCTAACATATGCCCAACTTCTGTTCCCTGATTAGTTAAGCTGTGGCTAGAACCTGCCTTCCTAAAGCTGAAACTGTGCACTTCAGCCATTTTGGTACCCCAGTCTCTTTAATTGTTTAGGCCCTCACACCAATACTAGGACCCAGAAAGTCAGCACATCCATACTCTGACCTGGAAAATTATGTTGTTAATGGGATCTTCTCTTCTGAAACTAAAACCAGGTACTTACAACAAATTGGGACACCAGCATTTTTAACTGTACAGCCTTACCCCCAAAGCCCTGGAACCAGATAGTCACAGCATCTGAGGTCCATACAACTTATGGCTCTAAGTGCAACATGCTATGGGCAGGAACTGCCTTCCTGGAGTTAAAAATGTGTGCCTCAGCCAGTTTGAAACCCCAACCTCTTTAACTTTAACTTTAACCATTGGCCACCAAAATTGCCTCATTTGATGTTTGTCCAAGCTCTCATCTCTAGTACTTGATGCTGGAGATGCACCCTGACATTTTGTAGCTGAACTTCAAACCTCAGGTAATTAAGGACTGCAGCCTCTGTATCTGCATAGCCCCCACGTAAAGTCCCTTGCCTGAAAATTAACACATATGAAATCTGTTCAACCTCTGACTCCAGGTGAGTCACATTGTAATTTGGCATTTCTTTCCTGGAAAGAAAACCTCACACTTAACTCAAATCAGGACCCCAGCAATTTTAACTACACTGCTTTCCCAAAGCCTCTGGCCCAGAGAGTCACCACATCTGATGTGCGTCTAACCTCTGACTCCAGGTGCATATGCTGTTGGTAGAACCTGCCCTTTTGGAACTGAAATTGCTCACTTCAGTCAATTCTAAACCCCTCCTTCTTTACTGAGCCTCCTTCTCCTCACCCCCATACTAAAGTCACAGGCCCAGAAAGTCACCATATGTGACAATTGTCAAATTCTTACCTCAGGTTCTGCCTATTGGGCAGGGCATGCCCTTCTGTAATTGATACTGCATACAATTTGGTACCCCAGTCTTTTTTATCTGCATAGCCCCCACTCAAAGCTCCTTTATCAGCTTTACCACATCAAAAGTCTGTCCAACATATGACATCAGGTGTGTCACACTCCTAATAGGTCATGCCCTCCTGGAGCACATCAGCCAACTAGGAACTCCTGCCTCTTTTTCTACTCAGTCTCCTCTTCATAGCTTCCTTCCCAGAAAGTGCCACTTCTGAAGTCTGTCCAACCTTTGACCCCAGGTTGGTCACATTGTAGGTGAAACCTGCCCCCTCCTGGAGTTGAAACTGCACTTTAGTCAATTCAAAACCCTAGTCTCTTTATCTGCTCTGCCCTGTAGTGCTTGACCATAAAAGTTGCACATCAGGTGTCTGCCCAACTTTTGACACCATGTGTGTCACACTGAGGGCAGGACTTGCCTTCCTATAACTGAAACTTCCAAGTTCTGCCAATTCAGGACTCTTTAATTAGGTGCCCCCTCAAGACCCTGGTCCAGAAAGTAGATCATATGTCCATCCAATTTTTTTGGTTTAAAATGAACTTTATTGGGCCATGAAAAGGACATGTGTATAAGGCATGTTCACAAGCACTTGTGTTAGGAGCAAAGTCTGCCATCACTCTGCAGGCGCTGCTGGAGAACCCCAATCTGTCAGAACCTTACCCTTCCCGGTTGGTTCTCCATCATGATGGTCACCGTGCAGATGACATGTGAGGAACCCGGACGGACTAAGTCACTAACACAGCACAACTCACTGGAGGAGAGCGATACAGAAAGGGGGTGCAGCACTACAGCTCAGGAACAGGGGTCTGGGGGTGCTCCAGGATAAAACACAAACCCCACTGGAAAAACACACACTGAAGCTTTTGAGAGAAGCAGAATGTGTTCTAAAGTCATAGCTGCATGAGCTAATGCTGGAAGGTTGGAACATGAGTGCTAGAACCAGTTTTGTGCCCAGATTGTGGTATGAGACTTCATGCATCATGTTTACATGAGCCAAACATGAATGACAGGAATGACAAGGACAAGGGAGCCTCAGGATTGTCTACGGACCCTAAAAATCTCTGTTTTGGTGCTGGGAAGAGGAACGGGTAGGGTAGGCAGAGGGAGTGTCTGCTGCTCCAGAGTGGCTCTGGGGGCTTCACAGATGCCCAAGGTCAGAAAGGGTGGACTTAAGGGGGTATTGGTACATACTAATAAATGTCTTACATAAGTTTTCAATATCAGCAATATAGTGTTAAAATAGGAAAAATAAGTGCTTTAGACTAGTGAGAGAAACTTTAAAAAAGAATAAAAATCACAAAGTAACAAAACGAAAAAAAATTGAAATCATGTGAGACTTGACTCTTTTAGTCTTTTAGTCTAAACCAGTAAACGTTTCCATGTGAACCACAAACGATTAAAATAATCATGTGATTAGTCTATGCCTGCATTGTGGGGTTAGGGGTAAAGGTGCACCACCATTGTGGGGGGACCATCAATTCCAGAGTGCTCAAGAGGTCACTCAGTGCTGGGGATCTAACCCAGGGCCTACCCTTGGCTGGAGTCAATTTTCCAGCCCCTTCATCACTAAAATGCAGGATTATCTCTCTCTTTTTGGTTTTTAGGCCACACCTGGCAGTCATCAGGGAGGACCCAATGGGGTGCCAGAGATCAAATCAGGTGGTGCTATGTGCAAGGCAAGTGCCCTAACTCGCTGCACTACCACTCCACCCCCTTAAAATGTCAATTTTTGTTCTTTTGAGAAAATAACACACAGATATTACAGAATAAAGAATTGGGTCATGTGGGTGGAGCAAGAAGGTTCAGACCCCAAATACTACCAGGGCTGCTTATGATCCCTCCCTTTGGAGGTAGCTCTGACCTCAAAGAGGCTCTGAAGAAGCCCTGACAGTGTAAGACTGGGAAGCCTCCAGGGCTCTCTGAAACCATGTTGCTGTGGTGCTGAATCTGAGTGGGAAAGTAGCAACCAGAGAATGAGGCTTCGCTTCGCCCCCAGAAGCCAAAGAACCCACCCCCCCAGTGGTGGGGCAACTATCAAGGGTAGTAGTGGTGGCTGTGCTGTTACTCCTGCATTCCAACCAAGCTGAGCCCCATGGGTGCTTTGTGGGGGGTAAGTCTACTCTTCAGATATCAGGTTGAGTTCCAGGCACATGGGGCAGGCACTCTGCTCTTGAAGCCATCGCCTGAAGCACTCTTTGTGGAATTTGTATCCACATTTTAACACACGCATAGTTTTGGAATTGTTGAAAACCTCATGGCAGATTTCACAAATTATTGACACAAGGACCCTGGTCCTCTGTCCCATGCTCATGGGCTCCAGCCGAGGCTCCAGCTGCAGAGAAGGGCATGTCTTCGGGATCGCTGGTCACAGTAGCCATGGCAGAGGCAGAGGCGGACTCTGGGGGCCAATCGTCCTCTGGATCAGACAGGTCCTGCTCCTCCAGAATGAGCTTGGTCACTCTCTGCACAATTTCCTCAGTGCTCCATCCCAACAGTGCCATCATGTCCCTGTTCTGGACTTCTTCAATGAACTCGGTGAGCTGGGAGCTGCTGAAACATGGGAACACCACCAACAGCTGTTCCACAACACTGGTCAAAAACTGGCCTGGCTGCATCATCTGCTCAGGCTCTGGGCCTCCTGGGCTGACTTCTGCTTGAGCAGTAAGGTCTATGCCAGCTTCATCTGCAGTAGGAGAGGCTTCAGCAAAGCCATCACTGGCAGAAGCCACACAAAACTCTTGAGGAGCTGCTGCTTGGTCCTCGGTCCCAGGACGCATGGCAGGGGCGGGGGCCTGATCCTCGGGGCCCAAAGACTTGGTGGTAAGCTGAGGGTTCATCCTGTGGGAGGCAGGAAAGGACAGCTCAGAAATCTGGACTTTAGAAAGGTCACTCAGTCGAGAGCCATTTTTAATCCCCTTAATTTGCTCCTCAAACTGGTCCTTTGCTTTCTCAGTTTCTTTTCGGACATCAGAGAGAAAAGATTCCCAGGACTGTATGTCAGACTCGATGTCTGGATAGGCTGCAGAATCACTCCTCATGAGTTTGAGGTTCTTCAGATAAGCTTCCGCCTGGGATTCCATGACCTGTAACTTATACATTTCCGTCTCCTTCCAGGTTTCAAGCACAGACACCTCAGCAGACACGGCCCGGTGAAGAGTCTCTTCATAACTGTCTTTGCCTTTCTTGATGCAGTCCTCCACCTGTGCCTTCTCCTCGGTGAATGTGCAACTGGTTTCAGGAGCCTCATCCAGAAAGGATTCCTGGTCCTGATCATTGTCGTCAATTTCCGCATTTTCCTCAGTGAGTGTGTCACTGGAAGTCAAAAACATCTTCATCTTCTTTTTGAGTGCTTTGAGTTTGTCTTGGATCTCTTTCTTCTCCTGCTCCCATTTTTTGATTTCTTTCTCCAAATCTTGAAGGAACCAGTTCAATTCTGTCTTTGAAATCTTGTTTTCTTCCATGTTCCTTGTCAGCTTTTCTTCCAGATCCTTGGTCTCCTCCGAGCTCTGCAGTTTTTTCTGCTCATAACTGTTGGAGGCTTCCTGCAGCTGCTGCTGCAGAATTTGGTACTCCTTTACGAGCTGTGAAATTTCTCCCAGTTTAGCCTCAAAAGGGCCATAGGGCTCAGTGTTGATTTCTTTATTCACCATAACCCAAGATATCTGGGTGGCAGCCACTTTTGTGGGTGGAAAATCTACTTCTTGGCACTTGCTAGCCAACTCTTCCTTGGGACCTGTTTCCTCACTACTTCCACCTGGAGTTCTGACAGGCCCCTCTGTGCTGCATGGAGGCATGGCTGGTCTTGCCAAGGTCTGTGTCTTGCAGGCTGCCATGTCAGTGGGGATTCCCTGGGCATTCAGTGGGGGACCCTCCACACAGGGCGCAGCTGTCTTCTCTGCTGCAGCATTGGCCATGAACACGGGGACCATGGGCACAGGCCTCAGCATGGGGTACTCGGTGGGAACCGCCCCTGCCACTGGGGCACAAACGTTGGCATAGGTGGGCATGCTGGTGATCACATTGATGTAGGTGGGGGGCATCTGGGCAATGCCATAGCCTTGGTAGGGGAGATAGGTGCAGTAGCCTGTGACCATCTGGGGTTGTGCCCAGTAGGTGGGCATCACGGCCTCAGACCCTTGCATGGAAGGACAGGAGACATGCTGGTGACCAGGGTCTTCAGCGCTGGGCAAGGGGGACTCGGGAGAGACCCCAACTTTGGGGGGTGCGGCCTCGGGAAGTGATCCAGAGGCAGGACCTGATGCAGCTTTTGGGGATTTGGGTTTCGGAGCCACTTCAGGCGCTGGCTTGGGGGGACTCGCATTGGCCGGTGCTGCTCTGGGCGGCTTGATGGCGGCTGGGGCAGAGGCTGGGGCCCTGGACTTGGGCTTAACATCAGGTTTGAATTCCCGCGCGGCTGGATTCAGGGGGAGCTCGGCCCGCAGATACTCACCGGACTTGGCTGTGATCTCCTCAACTTTTACCTTGATGTTCTTCTTCTTTCGCTTCTTCTTGTGGCGAGAGGTGACTTTCTTCAGTGCAATGCAGTTGTCGATGAGCTCAAAGCGAGGGCAGGCAAGAAGGAAGGTCTTGAGGTCACCCACCTTCTCCAGGATCTGCCGCGTCTCCTCAGGGAAGAACTCGTATTCCTCAGAGAACATCTTGTTGCTCATGTCCAGGGGGCTGTGCTTCTCCAGCAGCTGGGAAAAGTAGTCATACAGAGTCGAACCTTTCTGCTTTGGGTTAACGTCCAACAGTTTCTTGTTGTGAACAACATATTCACTGCTGTTGTGCTGCTCATACAGGGCCTCGAATTCTTCTACGTCTTGCCGGAGATGCTCAGGAACCACAAATGGACCTAAAGAACTGGAAGTGGATTTATGGTCTTCACCAGAGTTGACAGTGTCATTATTTGTTGTTACTGAGGCTGCTCCAGATCCAACTAATATGGGCTTTGAATCTTTCAGCTTCCTTTTCTTGCCTTTGTGTTTTATCTTGGGTGAGCTCAATGGCACATCCCCACTATCTTGTTTCCTCAGCACAGTACAGCGACTGTCCATTACATCAAAGAATTCATCCAGAGCATTATGCAATGCTGGGAATTTTTCCCTGTGTTCCTCCAGGAGCCAGATCAGATATCTTGCCTCCTCCGAGGAAGCTGGCTCACAGAAATAATCCAGCTGCTTGCCTTCAATGGAAGCCAGTTTATGGCCATACTTCTCATTCCAGAGAAAAGTCATGATGCTGAAATCAAGCTCCTTAAGAGATGCTCCGTATCGTAAGAGAAAAGGTCCTGTGGCATCAAGACCAAATCCATTGAGTTTCTGGATCCAGGTCGCTAGTTTCGGCTCCACTTCTTTGAGTTCACTCAACACATGCAGAAAGATTCTTGTTTTCACTCGGTTATTTTCCTGAACCAGGTGGCGAATGACATAGTCAACGGCTTCATTGACGAAGTTACGGCTGGAGAAGCAGGTGGTGTAGTCCTCGGTGCTCAGCACCTTCCAGGACAGAAGTTCCTTGAGAAGCTTGGTGGGGTTCTGGATGCCAGATTTGATCTTCTCTGAGTACTGCTTGATGCACTGCAGGATCCTGTCATCCAGGAACTGGCATTTCTGGGCTTTATTGGTTGTTTCTTTCTTCTCTTCCTGTTTGGGTGGATTACTTTCTCGCAGATCCTCTTCCATTCGCTCCTGGGCTAATTTCTTTGCTTCTTTCTTCTGGATCTTTCTCTTCAGTTTTTTGTCTTCTTTCAGTTTTAACTTCTCCAGGCTAGAACATTTCTGCTTCAGAATAGGTCTTGGAGAAACTTTTTCTTTTATGACCTTGTGTTCAAACTCACATTTAACTTGTCCGCTGCTGCTATAGATGATGATCTTGGAAATGATTCCTTCACAGTCAGGGGTAAGACAGATTCCCTGCAGGAAGTCCTTGTCGATTTTGTCATTGAAGGTGGTGGTCTTCAACTTCTTCCAACAATTCATGTGAAATTCAATCTTACAATACTGGCAGCAGCTGATCCGGATGAAGCCCTTAAAATCAGGGTCTGTTACGTAGATCTGAATTTTGGAGTATCCGCGGCACTGTTGATAGCAGCAAATAGCATCAGGTACTGGAGGGAACTTGCATTCCTCGATGAATTTCTCCAACAGCAACTTGATCTTTCCTGGCCTTGTCTCTTCAATCACCACATTGCTTGTGGGCCAAGTCAGGACTCTGGGAAGCCGGCAAATCAAGGTCCGGGCTTTCTCAAAGTGATTGAGCGCTTCCAGAAACCTATTTTTCTTCAGATATACTTTTCCAATCCCGCAGTAGGCCAGGCAGTCGAGGCCCTCACTGGGGTAGTGTTCAATCATCCTCTTGAACTGGTTCTCAGCCTCTGACAATTCCTCAGGCTGTCCTATTCCAAGGAGAGAAATGGCCAGTCCATAGATGACTAAGACATAGTTGATCATGGTCAGGTTCAGTTGCTTGATTTTCTGAGGGTCCAGCCCATTGAGAAGATCTGTGAAGGCCTGAGCAGCATTTTGGCATCTCTGTTCCATTAGCGCTGTGTAACCATCCTGGATCAGGCTCCTCAGCATCTTCATGATGTTTGCAAAGTCCTGGTGTGCATCTCTGGAAGATTTAGAAAACTGTTTCTCCAAGATGTTTTTCAAATCCATTGGTAGAGTTGTTTGTGAGTTCGAAGCACTCAATTTCTCCAGTTCATTGTTTCTGGATTTCTGTTTTCCTTTATGTTTTGAAGTCTGGCCTGAAGCCTGTCCAAAATCAGGATGACAGCCACAGTCATTGGGCTTCAAAGAGTCGTTCCCCATCCTCATGTTGTGATAACCACCACTGGCCATTCTGGGGTTGGTCTTTCTGGAATCTTTTCCAGAATCGGCAAAATTAAGTGAAGCTCTGAATGCAGGTGCTGATAAAGTAGAGACGTAGGCCCTGCTTTTGTAAGAGGCTTTAATTGGATTCCGAGTTAGGGTTTGACCTTGCAGGTCTTCTATTTGTTTTTGCAACTTTAACTCCTGCTGAATCAGATCCTTGATTCCCTCAGGGTCATTCCTACAGAGTTTCTGAGCCTTTATGTTTGCTTGTAGGGCCCAGTCAAGCTCTCCCAGCATAGAAAGAGCATCGCAATAACGATAATGACCCTTGGTCCAACTGCTCTTCAAAATGGTGGCTCGCTTTCCATCACCGAGAGCATTTCTGAACTGTCCAGTGCAAAGGAAACAAAGCGCTCGGTTACCATAAAGAAGATGATTTTCCGGACTATACTCAATGGCTCTGGTGTAATAGATAATAGCCATATCAAATCTTTCTTTGGAAAATGCTTCATTTCCTTTGAGCTTCATGACCTCCCCTTGCTCGATACATTCCGGACAACTTTGTGTTCTAAAGTCTTCCAGCAAATCGTAGTTTTCTGTCACAACTTTAGTTATGTGGTATTTATATTCAGTAAAGAAAAGGCTCAACATGGGCCAACAATTGTCAATTGCTCCCAACTTGGGTAGAATTGTCATATCACCAGTGTATTTCACCCAGTTCAAAGCTTCTTCCATGGTCAAGATTTTGTTTTCAATTTTATAGCCAATTCGCAGTAAGCTTCCAATAAAAAATGGATCATTCACAACTCTCTTGATCAAATCAACAATCTCTTCCATCAACTCTATATGCTGCAATTTCTTCAAACTCATCTCGGGAGCTTGAGAACCCCTGGGCTCCACACGGGGCTGAGTTTGCAAGAGGATAGAACTGTTCTCATTTTGAAACAGAAGTGGCCAGAAGATATGCACCTTAATAGCAGCACAGTAATCTTGCAGGACCGAAATCGGCTTACTGCACCACATGTTACAGATATCATACTCTAAGTTTCTCTCCCTCTGAACATAGCCTTTAGACTGCATGCCCACACTGTCCCAAGAACGCTGCTTTGCTAGGCCATACTTTGGGGAAGGATATACCAGAGTAGAGGTCGCAGCATCTGCGAAAGTGCTGTCTTCGGCCTCGGCACCCTGGGCCTCGGGGAAACTTCCCCGCGCACACTCAGCCATGGTGGCGGACCCAATCCGGCCTGCCGCCCGCGAGCCTCGGATGCGGGAGCCGGGAGCCGCCGCCGCTTCTACTGCTGCCGCCGCTGCCGCCGCCGCCGCCGCTGCCGCCGCCGCCGCCGCCGCCGCTGCCGCAGCAGTCTGGCGCACTCCACGTCAGGCGTGCGCGCGCACGAGCCGGGCGCGCGCTCACGGACGTGCGTCACGTAGCGTAGGCCGTGCGCAGGTGCGCTGACGCCGCGCCGCCCTCCCTCCGCGCCCCCCCCCCCCCGGGTCGCGCTGCGCCTGCGCCCGGGCGGTAGGGACGGGGGTGGGGGGTGGGTACTGGGGGGCCCCTGGGAACGGCGGCTGCGGGCTTTGGCTTTCGCCTCGCTTTCCTTCCCCTTTGCCCGGCCCCACGGCTCCCGGGGATCGGAGAGCCTCAGGTCTGGAAGCTTTCCCCCCTGCCACCCCTCCCCCGCGGGTTGGCAGGCTGGGCTTGGCAGGCTCCGGAACAGCCCCCGCGGGAAGAGGGGGGTGAAGGGGCCCGAGGGGGGCTGCAGCCCCTGGCGCGGGCTTGCTCGATCGCCCCTGCCCCGCTTCCCTTTGCAGGGGCTGCGCGCGCTTTTCAGCCCAATTTCTGATCCCAAGTGCTTCCCGCTGGGGGCTCTGCCCTCCTGAAATTGAAATTGCATACTAAGCCAATGTGAGGCCCCAGCCTCTTTTACGTCGCCACTGTCCCGCCAAAGCCCTCGGACCCCTCCTCCTCCAAGTGGTCACATATGGTGTCTGTACACCTCTAAACTCTGGGTGGAGCCTGCAATTCCTGCACTTCAGTTCATTAGGACCCCAATTCTTTAACTCTGCAAGTCCCTATCCCAGAAAGTGGCCACATCTGAATTCCTTCCAAACCCTGATTGGAGGGGAGTCAGACTGGGGCAGGACCTGTGTTCCTGTAGCTGAAACTGCACACATTAGTCAGTTAGGGACCCCAGCCTCTTCATCTGCGCAATTCCCCCTCAGAGGCCCAGGCACAGTAAGTCACTCTCCAATTAATTCACTCTCCAATACCAGGTATATCAGGCTTTCAGCAGATCTGCCCTCCCGAAGCTGAAAAGTATATTTGAGCTAATTCAGTATTATAGTTTCTTTAACTCTGCCACCCACTCCCATGCCTCTGACTCAGAAAGTTGCCACAACTTAATTCCCACCAATTTCTGATCACAGGTGCTATGTGCTGGAGCTATGAGCTGAAACGTGGCCCTTTAGCTGTTTTGGGACCCCAACCTCTTTAATTGTGCAGCTCCACCGAAACCTGTGGCTCATTAAGTCACCACACCATTAAGTCCAACTTCTGACCCCAGCCTTTCCCACTCTGGGCAAGACCTGTCCTGAAACTGAAACTGAAACTGAACACTTCAGCCAATTCGAGACCCCATTCTTTTTCATTGTGCTATCCCCTCAAAGCCGCTAGCCCAGAAATTTGCCATATCTGATTTCTGTCCATTCTCTAACCCTAGGTGCATCCTTCTGTGGGCAGAAATCTGCCCTCCAGGAGAGGATACTTTGTACTTCCGGCAATTTAAAACACCACCACCTTTAACTGTGTCACCCACACCCAAGCCACTGGCCCAGAAAGTTGCCACATCTCACATCAGTCCAACTTCTGACCCCAGATACATCATGCTGTGGGCGAGACCGTCTCTCTTGGAGCTGAAACTGCACTTCAGACCATTTGGGAGCTGAGCCTCTTTTACAGCACCATCCACCCTGCCCCCCACAAAGACCATTGCCAAGAAAGTCTCCAGATTCAGTATCTCTACAATCTCGAATGCCAGGTGTGTCAAACTAGGAAGATCCTGTCCACCTAGAGTTAAAATTGTATACTTCAGTCAGTTCCGGGTCCCAGTGTCTTTAACTGTGGCACCCCCTCCAGGTCCCTGTTCCAGCAAGTCACCACATCTATTATCTGTCCAAGGTCTGCCCCCAGGTGCATCATGCTGGGGTGGAAATTGTCATATGTAGCAGAAACTCTGAACTTCAGCCCATTTGAGACCCTGAAGTCTTTAACTGTGGAATTCCCTATAAAGCCTTGGCACAGAAAATCATCTCACTGGACATTCACCCATCCTCTGATCCCAGGTGCATCACATTGCAGCCAGGCCTTGGCTTTCTGGAGCCGAAACTGTATATTTGAGCCAATTTGGGAGGTGAGCCACTTTTATACTGCTATCTCCCACTAAGACCAGGGCCCAGAAAGTCACCACAACTAAAGTCTGTCTAATCTCTAACCCTAGGAACTGCCCTGTTACAGCTGAAATAGTACACTTCAGCCAATTTGAAACCTCAGCTTCTTTGTTTTGTTTTGTTTTGGGCAACATCCGACAGCACAGTCTGGCTCTTTGCTCAGAAATCACTCCTGGCAAGCTTAGGGGACCCTATGGAATGACAGGGATCAAACTGGGGTTAGCCATATGCAAGACAAATGACCTACCCACTGTGCTATTGCTTTGCACTGCCTAACCCCATAATTCCTGGCCCAGAAAGTTGCCACCTCTTGACATCCTTTTAACTTCTAAACCTAATTGTTTTGCCAATTTGCTTGTCAAGGGTCAGTAGCAAACCTAATTCTCAAAACATATACTTCCTCAAAACTCTGCTAAGTCAATGGAGCAACTAGTCAACTTTTTTCAGCACACTCAAACAACTCTGTATCACAAAGAAAATTAGATGAAAGGTAGTTCTGTCAGTAGTAACCCTCTGGTAGATATAATTCAACAAATCTCTCATAAAGTAACAGAGAATATAAAACTCAATATATACAACCCACAAAATGCAAATAACAAGAAGAAACTAAGGAACTCAAATACAGTTGTAGGGAAATCTACAAGAGGATCAAAACTCTTGAAATTGGTTGATGAGGCCTAACATCAACACTCACTGCCCTTGTAACAGAAATTAAGAAAGAACTAACCAGTGCGATTAAGCAATCAATAGATAAGAAATTCAACCAACTCAAAGTTGTACCATTGTAGAAGATGAGAGAATCCATACAAATGGAAATGGAAAGAGCTAAAGAACACACAGGCAAGCCACAGTAGCTGAATATCTCAGGGTGAGAATTGCATAAATAAGATTGGAGACAAATTGCAAGCAAGCATTGACAAGTGTTGTATATGTAAATATTTTAGGGGATTACTATGTTTTAGTAATTTTAGGATTACTCACCCTAAACTGATTGGTGATTGTGCCCTACCCTAGGGTGTGACCTGGCATTCTGCCCCCACCCTAGGGTAGTACCTGATTGGTTCCACCATTGGTTGGTATCTGATCCCACCATTGGGTGGTACCTGATTCTGGTGGATAAAAACAAGAGTCTGTGGAAGACCAGGGCTTTTTGGCTGGAACTGAAGCTGAGTCTTTGGACTTCAGTCTTATCCACCGAATAAAGTGAATATTTCCACGAGCCTGACTGTCTGCTAGCTGTTTACCCGCCGTTTCACCTCAGAACCGTCGGCTAGACAGGGTGGCAGATGCGTGCTCCGAGCTGGAAGGGAAAGACCTCATCCTCCATCCCACCATCAGTCAACCTCTTCAGGGGCTGACTTGCTACATAATGGCGCCTGAACAGGGATTGCATTAAATAAATAAAGATGGGGCTGGATGGAAGTGGATGCCATCCCAGGCCACGTGGTTCCGCAACCCCCATCCAGCCGGCGGGTCCCAGGCCCAGGTGAAAGCCAGAATCAAACTCACTCACAGGCAGGCATTAGGAAGCATCAGCTTTATTCATCCCTATCCACCACATGTGTGGTTTCTATCATAACCTTTCAAGCATTCAGCCATTCTAGGCTACCCTGCATCTTAATTCCTTTCAGCCATCTTCCCTTTGGCCTCCATCCTGGTCCAAGACCAAAAGAGGCAGAGACCCAGAAGCCAGAGAGCTCAGCAGGGCAAAAGCCCTAATCCCCTGGCTCAAGGGTTTATCTACCTATTCCAAGACCCCTCCCAGGAATGGGCGGGGTCTAGCAGGTAAGGTCACACCTAATATCTGGTTCCCAAGACCGCTCCCAGAAATGAGTGGATCTCAGGTAGATACACCTAAATCCAGGGTCTCGGATAGGTACACCTACAGACAAGGAAGTTTAAAAAAAAAGGAGACAAAAGGATCAAAGAAAATAAACTAATTGAACCAAGACAAGAGAAACAATTTGTAGTAATAATAGAAATTGTGGGAAAGAAAAAGCGTAAGACAAGTAGTAGGAGTTGGGGCCGGGCAGTGGCACTAGAGGTAAGGTGCCTGCCTTGCCTGCGCTAGCCTTGGATGGACCGCATTCAGTTCGATCCCCCGGTGTCCCATATGGTCCCCCAAGCCAGGAGCAACCCCTGAGCGTCACGGGTGTGGCCCCAAAACAAAAAAACAAACAAACAAACAAACAAAAAGACAAGTAGTAGGAGAGATAAATTGCAGAGAACTTCCCCACTCTGCAGAAGGAGGCAGCTTTGCAAATTCAAGAGACCAAAAGCATACCAAACAAAATAGACTCAAACAGAATAATAGAAGACATGTAGAAATCAAAATGACATAAAACAAAGAGAGAAATGAACTTCTTAAGGCATTATGGGACAGTAAATGCTTTAAATATAAAGGAAAGAACACAAGAATCACAAAGTCCAGACAAGAAAAGCATGAAATGGTATATTCAGATTTCTGAATAAAAGAAAATTTCAACTAGAGTCCTTGCTGAGAATATCATATTTAGATAGGAGAGAGAAATAAAAGATATGAGACAAAAAAAGTCAGACAACACTCAAGATAAACAAAAGCTCTAAATAAATTACTGAAAGATAACTTAGATCAAACAAATAACCATTTGTAGAAGCAGTAACACTAAGTAAAAAATCACAACAGTTTTATATGTCAATAATATTCTTTAATGTCAATGGACTAAAGTCTCCCATCAAAAGACAGAGAAGAGAGTTGGACCCGAAAACAAAACCCATAAATTTGCTGTTTAAAACAAAACTCATCAATTTGCTGTTTATAGAAAACATGCCTAAAATCTCAGAATATACACAGGCTCAGAGTAAAAGGAGAAAATATAATTAAATAAGCCACTTGAAAACATAAAAAAGCTGAAAAGGCTATACTTATATCAGATTAAATTGCTTTCAACCTCAAAAAAGTAATTAAAGACAAGGATGGAAACTATATATTGATCAATGAAATGATAGTTAAGAAGTAATCAAAATATAGGCACAAAATGTTGGGTCATTTAAGTTTGTAAGGCTTTTTTTTTTACAAACTTAGAGGAATACATGGACAGGCACATGATAGAAGTGGGAACTTTTAGCATGCCACTATCACCACTGGATAGATCCACTAAGCAGAATATCAAGAAGGGCATAAAACCCTAAATGAGAAACTAGAAGAGCAGGGACTAATGGATTTATACAGGGCCTTCCATTCTGAAAGAGCTGGATACATGATCTTTTCTAGTATGCACAGAAAATTCTCTAGGATAGATAATACTGCGGGGCATAAGTGTAACATATAAATTCACAAACATAAAAACCACAGCAAGCATACTATCAGAACACAATTCAACACAGAGAGAAATTGTTTATAAAAAGACGTGGAGAAATTCTAACACCTAAAGACTGAACATCATGCTGCTTAATAGCAGCTGAATCAAGAAGAAAAACAAGGAAGAAATAAAAAGATTCCTTGAAACTGATAATGAAACTAGTTACCAAAATCTATGAGACATAGCACAAGCAGAAAACTCAGTGATACAGGCAAACATGAGAAAAAAGAAAAAGATTAAACCAACAACCTAAACACACACCTTAAATATGTAGAAAACCAAAAACAAAGGAATCCAGATAAAACTAGAAGAAAAGAAATAACAAAATTCAGAGCAGAAATCAATGCAATAGAAACCAATAACACATAAGAATAATGATATCAGGAGCTGGATTTCTGAAAGAATAAAAAATATACAAAACATTTGCAAGAATAAAAATAAAAAGAGATAAAGTACTCAAATAAATTATATCAAAAATAAGAGGGAAGAAATTACAACATAACTCACAGAAATCCAAGACGTCAAAGAAGAAATACAAATGGTCAAAAGACACATGAAAAATGCTTCACATCACTAATCATCAGGGAAATGCAAATAAAAATATAATGAGGTACCATTTCACACCACCGAGACTGGCACACATCACAAAGAACAAGAACAATCAGTGCTGTTGGAGATGTGGAGAGAAAGGAACTCTTATTCACTGCTGGTGGGAATGCCATCTAGTCCAGCCTTTATGTAAAACAATATAGAAATTTCTCAAAAAAAACTGGAAATTGAACTCCCGTATGATCCACTCCTAGGGATATACCCTATGAACACAGAAATACAATTAAAAAATCCCTTCCTCACACCTATATTCATTGCAGTGCTATTTATAATAGCCAGACTCTGAAAACAACCAAGATGCTCTTCAACAGATGAGTGGCTAAAGAAACTGTGGTACATATACACAATGGAATATTATGCAGCCATCAGGAGAGATGAAGTCTGAAATTTTCCTATAAGTGGATGTACATAGAATCTATTATGTTGAGTGAAATAAGTCAGAGAGAGACACAGAATGGTCTCACTGATCTATGGATTTTAAGAAAAAGTAAAGACATTACTGTAATAAGGCCCAGAGACAATAGAGTTAAGGACTGGAAGGGCCTGAAAGACTGGCTCACAATTTGAAGCTCACCACAAAGAGTGGTGAACGCTGTTACAGAAAAAACTACACTAACACCTAGCATGACAAAGTTAAAGAATGAGAGTAGAATGCCTGTCGCAAATACAGGCAGGGGTGGGGGAGGATGGGGCATTGGTGAAGGGGGGTATTCTGTTTATGACTGAAACCCAACTACAAACATGCTGTAATCAAGGTGCTTAAATATTTATATTAAAAAGATATCATGAGAGGTTACTATGAAAATCTTTAGTCTGTTAAAGTAGAGAACCAAGAAAAAATGAACAAATGTCTACAAATAAAAAATTTAGTCAATACTAAATGAGGAGGAAGTAGATAGCCTAAGCAGGCCAATCATAAGCAAGTAATTTGAAATAGTAATAATGAATACCTCCTATAATAAAAGCCCAGGCCCAGATGGGTTTAAGGGTAAGTTTTATAAAATATTCATGTAATATTTACTACCATTAATCATTAAACTCTTCTAAACTATCAAAGAAATGAGAACCCTCACCAACACTTTTTGAAGTTAACTTTTAGCTAATACCCAAAGCTGACAGAGATACTACCAAAAGAGAAAATTACAGACCAAACTCCCTGAGAAATTTGCAAAAATCCTCAACAAAATCTTAGCTATCTGAATCCAACATCACATTTAAAAATATCATACATTGTAACTACTGATGCACAAGGCAAGGGTGACTGTTGTCTCCAGTCTTATTAAATGTAGTATTAGAATTACTAGCAATAGTGATCAGGCAAGAGAAAGAAATCAAATGAATTCAAATTGGAAAAGAGGAAGTTAAAATATCTCTATTTGCAGTTTACATGATGATACACATTGAAGACCATAAAAAGTCAAAAACAGGGACCCAGACAGATAGCACAGCGGCGTTTGCCTTGCAAGCAGCCAATCCAGGACCAAAGGTGGTTGGTTCGAATCCCGGTGTCCCATATGGTCCCCCGTGCCTGCCAGGAGCTATTTCTGAGCAGACAGCCAGGAGTAACCCTTGAGCACCACCAGGTGTGACCCAAAAACCAAAAAAAAAAAAGTCAATAACAAAGCTCCTTGAAACAATGAAGCAATACAGCAAATAAAATATAAAAATTGATTAAAAAATCCATATGCAAAAATAGGTTGCATATCTTTATAGAAATAATGACTCAGGGGAGAAAGAGATCAAAGTTATAACCCATTTAAAATAGTGTCTAAAAACATCAAAAATACCTAGGAATCAAATTAAAAAGAAATGAGAGTCCTATACCATGAAAACTTTGAACTACTTAAGAGAATCATTGAAGAATTTCTAAGGAAATCAAAAAATCATTCCATGCTTATGGATTGGAATAATCAATATCATCAAAATGACCATCTTACCTAAATTACTATATTGTTTTAATGCAATCCCTATTAAAATCTAAACAACATGGGACTGGAGTGGTAGCACAGTGGTAGGGCATTTGCCTTGCATGTGGCTGACCCAGGACTGATGCGGGTTCCATCCCCACCATCTCTATGGTCCCCTGAGCCAGGGGCAATTTCTGAGTGCAGAGCCAGGAGTAGCCCCTGAGTGCTGCCAGATGTGGCCAAAAATAAATAAATAAATAAATAAATAAAATATAAACAACATTCTTCAAGGATTTAGAACAGTTAATTATAAAGTTTGTGTGAAATCATAAAAATCCCAAACAGCCAAAACCATGATGAAAAACTGGGGCTGGAGTTGTGGCACAAGTGTAAGGCGTTTGCCTTGCACGTGCTAACAACCTAAGATTGACCTTGGTTTGATCCCCCGGCATCCTATATGGTCCCCTAAGCCAGGAACAATTTCTGAGCGCATAGCCAGGAGTTACCCCAGAGTGTCACCAGGTGTGGCCCAAAAACCCAAATAAAAGAAAATTTGGGTATGTTTATTAGGTCTACCTTGCTTTAAAGAAGACCCTTCAGTCCTTCTCTTAAGGTTGGTTTTAAGTTTGTAAAGTTTCTTAGCTATTATCTGTGAAGTTGTGTATTCTTCCTTCAAATCCTAATGAAAATCTGACTGGATAAACTATTCTTACTGAATCATTCATTCCATTGACATTTCTTACTATATTCCACACTGCCTTCAAGTCTTGAAAATTGCTTGTGGTAAATCTATTGTAAATTCTAAGGTGCTTCTTTGTATGTATTTTTCTTCGTTGTGCTGCTTTTAGTATTATTTCCTTCTCTATGGTTTTATAATTGTGACTAGGATGTGCATTGGGGGGGTTTTCTTTGGAACTCTACTAGCTGGAACTCTGGGTATCCAACATAATTGCATGCACTCTTTAGTTCTGAAAACTTCTCAGAAATGATGTTCTTGACTGTTGATTCTTCATGAAAGTTTCTTCCTGAGTTTCTGTGATTCCAATATTTCTTATGTTTTTTTCTACTGAATTTATCTCAGAGTTCTATTGTTGTATGTTTGCTTTTCTGAGGCTCTTTACAACCTTCTCTGTTGCACATCTACTGCCTCACTAATTCTTTCCTTAGCAGTTTTTCCTCTGTAGTAAGGCTTTGCATTGAGGTTTTTTCATTTTGCCCACCAAGTTTTTCAGTTATTCAGTTTGATATTTTCTCATTTATTTTATATAATCTTTAGTCTTATTTGTTGTTCCTTCAGTTTGTTTCAGGGTTTCTTTGAGTTCTTTGAACATCCTCAAAATGTTCTCTTTATAGTCTTTATCAAAGAAACTATGTAGATGGTCAGTACTTGTTGTGTATTCAGAACTTCCATCTTCATTCTCTAAGCATGCTTATGATCTGCATTTTCCCTATTTTGTACTTTGCAATGTGTTATTTTCTACGTCTTGGGCTGGGGTCATTGACTAGAATATATTTCTTGTTATATAGTCTATCAGAGCTGACAAACTCCTCTCTTTGAGCAGGTCTCACTGGTTCTCCTAGCTTTGAGGAGGTATTTTGCCTCACTGCTTCTCAAAGGGGGCTAGGTGGCTCATAATGTTGGTCAAAAGATTTAGCTGTGCCTCATATATTTAGTTGTGTGGTGTTTTTTGCAGGGTTTTTTTTTTGGGGGGGGGACTCATTGACTAGTAGAAATGTGTGGACATGTTTGTTTTTTCTTTTTGGTGGGGCCTCACTACCTGTGCAGCTGCTTCATGACAGGGTCACAGTTGAGGCAGCAGAGCTGAGTCTCCAGTCTCTGATTTTACAATCCATAATTTCCTTCATTTATAAACTCATATAACAGTCCAAGTATTACTTGTTACCTTATTAGCAATATTATTGTCATAAAAGCTATACTTTCAGCTCCCAATTGCTCCCCCATCCCCACCTTTAAATCAGTTATTAGGATTTAATAAACCAATAGAAATACAGATACCAAATATTCAATAAATGAATTTGGGGGTTCAGTAAACATTCCATGTATAGTAAGTAATCTATCATAATTTTTATAAGAATAAAATGAGATAATGTGAGAGACTCTTAACTTCCAAAAACTACATTCATGTAGGTTTTGTGGCTGATGTCTCCAGGGACTCTTTGTAATCAGGATGGGCTGCTTTTTACCTCCCATTACTTCCAGAGGTTCCATCAGTCATCCTGTGATTCAGAGTTGATGGCCATATCTATCCTTCAGGCCAATTATACAGATCCCCATAATTTTAATAATTACATCAAATTACATGTAAAAGTAGCATATAGGCCACATAGCTCCATAAAACAAAACCAACAATGAAATGCTCTATTAGAAATAAACAGCTTAGGGGCCGGAGCGGTGGCGCAAGCCCTAAGGCATCTGCCTTGCATGCGCTAGCCTAGGACGGACAGCGGTTCGATCCCCCGATGTCTCATGTGGTCCCCCAAGCCAGGAGCGATTTCTGAGCACATTGCCAGGAGTAATCCCTGAGCGTTACCGGGTGTGGCCCAAAAACCAAAAAAAAAAAAAAAATCACTTAATAAACCTTCATACAATGACATAATGACTGCATTTTAAGATATAATGTTCACAATTTTTCTTTTATAAAAGTTTTAAAATAAAAACTCAATTTTCATTTAGTTGTAGCTAGTAATCTTAAGTACATTATTTGTACCTGCCAATGGGCAGACTTCAGGGAATGTTACACGGGTGGTGAAATTGGCGTTGGAACATTGAATGCTATAAATAATGAAATTATGTACAACTTTGTAAACAAGTTTGGTGTTTGTGTATTCTGTTTTTGGGCCACACACAGTGACACTCAGGGGTTGCTCCTGGCTATGCTCTCAGAAATTGCTCTTGGCTCAGGGGACAATATGCGACACCGGGAATCAAACCCAGGTCTGTCCTGGGTCAGCCATGTGCAAGGTAAACGCCCTACCACTGTGCTGTCACTCTGGCCCTGTAAACCAGTTTTTAAAATAAATTTAATATAAAACTGAGATAAGCATGAAAGTTTTTTCTCAGTACCTAACACATAATAAATTACTCAATAAATGTGAGCTGATATTGTGCACCAAAAGGTATTATTTATTGTACTCATTGCAGTACTGTCAATAACAAAAAATTACCCTTGAAAAACTATATATTCAAGAAAATGTTTAATTATTAGAATAGTTACAAATGTACTATGTGAACATTAGAAAAAATGAGATAAACACTCATGTGAATCAATTGTTCTATATTTGTTTCCCAAAATTTATTCAAAACACTGAAAATAGAGGTGATTTTTTGAGAAAAGGTCTAGTGGGTTAAATGATTCAGCGCTAGGAGAGTTTAGTTGTTTGTTTCATTACTTAAAAAAATTTTGATGTGGACCCGGAGAGATAGCACAGCGGCGTTTGCCTTGCAAGCAGCCGATCCAGGACCAAAGGTTGTTGGTTCGAATCCCAGTGTCTCATATGGTCCCCCGTGCCTGCCAGGAGCTATTTCTGAGCAGACAGCCAGGAGTAACCCCTGAGTACTGCCGGGTGTGGCCCAAAAACCAAAAAAAAATTTTTTGATGTATTAAGGATTGAATCTAGGGCTGTAAATATGATGATGAGTGCTACAGATAAGCCACATCCCCAACCTTTTTATTTTATTTTATGCCTTAAATATTATTTAGTTTTATTAACTCATATATGACATTATTTTTATAAAATTATTTTTATTTGCTTATTTAGTGTGGTGAGCTATTCTCAGATTAGAGCTTCAGAGTTGGCTCTCTCTAAGTAGTTCCAAGTGAATCAAACCCCAGCCTCCCACATGTACAACCTGCACTCAGCCCTTCAAGTCATCTCACTAGCCTCTAACTTTATTTTAGTTAACTAGAAGAAATTCTCCAGTAGGTCTTGGCAACAACTAAATGGAAACATTCTTGCATTGCAAGCATGAGACCATGAATTCCATTCTTGGCACATTGATCACTGTGGTTCTGCTGGATCTGGCACCACAACAAACCATGGGCTCTCTAGCACAGTGCAATTGAGTCGGTATAACTCCTCAATAATAACAGCATCAGCCAAAACAACAATTGCAGTAGCAAGAGCAATAATCAGAAGAATAGTTTTTAAAACATTGGTTTGAAAATAAATAATAGTACAGCATTTAGAGGCCAATCTGGTATCAATACCAGGTACCACACGGTCCTTGCTGCATTGCTGGGTGTAGCGCTTAAGGCTGCCACTACCACCACAGTGACTTGAGTATCACCAGCATCAGATCCTCTGATTCTTGTGATGAAGTGATGACCTGGTGGGCTGAAGCACTACTTGAAGACCTTACATCACACACATAGAAGAGAAAGGGAAAAAATGATCCAGTGAAAAGATTTTTTTCTTTTGATCGTGGGCATTATGTCAGTAGTGCTCACACCCTACTCTGATGTGCTCAGGGTTGTTTATTCAGTGTTGGGGATGGAAACTAGGCAAGATCCACACAATGCAAACACCTTAATCTCCTGTATTATCTCTCTGATGCTAAACTCGGGTTTTGACACTATTCACAGCTCCATTACTCAGAGTAAAAGCCCATGGCTTTCTGATGAACAGTGAATGGCAAGATCATCATAATCTGACCTTTTATTCTGAGGTTTCCTCTTAAAAACAATTTTATACCTTTATCTCCCTTGCTCACTCCTATTCAGTCACTCTGGTTTCTTCACTGCTCCCCAGATATGCCAGGCAGAGTCCCTCCTCAGGAATTTTGCCTTTACTGCTTACCTCTGATTTTGAAGTTATGCATGAGGCCTAACTTCCTCATTACTTTGAAATCTGAACTCAGATGTCACATTTTTAGACATATGAATTAATGTTATTTAGCACAAGCCTATGTCTGTGAGGACCTGAGTTTTGTTCCATCATATATACCCTTAGAAATACCAGGTGTAGCCCTGGTTGCCCAAACACTGCTGCATGTTGGACATATGAAATAGGAGGTGTCAGCAGATGAAATAAACAGGTTTCAGAGTTACACAAGTCTACATGTTCTAAGAGTTTTCTTTGAAGTTACTATGTCTGCTTTCTGTTTTTGTTTTGGGGTCACACCCAGAGCTATTCAGGGGTTACTCTAAGATTTGGGAAATCGCTCTTAATGGTGTCTGGGGAAACCTGTTATTATAGGGGTCTAACTTGGGTCTCATGCATACAAAACATGCACTCAGTCCTTTGAGCTCTATCTGCCACCCTAAAGCTCCCATTTCTAAAAACAACCCAGAGGAATGGAGCATGGTTGTTTCAAAAGTCAAGAATTTCCTCGACATAATATTAAAACTTCTTCCAAAATGAAAACATGGCCAAGGAGCTACGATGATGCCCAAAGGGCATATAAGATGTAGGACAGAGCCCAACAATTAAATTAACTGGATCCTCAACCAATGGAATAAAAAAATATCTCCCTAGTCTACTGAGGGCATTAGGATCGCAAAGTACTATGGTCCATTTATGGTGATATTTGATATATGTTTTTAGTTTTACCTCTTCTCTGTGTGACTGTACTATTTTCCTATGCAACTACTGCTGCACAAACTCAAAAGTCTTTTGAGCTGTGAGTCTTGAGAGACTTGGCCTAGCATTCACCCTTTGTGCAAAGTAAAGATTTATAGCAGTAAAGGAACTAGGACTGGAAGGCCCATAAACTCTTAATAGATTTGGGGGGGGGTTAAAATCACTAAAGTTGCCTTGCTGTCCATGCCACTGTTACTATGCATTTGAATTTGATTTTTATTTCCAACATCATCTCTGCCAAATTGAATGATTTGTCCACAAGTGGCATACATAAGGAAATACTGGGTTGTCTGAAGCCAGGTGTGGTGTGATGCCATCCATCTCAGTTCCAACTGCTAGGGAAAGTGGAGACAAATCAGAGGGAAGGGCAGAAGGGATGGGAGAGGCTACTATGCTCTTCCTGTGTGAGTCTGTCCTTCCCCTTGATTTACTATAACAGGAATAACCATCAGGCTTGAGGGGGTAAGAATAGGAGATGACACAGGGATGTGGGGGAGTGTCTTGGGCACGTTGATGATGGTAAAATGAGTTCACTGTGTATACCATGATTATAAATGTCAACACTAGGGTAAACCCATTACTTTAACCATAAAAATTAGAAATAAAGCAAGCAAGCAAACTAATAAAACCAAAGAAATGTAACCAAACCAAACCAAAGCAAGGACCAAAAAAAGCTGTTGGAACCAGTTTCCTATCATTTGCGAAAACAGCAGAGAATAGGACCTCTAGACCTCTGGGAGTTTTTTCAATAGAAGGTTCTCCTTGATCAGGGATAGGAGTCAATTGAAACCTAAAAGCTGCCCGAGTTTCTTGGAGAGGTTCTGAGGGCTTGTTTAGTGGCAATTAAAAACTGATTGGAGCCAAATCTGCAGTTTACTTTAGCTTGTGGGTTTTTATTTTATTGTGCTTTCATTTCATTCTGCATTTTGTTAGGGCAAAAATGTTAAAGGCCTTCAGTGATTTCTCTTAACTAAGTAAATTAATGTTAGTGTGCACCTTTGTAGAAGAAAAGGTCATTAGAAGCTCTTTCCCCAAACCTTCTCTAGTCCTCCCACCTGCCCCATTAACTGAACAGCAGGCCTGCATGTTGGGGAGCAGGGCTCATCTGGGAGAAAAGGGAATAAAACGTCAGGTTCCTGTCCTAGAGACCACTGGGCCTGGGAATCTGACCAAGAAAGTAGGTCTAATGGGTAACTTAGCCTCCATGCAGTAGGGACATACAGTATGACAGAGAGGAACTTCAGGAGGGCTCTTTGGTCTTGGTATCTGGCTTCCACATTTCCATTCCTGAGAGGCCAGCATAATCTCAGTGCCTTCTCTTAGTTCCTTTGAGTATTTCAATCCTCTTCATTGTTCAGAAAACCCTAGGAGTAGGCATTTACTGAGTTGGGGGAGAGGCTCCTGGGGTTAGGGCCACACCCATCTCCTGCTTTGTCCATTATCTTTCCCTCTTCTCTCCCCTACGTGTTCTTTTTGGGGGGTGTAGCATAGTTTGGACCACACCGAACTCTGCTCATAGAGTATTACCCTGTCCTCACCCCAAATTGAAATTCCTCTTTTGGGAAACACAAGTACTAGCAGATAAATACAGCAACAGGAAAAGAATCATTCCTCTGTGAACAACTCAGTAGCTGCCATTGTCAAAAGAAAGTTAGATTAATAATAACTATTTGTTTTGATTTTGGTTTGGTTTTGGGGCCACACTGGTGACATACCCTTATCCTTGGGTATAATCTTTTTTTTTTTTTTTTTTTTTGGTTTTTGGGCCACACTCGTTTGATGCTCAGGGGTTACTCCTGGCTATGCGCTCAGAAATCGCCCCTGGCTTGGGGGGACCATATGGGACGCCGGGAGATCGAACCACTGTCCGTCCTATGCTAGCGCTTGCTAAGGCAGACACCTTACCTCTAGCGCCACCTTCCCAGCCCCTGGGTTTAATCTTGAATCCGTACTCAGGGATCATTTCTGATGGGGCTGATGAGGTCATATATGATGTCTGAGATTGAACCCAAGCAAAGTAAATACATACCTACTGTACTATCTTTCTGTCCCAAAAAACTATTTTTACTAATCCTTATTTTTCCTCATAAAACTGAGGTAATAACCAACCTAATTATCCAACATGTAGCCTAAAATGAGGTGCAAATCCTTTATATACCAGTAAAATTCTCCTTCCTTTTCCTTCCCTCCTTACCCCTCCCTCCCATCCCATCTCTTCCCTTACCATATTCTTCTCTCTCCTCCCTTTTATTTCTCTTCCCCTTCCCTCCCCTAAGTTCTCTCCTCCCCTTATTAATCTTCCCCTCCCATTCATTCCCTGACCCTCCTCTTTCATCCACTCCCCTTTCTTTCTCTTCCCCTCTTCTTTCCCCTTCCCACTCCTTCCCTTCCCTCCCCTTCCCTTCCACTCTGCTCTTTCCTTACAAATCCCTTCCCTTTCCCTCTCTTCCATTTCCCTCTTTTTCCGTTTCCTCCCTTCCCCTCCTTCCTTTCCCTTCCCTCACCTCTCACCCTCTACTTTCCCTCTCTTCCCTTCCACTTCCCTTCCCTCCCAATCCCTTCCTTCCCCTTGCTTCCCCCTCCCTGCCATCCACCCTCTACTTCCATCTCCTCAACTTCCCTTCCCTTCCTTTGCTCTTTCCCCCTCTCCTTCCCTTCTCTCCCCTCCCCTTCCCTTCCCTTCCCTTCTGTTCCATTTCCTTTCATTCCCCTCAATTCCCTTTCCTTCCATCCCCTGCCCTTTCATTTTCTTCCTCCTGTCTCCCCTCCACTTCCCTACCCCCATGTCACTTCCTTTCCCCCTTCCCTCCCTTCATTCCTTCTCCTCCCCTTCCCGATTGATCCTGTTTCCTTTACCCTCCCTCTCCTTCCCTTAGTTTCTCTTTCCTTCCCTTCAATTTTCTTCCCTTCTCCCCCTTTCCATCACCTCTTCTCTCCTTTCCCTTTTTCCCTTCTCTCCAATCCCCTTTCCTCCTCTCCCATTACCTTCCCTCTCCTCTCCTCCACTTCCCTTCCCTTCACTTCCAGCCCTTCTCTCCCCTTCCCTCCTCCTTTCACTTTCCTTCTCTTCCCTCCCCTTCTGTTCCCTTCTTTAACTTACCCTTCCTTTCCCTTCCCTTCCTTCCCTTTCCATCTCCTCCCCTCTCCTTCAATTCCCTCCCCTCCCAGACCCTCCTCTTCCCTCATCATCCCCTCCCTTTCTTCCCATCCTTCTTTTCCCTCCCTTCCCTTCCCACCCCCTCCCCTCCCAGACCCTCCTCTTCTCTCATCATCCCCTCCCTTTATTCCCATCCTTCTCTTCCCTCCCTTCCCTTCTCTCCCCTCTGCTACTCCTCCTCCTGCCCTTCATTTTCCACCCCTTCCCTCCATTTACTCTCCTTCCCACGCTCTCCTTCCCTCTTCTCCACTCACCTTTTCTCCCCTTCCCTTTCATCTTCCTTCCCCACCACTCCTTTCTTGTTCCCTACACTTCCCTCCCCTCCCCTTCCTTCCTCTATTCTCCCCTTCTTTCCGTTTTCCTCTTCATCCCTTTCCTTTCCTTTCGTTCCCTTCCCTCCTCTTATCTCCCTTCCCAACCTTGCCTTCCTGCACCTAATGATGCTGGAGGCCTACTCCTAGCTCTGTGATCAAGAATTGCTCCTGATAGTGACCAGGGTATTATGTGGTATCAGGAATTAAACCCAAAGCCTCACACATTCAAGTGATTTAGTGCTTTGCTATCTCCCCAATACTTTAAAGAGTTAAAATAAAAAATGTCAGATATCTCCATACCACAGTGATAAACATAGTAAACAAAATTCTGGGTTAGTTCAGAAAAGATCTGTCCTTCCTCTTGCAGAAAGAATGCTTGCCTCTGAGTTCTGCACACAAGGAGATAATGCAGGACTGAAGGAGGCAGAGAAATAATAAAGATATAGTTATATAATCTTGGAAACTATCAAAGTTCACTATGGGTTCTGTAAAAGATATATGTAGAAACATAAGTAGATATGGACTATTAGCATAAGTAAAATGGGCCAGAGGGAAAGGGATAGACATAAAATAATCTCATTTATTTGGGGAACATAAGAAAAATAAGAGACAGTGTGGCAATAATAACCAGAGACAATAGAGACAAAAGTCAGGAGGTCTATTCCAGGGTCCAAAGCTCACCACAAAGAGTGATGAGTGAAACTACAGTAGAAAAAGATCTAATAGGACAATGATAGTTGTTTCTGATCATTCTGGACAAGAAATTGGTGCTGGAAGTGGAGAAACTAGCAGTCAAAGCACCCTTCCATTAACAATAGTGTAAACCACAGTGTCAAAAAGGAATTAGAGAGAGGGAGAGAAAGAGAGAAAGAAAAGTAATTTGCCTGCCCTAGAGCAAGGTGGGGGTGAAGAATGGGGTGGGAGGGAACAGGAGACATCAGTGACAGGAACAGTGCCCTGGTGAAGGATGGCGTGCATTGTATGACTAAATTCCAACAATGAAATGTTTTGTAACCATAGTGCTTAAATAAAGCAACTAATAAAAGTGCATGTGTAGAAAAACACAAATACATGTGATTTTTATTCAACAAAGAAAAATGTAAGGGATTCATTATATTCAAGAGTCAGTGCAAGCTGAAAGTATGCATAAGTACCTTTATAAAAGGGTTAGATGTGTTTATGAATTTATGTATATCTGGTTACTAAGGGCAACTAAAATGCTTTCATAGCTATATGGAAACAGAAAACATTAGAGATCAGCTTATCTTTTCCCCTTACAAAACCTCTCCCCAACCTCTGTAGTGAGGGGGACGTAATGAGAGGGTCTGCTGGAGCTACAGAGAAGACAAAGGGGAAATGGGTGATTTCTTGATCTTCCATAAAACTCATCCCACCTCCAACCTATACCCATTCCCAACCTTTTCTCCACCACAGTTTTTAGAGAGGGGGAATCAGACTTAAGGCCTCACTCAAATTGATTAAATGTGATGCATCAACTGTATGGGAGACTTGAAAGGGGCTAATAGAGGCAAAAATAGAGGCAAGGACATAGAAGGAAAAGAGCATACCCTGCCCTTGAAGAGATGACAGTATATTAAAGACATATTTTCTTTCTCTTCTTTCTCTTTCATTCTTTCCTTCCTTCTTTTTTCCCTCCTTCCTTCTCTCTTTCTCTTCTTAAATCTCTTTCTTCCTTTCTTTCTTCCTTTTTTCTCTTTCCTTCCTTTTTCTTTTTTCTTCCTTTTCCCTTTTCCTTTCTTTTTCTTCTCTTTTTTCTTCCTTCCTTCCTTCCTTCCTTCCTTCCTTCCTTCCTTCCTTCCTTCCTTCCTTCCTTCCTTCCTTCCTTCCTTCCTTCCTTCCTTCCTTCCTTCCTTCCTTCCTTCCTTCCTTCCTTCCTTCCTTCCTTCCTTCCTTCCTTCCTTCCTTCCTTCCTTCCTTCCTTCCTTTTCTTTCTCCATTTTTGATATACCTGGATTTAAAATTCTGTTAACCATACTTTTGGTGTAGACATAATTCCAATAAGGGTCATATTTTTACACTACAAATGTGCATAGTAAAATATTACAATGTAATAGAATTTACCATGTGGGTATAGAAGAGATGAATTCTTTGAAGAAAGAAGGTAGAGAGTAATTCAAAATGGCTTGCAGATATGAAATTATCTAACAAAATTGGCAGCATTTGACAGTTATACTCCACCCTCTGGTAACTACCATAGCCCTCTCAAGCACCCTCTCTGAGACAGTGTAGAGTTTAAGTTCTTGGGCCAGAGAAAGAGTTAAATGATCTGAGCACATATTTTTTAATCAGGAGACCTGGGTTTTATCACCTATACCACAAAACATATCCAAATCATTTCCACAAGTGAGCCCCGAGCACCTAGCTGTTGCAAGTCAGCCCCTGAAGAGGTTGACTGATGGAGGGATGGAGGATGAGGTCTTTCCCCTCCAGCTCAGAGCACGCGTCTGCCACACTGTTCAACCAGCGGTTCTGAGGTGAAGCGGCGGGTAAACAGCTTGCAGTCAGGCTTGTGGAAATATTAGCTTCATTCGGTGGACAAGACTGAAGTCCAAAGCCTCAGCATAAGTTCCAGCCAAAAGCCTCTCGCCTTCCACAGACCCTTGTTTTTATCCCCCAGAATCAGGTACCATCCAATGGTGGGATCAGATACCACCCAATGGTGGAAGCAGAATCAGGTACCACCCTAGGGTGGGGCCAGAATGCCAGGTCACACCCTAGGGTAGGGCACAATCACGGATCAGGGTAGGGTCAGTAACATAATAATCCCATAAAATGTTTACATACACAACACCTAGCCAGGAGTGAAAATAGAAAGAATTCAAGTTCCTTCATAAATAATACATATGGAATGCCTAGAATTGTGTGTCTCAGCTGTCCTCTTCAGAACCCAGCCACTCTCTGATTCCTGATGTCTCAAAGAGAAAATGGAAGTTTCGAGACTTGGATGGCACAACAATTTCCCATCAAATAGGTCTCTATGGCACACACACTACAGTCGTTTCAGGGGTCTCAAACTCGCGGCCCACGGGCCCTTTGCGGCCCTCCGTACAACATTTTGTGGCCCTGCCCTAGAGGAATCTTTTTTTGTTTTGTTTTGGGTTTTTAGTTGTTTGGGTCACACCCCCCAATGTTCAAGGCTTACCACTGACTTTGCACTCAAGGATCACCCCGACTTTGCCTCCTGCGCCCCCCAGGTAAATTGAGTTTGAGACCCCTGCTTGTCATGAAGGCTGGTTTGTCAAAGCAGGTGTGTCCTCTCAAAATCCATACAGTTGCCTCCTACAGAGGGCCATAGCTAGCCAATGCTCATTAGAATAAAAGAGGTCTTGCTAAACTCTTTCCTCTGTGAATGAATAAAATATTAGATTCAGACCCTCCCAGGACACTTGGCATTTCAAGTAGTCATTTTGTCCAAGGTTTTTGCTGCTGTTGTGTATGTAAACATTTTATTATTATGTTACTGACCCTACCCTGATCAGTGATTGTGCCCTACCCTAGGGTGTGACCTGGCATTCTGCCCCCACCCTAGGGTGGTACCTGATTCTGCTCCCACCACTGGTTGGTACCTGATCCCACCATTGGGTGGTACCTGATTCTGGGGGATAAAAGCAAGGGTCTGTGGAAGGCAAGGAGCTTTTTGGCTAGAACTGATGCTGAGGCTTTTGGCTTCAGTCTTGTTCTCCGAATAAAGCTGAATTTTCACAAGCCTGACTGTCTGCTAGCCTTTTACCCGCCGCTTCACCTCAGAACCGCCAGCTGAACAGGGTGGCAGATGCATGCTCCGAGCTGGAGGGGAAAGACCTCATCCTCCATCCCTCCATCAGTCAACCCCATCAAGGGCTGACTTGCAACAGCTGGGTGCCATGCAAATAGGCCAAACAAATCAGCCTTATATGATGTCCCTTACAAAAGGCCCGAATTGAAGAAACTGTAGAACTAATTTTAGTTGCAGGCACTGGAACATCTTTTCTGCTGCCAACCCCACCCCCCACCCCTTGCTCCCCATCTCTGGGTTATGGCACTTCCAGGAAGGAGATAAAGTTCTTATTGACCTTTTTTTCCTAAGTTTGATATGATGGACTCCCTTAGGCGGTAAGACAGTTCATAAACATAAGATGTTATTACCTCACTAATAAATATACAATATGATCATTAAGTCTTATTTAAAAAATGAATCAGTTTCCTTCAAATGACAAGAACTTCTCAAATGAAATGCCCAATTTCAGTTTTAGTGCTTGTTAGATAAACAGCTCTCTCAGCAGCATTTCTCCTAGCTTAGTTGTCCAACTTTCTAATCCTAGTCACCTCTTCTGAACAGAACTCTGCAGTCAAGAGCAGTCAGCCTTTCCCCACTCCAATAATCCAGGATTATGCATTCAGATCCAGGTCTCAGTATCTTCCGTGACCTGGGACTTCTCTCCCTTTTCAATTACCTTTCAGAATTGTGATCATAATTAAGAAAACAACCAAAGCCCTGGAAAACTAGTCCATCCATGTTCATAGTCTCATTTTCCTGACATTTCCACTGGCCCAGAAGAAAAGATTGAATCAAAAGTTTTGGAGCTGAGAGGGATTTTCTCAGTTCCCCATTATCACTCGTGCTTGGAATTCTCCCATATAGATTATTTTTTTAGAAAGCATTGTTAAAAAGCCCTTGTTCATCTCAAATAGCATTGAAGAGAGCATCTAATTCTCAGTGCTGAAATAGCAATGTGAGTGTTTGCCATGTTCTTTTGTAGCGCAACAGAACAGTGGGTAAAGAAATGAAGATAATGCAAACACAACCCACACTTTAATGGAACTAAAGTTTGCCACCAATGTAGCTATCAATGGATTATTGTTTCTTATAAGATTTTGTTCTCCTTCTCCCTCCCTCTCTGTCCATCAGCCCCTCTCCACTCTCGTTTTGACTGCAGAGAAAATCTCCATAGGATTGAGCTGTTGTGTAAAGTTTGAAATGCAGGTGGGGGAGCCCAGTAGTGGGCCCAGTATGTTCTGCAGGTGTTAGTGGTAAGTATGCCTCTCTTACACAGACTTACTGATCCTTGAATCATCAACATCTGTATCTTTTTTTTTTTTTTTTTTTTTTTGCTATTTAATTTTTATTGTAGAATTATTTATAGACAAGAACAGGACAACTTACATGTCCATTGATTAATGGATATACAAAGAAGATGCAACGTATATATATATATATATATATATATATATATACAGGTGAATACTATTTTTAAAAAAGGCATGTTAAATAAAATAAGTCATACAGAAAACTACAAGAATTATTTCGTTTCACTCACACATGATGCAAATGTAAAACAAACTATTTTACAATTATTTACAAAAATAAAGTTCTGGGGTACAAAGCTAATTAGTGGTTTCCAGGATTAGAGTGCAGTAAATTGGAATAAAAAGGTCACAGATGTGAAATTCAGTGATACACACTTGAAACTTACATTACTTTATAATATGACATTTAAATTAAGATAATATAAAGGTTATTTTTGTTTTGTTTGTTCATTTTTCCTCTTTTTTAACTTTCCAGATATGTGAAACAAAATATTATTTGTCTCACTTACTTCTCCTAGCATAATATCCTCAAATAATCTTTTGTTTCATCAAAACAAAGTAATTTTTGTTATTGCAAATAGTAAGGTATAAACATTTAATTGGCTGATATATATTCAATTTCATCGAAGATATTTTTGCTTCTTTTTTCAATTTTATTTTTATTGATTTTTATTTTTAAATGGCTAATACATATATCTTCAATTTCATGAAGATGTTTTGTTTCTTTTTTTTTCTTTTTTATTGTTTTTATTCCAATATTGTATGATTTCAATCACTAAAGTTTATAGTATAGTTTCAAGCCAGGGATACTTTTATATTTGTTCCTTTTTTTTTAAAGTTTACTTTGGCTAGTCAGTCTTTTGTAATTGCTTTTGATGTTCAAAGTTTTGGGGCTGGGTAGATTGTACAGGAGGTAAGTCACTTGTCTTACATGAAGGAACTTGCCTTATAGACTGTTTCAAATCCTTGGCAACACATATGGTTCCCTAGTTCTATGTTATCCCTGAGCATTGAACCAGGAGTAACCTTTGAGTACTGTTGAAATCACCCTTCCCCCAAATAGGATTCTTTTGTTTTATTTTTTGGGTGAAATGTCATTGGACCTTTGATAGTGATTGCATTAACCCTATGTATTGACTTTGTCACCTGAAAGCTTATTGTATTTATTTACCTAATAATTTTTGGTGGCATCTTTAAAGCTTTCTTTGAATAATATCATATTATCCATAAATAATATTAGTTTTATTTCTTCCTTTCTAATTTTGTTACTTTTAATTTCTTTTTTTCTATCCTAATTTCTCTGGCTAAGATTTCAAGTACTATGTTGAATAATTATGGACGAATTAGACATGTTTGTCTTTTTGATCTTAGTTGAAAAGCTTAATTTTTCACTACTGAATATGAAATTTCCTCTATTGAACTAAAAATTTTTCATATTATTTGTTCCTTATTGTGTTTGTGTACATTTCTTCTATATATATATATTTTTTAATATAATTTTTATTTTGATCATAGTGGCTTACATATTGTTGACAATAATATTTTAGGTACATATTTACATAAAATCAGGGGGGATTCCCATCCCCAAATTGTCCTCCCTACTCCCCCGTTTCTGTAATACACCAACTCTTTACCTGTTCTCTCCCAAATGCAAAGTAGTCTTTTGCACCACATTGGTCCTTTAAAAACTTCGCTAACTCATTTTAATTTTTTTATATTTTTTTAATTAACTTATTTATTTAAATGTTTGCCTTACATATACATTTGTGGGCACATACACTTTTATTTCCTTTTTTTTTTTTTTTTTTTTTAATCGTCTTTGGGTATGTGACCTATCTCTGTTACTCACTCTGTCCACCCCAAATACTCCGACATATAATGGAGCACCACTTCCCCCTGCAAAGGCACACTAAATAAAGGGGAAATCTTACATAGTAAAAAAAAAAAAAAAAAAAAAAAAGAGCTCTTATCTACTAGAGATAGGAACTCATAGTTGTTTACAATACAGGGTTATCTCCTACCTTGAAAATATGTCATGTGGAATCAACTTAGACCTCAGGTGATTAGATACCATTCAACCAGCCTTGAACCCTGGATCCCAGACATAGAAACGGCACAGCTCCTCACAACAGCTGTAAGAAACAATCTCCATCTGGGACAGCCTTATTACTGCAGGGTCAACAACAAGGGCCAGCTCTAACATGATATCTCGACAATGAGGAAAATGTGAACAACTTGACCTTAGAGCAGTTTAGCCTACCTCACCAGCTAACGACAAGACAAAACCAGAAGACGTGGCACCCTTTGGTAGGTCCAAAAGCCAAGATCGTGATTTACAGATGACTGGATACTAGAACCACGACCAGACTGTATACATATTGGGACCAATAAAAAAGCCCTAGTCTAGGGTTTGAACTAAGACCTGCACAATAAGCATGATCCCCAGTCCCAAAGGTCCGGCAGAGATACAAATGATATCAATTGTATCAATTGTAACGGAAAGGGGCTTCTGGAAGAACAAAGAAAGACGCTATCCTAGATGCCTTCCTAGGTTCAGCGCAAAGACCAAGATCACCAACCACAGAAGATGGATTAAAATGGCACTGAGGTAACAGAACCTCCAGATTCACAAAGACTGACTTCACCATAAGTCCCACCTCAGGATATGTACAGATACTGGGACTGCTAAACACAGAGCTCTGACGGTATCACACTGGACAGAGCAGAAGCTTTCCACACACCAAAAAAAAAAAAAAAAAAAAAAAAAAACCACAACCTGGAGAGTAATGATCCTGAGCAAAGACTAGAGCTGATTCCATGACAGTATACTCCAAGGACGGAGAAACCCCATATCTTATAGGGCAAGTGAATTCCTTTTCGAATGACCCCAATATTTACTGTGCCAGGGCAGGAGGGAAAAAAAAATACAAAAAACACAAAACCTTGGTTATGTATATATATATATATATATATATATATATATATATATATATATCTTACCTTCATTTATTATTGTTATTATTATTTTTATTTACCTAGCTATTTTGGTCGATTCCTCAGTTTGGATGTGATTATTGAAATTGTTGGCCCCAATTATTCTTTTTTTTTTTTTTCTTTCTTTTCTTTCTCTTCCTTTCTTTTCTTTCGTTATGTGCTACGCCATGTTTCTTATTTCAAGACCACGGCGTGTTTTTTGTTTGTTTGTGTTTGTTTTTAGTTTGTTTTGGTTTATTTTTTATCTGTTTTTTTGTGGTGCTTATCGTTATAGCTGGAGTCCTCACTGGATATTTGACACTTCTTTTGGTACTGGTGGAGTGTTTCAACTTCTTTTTCTCCTTCATTTCCCAAATCGATGATGAGAACCTCTAGAAGGATTCTGCCCATTTTCGGGGTATTAAACTCTTACCCCGGTTTATTTATTTTCTCTTTTTCAGGCAAAACCACGCAACTTGAACTAGCTACCCCTGCCCCTACTTAGAGGGGGAAATAAGGGAGGCATCAAGACCAAACTGATGCAAGACTACTAAGTAGTTGGTTAGAGACAGAGGGGACCACATATTCTAGCCGCCCTGGGGGTGAGGGAAGAGGAAATGGGAGGTAAAACATCTGTATCTTGTGCAATGCCAGAAGCTTCTATGTCAATGGCTTGGAAACTTCAAAAACTTTTTTACATATTCCCTCCAATTTTTTGGTATGATTTTATTTTTCACTTTATTTTTGAAGTTTATTTTAGTTTCTGCAATTTATAATGCTATTACTTGTAGGGTTTCATGCATACAACATTCCAAACCCACCCCATCCACCAATGTTCTCTCCACTTATAAATCTGACTATTTTTATCGAATATTTGGGTTTCCAAGACACTGAGGAGGAATATACCATTATATATAGTATAGCTGATGTGGCAGATGACCAGCATGGGCCTGACTTGGGTCAAATAGCCAGAACCACAAGGTCCTCTGAGCATTTTCACATATAATCTTGAAGGTGATCCCTCACTACATACACCGTTGGGTGTGGTTCCAAAGGCACCCAATACTTCTGGGAAGGTCTGAGTAATCCCTGGCACTGCAGGGTAGGAGCAACACCCTTGGATTCTTGAATTGAAGCAACAGTTCTGAATGGCTGAGATTTGCCATTAGGATCTCTGACCCTGGGCCTTTAAGCACTAATTCATAAGGCCCCACTTTAAAAATTGGAACAAAGAGTTTCTGTGCACAGTGTATCACTACACTATATGCAGTTTCTTCTACTATTAGTGCCTTACATTAGTGTGGGACATAGTTATATTGGATTAACCAATAATGATACATTAATTTTTTATAGGAACAACCATCAGGTGTGTGGGCTTGGAAGTGGAGAAGACCTGGTTAGCTGAGGCTGGAACTCAGGCTGCACACATGCTAGGAATTACCACTTAAATCATATCTCCCAGCCTCCTACCCTCCCCAGTGGCACATCTTAGAAATTTATGTCTACAGTTTACATTTGGTTCATTCCTTATATTGTACAGCTCCCTGGTTCTTGAAAAATGTTCAGTGACATGTATTCAGCATTACAATATCATTTAGAACAGTTTTCTTGACCCCCAAATCACCTGTGACTCGTGTATTTTAGCCTCTCCCTCAATTCCTGTCCTTTGCAAATATAAATACTCTGCCCAGTTCTATATCTTTGTCTATCTTAAATCTGGCCTGGTTTTAAGAATTGTACCTTTTGTTGCACATCAGCCCCTGAAGAGGTTGACTGATGGAGGGATGGAGGATGAGGTCTTTCCCCTCCAGCTTGGAGCACGCATCTGCCACCCTGTCCAGCCTATGGTTCTGAGGTGAAATGGCCCGTAAACAGCTCGCAGGCAGTCAGGCTTGTGGAAATATTAGCTTTATTCGGTGGACAAAACTGAAGTCCAAAGTCTCAGCCTCAGTTCCAGCCAAAAGCTCTTCGCCTTCCACAGACCCTTGCTTTTATCCCCCAGAATCAGGTACCACCCAATGGTGGGATCAGATACCACCCAATGGTGGAAGCAGAATCAGGTACCACCCTAGGGTGGGGACAGAATGCCAGGTCACACCCTAGGGTAGGGCACAATCACCGATCAGGGTAGGGTCAGTAATATAATAATCCCATAAAATGTTTACATACACAACAATTCCCCTGTTTGTTTTTAGTAAACAAACAATATTGTCTACAATTATAAAAGGAAAAACTAGTCAATAATAAAAGAGTGGCTGTTTGCATAAGCGCAACATAGGAAAATGTAAAGAAAAACTTGTAACCTAAACACAGGGTGTCTAAAACCAGAAACATGTATCAAGGAATCAACTACAAACTCCTGAGAAGATCAATCTAAGACATACATAGATCCTTTGAAGAGACGCCAGAAAGGTTGTGTAGCAGGCAAGAAGAAGCACCTTTTCTTTATTTGTTGTTGTTGTTGTTGGTTTTTGGCATTTGGTTTTTGGGTTACACCTGGCAGTGCTCAGGAGTTACTCCTGGCTCCACACTCAGAAATCACTCCTGGCATATACCGGGATTCGAACCAATGACCTTCTGCATGTGAGGCAAATGCCTTATCTTCATGCTATCTCTCCGAACCCATTTTCATTCAAGTCCAGGTAGACCAGAAAGCCCATCTTTGAGGTCATTGAATTAGGCCCTTATTTTGGAGGAAGAAGCATATACCCCCAGCACAGTGGGGGGCCACTGCAATGATGATCAATAGGCTTCTGAACTTAATCCAAGTTTTTAATCCAGGCTGAAGTCCATATGATGTCCGAAATTGATGTACCAGTAAGGTCAATTATTTATAGATAGGAGCTTAAGTCACAAACCAAAACAAAATGTTTAAGGCAGAGACCCTCCCTGTGTAAATAAACAATTTGAGGGCCCATCCAAAATGGATGGAACCTCCTATAAACCTAGTATTTTGCCTATGATGCGCCCACACAAAAAGCCCTGAGAACAGACAAAAATATCATTTAGGAAATTATAGACAACAATATCTAACCCACTAACCTAAAGTCAAGAAAGCAAAACCCTAATGTAATACAACATCAATTCCTAAGATTAAAAACTAAAATAGAAAACATTAATTACAATAGTCAAAAGAAGTGTAATCAAATGATTACAATTATAAGAAAAATACAAAAGGTGAAATTTCTACAGAGTCCAATACCAATCTGTAAAGATGAGGGGTCTGGAACTCTGAGAAGAGCGGCAAAAGACACTTGATGGGTCTGGAAAAACGGGTTGAAGCCATCATGAGTTGGTTGGGCTTCTGCATTTCCTTTGGGATCGGTGCAATATTGGGGTAGCCATTGTAGAAATGGTCAATGATAGCACTGTGTATGTGGATGGAAAACCTGAAATTTAGATAGCACAGTTTAACTGGGATCCAGAGATTGTGGGTCTTATCCATGGATCTTTTCTCTAGGGTTATATTGTGACACAAATTCCAAGTGGCTTCATTTCCAACAAGTTTGCAGCAAACATGGTACAAAACTCCAACAGTCACGGATTTCTTCCTCAGGCCAAGATCAGGAGGCTTGTACTTGTGGGTGAAGGAGATGAGTTGCACATGTGAAGGGAATCCTGAGAATTAAATGTTAAGAACTAGGAAGGAAGGATAAGGAAGACTAAATTGGGGAAGATAAAGTTAGGAAAAAGGGAACTATATACAAAATATGCAAAACAGACAGACACTGAACAAGACATACACATAGAGACTTCACAAAAAATATGGCCATAACACTCACTCATACCAAAAAATATTTGTTGGAAAGGATCCAAAATAGAGCAAAAAAAAAAAAAAAAGGAATTCAGCTGAATCAACTTAAAATGTAATAGCTGGCAACTGTTTAGATAAATCATTTCAAATTCAAAAAAAAATTTATGGCAGAGCAGAGCAGATCTGAAAGAGAATTTCATGCATAATACAAACAGAAAACTCTACTATAAGTGTATAACAGTATATATACAAAGTTATTGTATAACAGTAACTCTATGATAATCAATCATAGGCAAGAAGCACTGTGAAGAAAGTCCACCTAATAATTATCATTATGTCAGCGTCTTAAAACCTAAATTGAGGGAAATAAAGCAATGATGTTAAAATAAAAAGAGTGAAAGTCGTTAAATGAGTATACCTAGAAAGAAAAACATTAATATGATGAGAAACTTTTCTTTCAGGTGAACCTTGACTAAATTAAATTAAATTGTAAGATTTCATGATTAACTGAGACCTAGAGCAATAATGAAATCCACAATACAAGGAAACACTTTGGGGGTCCATGATTTTCAATCTATATTCATTGATCATGCCTGTGGAAAGAATCCTAGAGCATTAATAGCAACCGATAAGGATATGAAATGATTATCTGGTGTTCATTGTAGATCTTTAAGAAGTATAAAACAGGATGTATGCTGCTGTGGGTTTCACCAATGTATTAGGGACTTTTTTGATCTTCTTGTCATCAAAATTTATCCAGTGTTGTTTTGAAGCAATTTTACAGTATGAAGTACAGTGTCCATAGTGAACTCTACCATAATGGTTTGACACTGATGATAAGTTGTATTTCTTAATCTTGCTTTTATTCTCTGAAGTGAATTCTACTAAATTGGGGTCTTCTAAAGGAAAATCTACATAACTGTGCAATTTTTTTATTTGTTTGCCATCAAAAGCAAAATGTTTCAAGTGTATTATAAGTACTGGTGGCAGTTTCCATAAGTACGTTTTCTTTGAAAAATTCCTTATAGTTTTGCAGCTGTTGCACAGAACTTTGTTGTCATCCCTTAACTCTTCTTTAAAAAATTCAGAGAGGCATTCCTGTAATGTACATTTATCTGTCGATGTAACAGCCAGAGACAAATGAACAAATGTCTCATAAACCTCAGACTTTTGATGGCATGTGAGACACTGTAGTATAGATTTGAATTGTCCTTGAAAGAGATCATAAATAATAGATCTGTGAGCCTTTTGGTGTTCTAGACTAAATTGTTCATAATTTTCATTTTCCATAAGATGTGTAGTTTTGTCTGTCATTAGATTTACAGTAAGCAAGTCCTGATGTAGTCCCTCTAGAAACATCAGTAGTTCGTGTGGATCCTGCTGATTGTGTCCAGCAAACTGGTCATTAAGTAAACCAATTGTTACTTTGACGCTTTCAGGGTTAATATATCTATGAAATCCATTTTCCATGGTTTTGATGAGCCGACCAAATTCTTCAGCTAATTTACCTTCATGCCCCATTGGATTTTTCTTGTTAATATCCTTTTTTATAATGATCTTGATGAAAATACTGAGTCAAGTCTGAAATATTATACAAGCATTGCAATATTGAGTTCATGTAGCAAGAGTTTCCTATATTTTGGAGCCCAGTTAAGACAGGTTCCTGTCTTTCCTTTTGCATCTCGGAGTGTAAGGGCTTATCACTACCATCAGTCTCGCTCAATGTATAGTGTGTGACAGCTAAATCCTTGTTCCCTGCCCCAGAGACCTCAGCAATATTACTGCTGTTAGTATCTGGAGTATTCTGTTTTTGCTCTGAAGGGGAGTTTATAGTCTGAACCTGATCATTTGTGCTAGCCTGATTTCTAACAAGGTGTAATGGAACCCAAAATTTCTTGGGAGGGTTGTCATTTGTAGAAACATAGGTATAACCCCTTCCTCTTAGGAGAAGATATCCAGCTATCCATTTGGGGTGATGTATTTTGCTATGCATGTTTTTGTTATTTTATTATTTGAAGGTTCATTTCTTTTTATTGCTGAATAATATTCCTTTGTCTGGATTCTTTCAGAGTTTCTTTATTTTACCTATTAGCATATAGAAATATATTCTGTTTTCTAAGTTAAGAAGTCTATTTGCTGGGTGCTTTGGTAAGTCAGTACTTAACCTTGAGAAACTGCTAGACTGCCTTTCTAAGCGCTTTGTGTGCTTCAGGCAATGGATGAAAGCTCCCTTGCTCTATGCCTTGGCAACATTTGGTATTAATGTCCTGAATTTTAGGTATTCTAATAGGTGCTAGCTCATTGTTTTCATTTGCAATTCCCTAATCACTGAGAATGTTGTGCATCTTTTTACATGCTAATTGCCATCTGTTAGATCTTTTGAAGAGATGTCTTTTCATATCTTTCTCCTATCTTTTTTAATTTTATTTGTTTTATTGAAACCATTGTAATTTACGAAGTCTTTAATAGTTGGTTTCAGACATATAATGAAACTGGGCCAATCCCATCACCCCTGTCACTCTCCCTCTAGAGTGCATCCTATACCAACCACTCTGACTGCCAGTAGAACAGGCCCATTTTAATTTAGATTATTAAAGTTTGGGTCTCCTGATTCCATTGTTCTTGCCTTTGGCTTGGAAATTTAGTTCTGTCCTTTTTTAACACACCAATGCACCTGAGACTACTTGGCCCTGGAGCCCATCCTTTTGTATTCTTCTCCTCCTCCACTCAATTTCATTCTGTCTCCTCACTATACTCTGGGGCCAAGGGTGTTTGAAGCAACTCCCATTTAGAATATTGCATTTCTTCATGCTGTTATTCTAAATACTACATCTAAGTGATACCATTCTTTTTTTTTGGGGGGGGGGGAACCCGGTGACACTCAGGGGTTACTCCTGGCTATGCGCTCAGAAATCACTTCTGGCTTGGGGGACCACATGGGACGCCAGGGGATCAAGCTGTGGTCTGTCCTAGGTCAGCACATGCAAGGCGAACGCCCTACCACTTGCACCACTGCTCCTGCCCAGATATCATTCTTTATCCTTCATTGAGCATGATATCTTCCAATTCTATCCATGTTGCAGCAAATTGTATGATTGCATTATTCCTTACAGCTATGTAGTATTCTGTTGGATTACTGGTCCTACCCTAATCAGTATTCATACTCCACCCTAGGGTGTGATCTGGTGATGGAATTACTGGATCTTTTTCTCCTCTGAGTAGTTATTTGAATAAGGGGATACAACTGTCTTTTGGTATTGACATTGTAGCCAGCCAATTCGATATATTAGTTTATTACTTCTAAGAGGTTTTTTTGTGAAATCTTTAGGGTCTTTGGTGTATATTATGTCATTTGCAAATAGAGATAGTTTGATTTCCTCTTTTTCTATTTGGAGTCCTATGATTTCCTTCTCTTGTCTGATTGTTTTTGCTAAGACTTCTAATACTATGTTGAAAAAAAGTGGAAAGAATGTATTAAAGTATTTATTAAATTATTGAGTATTTATTAAGCAAAACATATTTGCATACCTATATGTGTTATTTACTGTAGTAATGGTGAAAATGGTGTGAGAATATTCCCATGGAACTTGTATTTTAGTGAAGAATATTGACTTTTCATAGTCTGTCTAACAGTTGCAGTTGTACTAAGGTCTAAAGGGAGGGGAGAAGAACAAGAGGGCAGATTTATTATTTAGCAATGGTGGGCAAAGAAAACCTCTCTAAAAAGGAAACATTTTAGCTAAAAACAAAAAACTTAGAAGGATCCAGAGAAAACTTGAAAAATGTCAGAAAGAGCATTTTAGGCACAGGAAATTATATATATGCACAAAATAAAAAAAAAACTCAGGAAAGAGTTCAGTATAGAGGATAAAATAAAATAAATTTTATACTTGAGACTTAGTGATAAAGAAAACAGAAGCCTTAGGAGAGGCCTGAGAATTTGGTAGATAGACTCCTCATAAGATCTGAGAGGACCTTATAAGCAAAAGGAAGAAATTTGGCTTTATTTTATGTGACATAAGAAGCAGTAGAATGGCATGAACTAATTTACATATTTAAAAGACCTTTTCTATTTTTAATTATGGTTGGAAGCAAAATAGAATGGAAGGGAGCTATGTAAGGAAAACAAATACAGTTTTTCAGGAAGAAGAAACTGGGTGAAAGCACTTTAGTGAAGGAGGTTTTGACAATTGAAATGGAGAGAGGTAAACATAAATTAATAGGCACATATTTTTCCAGCACTAAAAAACCAATGGAAACCACCAATGGAAAGTAACACCAATGGAAAGTGCCACTGCTACCATCTGACTATAGAATGATGCCTTGTTTTATATTTATATATATAGTTATATTAAAGTTTTATACACATATTCATATATATTGTTACATATGTGTTATATATCCACTTTGAGAGATTTTATGATTCAGTGGCACTATTTTTCCTTTTATTTAAACACTATAGTTGCAAAGTTATTCATAATTGAGTTTCAGTGTTGCAATGCACACCACCCTTCACCAGTGCTCATTTCTCACCACCAACATTCAGAATTTGCATCCCACACTCCCCCTACCTGCCTCTGGAGCAGGTATTTTGCTCTACCCACCTCTCTCCTTTTAGACACTGTGGTTAGCACTATTGTTATCAAAGTGTACCATGCCTATCACCTTTCAGCACCAAATGCTCCCATGTAGTTAGTTCAAACTATCATTGTATTGGTGATCTATTCTCTATCCTAGCTCCTCTGCTCCACTATTTGTGGCAAGCTTCCTACTCTGAATGGACCTCCTGGCCCTTATATCTATTGGCTCTGGATATTATCATAGTATATTTTATTATATCCCACAAATGAATGTGATTATTCTAAGCCTGTTCCTCTCCCTCTAGCTCATTATACTCAGCATAACAGTCTGCATGTCCATCCATGTTTAAGCAAATTTCATGCCTTCATTTTTCTAACAATTGCATAGTACTCCATTGTGTATATGTACTATAGTTTCTTTAGCCATTCATCTGTTGTCAGGTATCTGAGTTGTTTCCAGTCTCTGGGTATTGTAAATAGTGTTGTGCTGAACATAGGTGGGCAGAGGGAATTTTTGTATTTGTGTGTGTTCCTAGGGAATATCACTAGGTGTGATATTGCTGGATCATATGGAAGCTCAAGTTCTATTTTTTGAAGAATATCCATCTTGTTTTCAAGAAAGACTAGACTAAATGGCAGTCCCACCAACAGTAAATTAGAGTCCATTTCTCACTGTATCCACGCTAGCACTGGTATTTTTTTTGTTTTTTTTTGTTTTTTTTTTTTTTTTTTTGTGATGTGTGCTAGTCTCTGTGGTGTGAGATGATATCTCATTGATATTTTTAATTTGCATCACCCTGATGACTAGAGATGAGCAACATTTTATGTGCCTTTTGGCCAACTGTATTTCTAATTAAAGAATATGTCTGTTCATTTTTTTCTCTCCAATTTTGATGGGTTTAAATGATCTTTTTTCTAGTAAATTTTAATAAATATATTGTTAATCTTAGATATTAACCCCTTATCTGATTGGGTATTGGGTAAATAGTTTCTCCCATTATGTGGGTAGCCTTTGTATCCTAGTCACTATTTCCTTTGAGGTACAGATCTTCTGAGTTTAATGTTTATTGTTTATTTTTGCTTCCACTTGCTTGAAGACTGATAGGTCATCTTTGAAGATGTCTTTGGCTTCAATATTATGTAGTGTTCTGCATACATTTTCCTCTATGTACATTATGTTTTCAGTCTGATGTTAAGTTCTTTAATCCATTTTATTAGATCTTTGTGCATGGTGTTAATGAGTAGTTTGAGCTCATTTTTGCATGTTATGACCACTTTCCCCAGAACCATTCGTTGAAGAGGTTTTCCAGTTCCATTTTGTGTTTCATGCTTCTTTTTTTTTTTTTTTTTTTTTTGGTTTTTGGGCCACACCCGGTGATGCTCAGGGGTTACTCCTGGCTATGCGCTCAGAAGTCGCTCCTGGCTTGGGGGACCATATGGGATGCCGGGGAATCGAACCGCGGTCCGTCCTAGGCTAGCGCAGGCAAGGCAGGCACCTTACCTCTAGCGCCACCGCCCGGCCCATCATGCTTCTTTATTAAAATTATTTCTTCATAAATATGTGAGTCCATCTCTGAATATTAAAGTCTATGTCATTGACCTAGATTTCTGTCTTTAAATGAACACCATGCTTTTTTAATGACAACTGCTTTATATTACAGTTTAAAGTTGGGGAAAATTATTCATCCCATGTTTATTTTTTCCCAAGTGTTTCTTGTTATTCATGGACCTTTTTTCTCCATATGAATTCCAGGAGCTTCTGATCCACTTCTTTAAAAAACTGTCATGGGACTAGTTTAGTGATTGCATTAAATCTGTACATTTTTAAAGAAAATATTGACATTTTAATTATGTTAATACTCCCAATCCATGAGCAGGGTATATGTCTCTATTTTCTTTTGTCTTATTTTATTTCTTGAAGAGTTTTATAGTTTTATTTATTTAGCTCTTTCACCTATTCAATTAAGTTGACTCCTAGGTACTTGATGTTCTGAGGTATAATTGTGAACAGGATTTAATATTTTTTACTTCTCTTTCATTATTTGTGTATAGGAAAGCCATGGATTCTTGCATATTAACTTTTTAGCCTGCCAAATTACTATACAAGTCTCATGTCACCTGAAAACAACAAGAACCTCAATTTTTCCTTTTCTTTTTTTTTTTTTTTTTAATTTTTCCTTTTCTATGTGGATTCACTTAAGGTCTTTTTCTTGCCTAATTTATATAACAAGTAATTCCAGTAATATATTGAATAGAAGTAGCATTAGAAGGGGCAACCTTGCTTTGTGCTAGATCTTAGTGGGAAAGGTTTTAGGCTTCCCCCATTCGGTATAATGTTTGCAATGGTTTGTGATAAATGAATGGTTTTGAAAATATTGAAAGTTCCTTCAATTTCCATTTTATTGAAATTTTTTATCACGAATAGATTCTGGACCTCGTCAAATATGTTCTCTGCATCTATTAATATGATCATATAGTTTTGTTTTTTCTGTTATTGATATGGTGTATTATGTTGATTTATTTGTATGTGTTAAATCATATGTGCATCCATGGAATAAATCCTGTTTGGTCATGGTATATAAGCTTCATGATAAGTTGTTGGATTGTTTGCTAGTATTTAGTAGTGGATATTTGCACCTGTGTTCATCAAGGATATGGGCCTATAATACTCTTTTCTGTGATGTCTTTATCTGCTTTGGTGTTAGGTTGATGTTGGCTTCATAGAAACTATTTCAGAATGTTTCTGTTTCTTTAATTTCCTGAAAAAACCTTGAAAAGGATTGGCAGTAGAACTTTCAAGGTTTGAAAGATTTCACTAGTGAATCCAACTGGACCTGGGCTTTTATCTTGGGGAAACCTGTGATTACCCTTCCAATTTCCTCAATAGTGATAGGTCTGGTAAGGTACCTATCATCTTTGTTCAAACTTGGATGATTGTAGGAGTCCAAAAATTTATCCATTTCTTTTGTGTTCTCTAGTTTTTTGGCATAAAAGTTCTCAAAGTAATCTCTGATTACCCTTTGATTTTCTGTACCATTTGTAGTGTCCGCCTCCTTTTTATTTCTGATTCTGTTTATAAAGTTTCTCTCTCTCCCTTCATTTTGAGTCTTGCTAATGGTTTATCAATCTTGTTTGTTTATCAAAGAACCTGCTCTTGCTTTTCATTGATGTTTCAGATTGTATTTTGAGTATCCAGTTCATTTATTTTTGTTCTAAGTTTTATTATTATTTCCTTTTATTAGCTTACTTTCAGCTCGTTTTGTTGGAAAATTTTCAATTGCGTAGCTATGCCGCTAAGTTATTTGTGTGGGCTTTTTCTTCCTTTCTGAATGCTTGTAAAGCTATAAATTTCTGACATAATAAAGCTTTTATTTTGTCCCACACATACTGATAATTCATGACTTCATTATCATTTGTTTCATGGTATTGTTTGATTTAGCCTTTGATTTTGTCTCTGACCCACTTTTTGTTCAGTAGTGAACTATTTAATTTCCAAGTTTTAAAGTTATTTTTCCATATCTGCTTGTAATTTGCCTCTATTTCAGTACTTTATGGTCTGAGAAGATAGAGCAAAAATTTTTTGTCCATTTGATGTTATGAAAATACATTTTATGGACCAACATATGTGCATTGGAGAAGAGTATGTATCCAGTTTTCTAGGGATGAAGATCCCTATATATGTTTATATATTCATATATACATACATCTACTAATCCACTCTATTATATGGCTTCCTTCAGAGCCAGCATATCTTTTTAAGTTTTATCCTGGTTTTCCTATAAAGGGATGATAAGGCCTTGTTGAAGTCTCCCACTATTATTGTGTTGCTAATGATACCTGTCTTCCAGTATATCAGCAGTTGTTTTAAGTATTTTCCTGACCCATAACTGGGTGCACATATGTTTATAAGTGTTATTTCTTCATGGTGTCCACATCCCTTGATTATTAAGAAAAGCATATTTATTTTATAACCTGTTCATTTTAAAGTCTGAGTCATCTGATATTAGTATGGCCACCCCAACATTTTAAGAAAGTTGTTTGTTTGAATGATTTTTCTTCAGCCTTTTAATTTAATCTATTTGCTCTGAATATTTAGGTGTGCTTCTTGTAGGCAGCAAAATGTTGGATTTAAATTTTGATCCATTTTGCCACTCTTTGTCTCTTAATTGGTACATGTAATTCATTGATCTTGGGAGAGATAGTTGCCATGGTATTAGGTGTCATCTTTTTGGAGAAGTTTGGTGTATTTGTTAGGTATGTCTTACTTTAAAGTATACTCTTCAGTTCTTTTAAACTTGTTTTAGAGAGTGTAAAAATTCTGAGCTGTTGTTAATCCATGAAGTTGTATATCTTTCCTTCAAATCTGAATGTAAGTCTGGTTGGGTGATGTATCCTTGGTGAAACACACATTTTCATTGAGTTTTGTCACTATATCCCACTACTGTCTTTGGTCCTTGAGGGTTGTTTGTGAAAAATAAACTGTAAATATTAAGGATGCTTCGTTGTATGCAATTTTCTTTTTGATATTGCTGCCTTCAGTATTCATTCCCCATTTTAGTGTTAATCATCGTGACCATGATGTGTCTTAGGGTAGTTTTCTTTGGATCTCTTTTGGCTGATACTCCTCAGGTATGTGATATGTGGTTGCATGCACTCTTTAACTCTGAGAACTTCTCTGCAATGATTCTCTGCAATAACTGATTTTTTTTGTTTGTTTGGGTTTTGTTGTTGTTGATGTTGTTTTGGGCCACATCCAGTGATGCTCCCGGGTTACTCCTGGATCTGCACTCAGAAATTGATCCTGGCTCCGTGGACCATATGGAATGCTGGGGATCAAACTGTGGTCAGTCCTAGGTCAGCCATGTGCAAGGCAAATGCCCTACCGCTGCACCATCGCTGCGGCCTCAATAAATGATTTTTTCTAATATTTTATATATTTTATTTAAACATCTTGATTACATACATGATTGTGTTTGGGTTTCAGTCATGTAAGAAAGACCACCCATCACCAGTGCAATGTTCCCATCACCAATATCCCAAATCTCCCTCCTCCCCACCCCACCCCCGCCTGTACTCTAGACAGGCTTTCTATTTCCCTCGTACATTCTCATTATTAGGACAGTTCAAAATGTTGTTATTTCTCTAACTAAACACATCACTCTTTGTGGTGAGCTTCCTGAGGTGAGCTGTAACTTCCAGCTCTTTTCTCTTTTGTGTCTGAAAATCATTATTGAAAGAATTTCTTTCATTTGTCTTAAAACCCATAGGTGAGTGAGACCATTCTGTGTTTTTCTCTCTCTCTCTGACTTATTTCACTCAGCATAATAGATTACATGTACATCCATGTATAGGAAAATTTCAGGACTTCATCTCTCCTGACAGCTGCATAATACTCCATTGTGTACATGTACCACCGTTTTTTTAGCCATTCGTCTGTTGAAGGGCATCTTGGTTGTTTCCAGAGTCTTGTTATGGTAAATAGTACTGCAATGAATATAGATGTAAGGAATGGATTTTTGTATTGTATTTTTGTGTTCCTAGGGTACATTCCAAGGAGTGGTATAGCTGGATCATATGGGAGCTCGATTTCCAGTTTTTGGAGGAATCTCCATATCGCTTTCCATAAAGGTTGAACTAGGCGACATTCCCACCAGCAGTGGATAAGAGTTCCTTTCTCTCCATATCCCCGCCAACACTATTTGTTCTCATTCTTTGTGATGTGTGCCAGTATCTGGGGTGTGAGGTGGTACCTCATAGTTGTTTTGATTTGCATCTCCCTGATGATTAGTGATGTGGAGCATTTTTTCATGTGTCTTTTGGCCATTTGTATTTCTTCTTTGTCAAAGTGTCTGTTCATTTCTTCTCCCCATTTTTTGATGGGATTAGATGTTTTTTTCTTGTAAATTTCTGTCAGTGCCTTGTATATTTTGGTGATTAGCCCCTTATCTGATGTGTATTGGGTGAAAAGTTTCTCTTGTATTCTGGGCACTATTTCCTTTGAGGTGCAGAAGCTTCTCAGCTTAATATATTCCCATCTGTTAATCTCTGCTTTCACTTTCTTGGAGAGTGCAGTTTCCTCCTTGAATATACCAGTAGTCTCAATGTCCTGGAGTGTTTTACCTACGTGTTGTTCTATATATCTTATGGTTTTGGGTCTGATATCGAGGTCTTTCATCGATTTAAATTTTACCTTCGTACATGATGTTAGCTGGGGGTCTAAGTTCAATTTTTTGCAAGTGGCTAGCCAGTTGTGCCAACACCACTTGTTGAAGAGGCTTTCTTTGCTCCATTTAGGATTTCTTGCTCCTTTATCAAACATTAGGTGATTGTATGTCTGGGGTACATTCTCTGAGTAGTCAAGCCTATTCCACTGATCTGAGGGTCTGTCCTTATTCCAATACCATGCTGTTTTAATAACTATTGCTTTGTAGTACAGTTTAAAGTTGGGGAAAGTAATTCCTCCCATATTCTTTTTCCCAATGATTGCTTTAGCTATTCTAGGGTGTTTATTGTTCCAAACGAATTTCAAAAGTGCCTAATCCACATCTTTGAAGAATGTCATGGGTATATTTAGAGGGATCACATTAAATCTGTATAATGCCTTGGGGAGTATTGCCATTTTTATGATGTTAATCCTGCCAATCCATGAGCAGGGTATGCGTTTCCATTTCCGCGTGTCCTCTCTTATTTCTTGGAGCAGAGTCTTATAGTTTTCTTTGTATAGGTCCCTCACATTTTTAGTCAAGTTGATTCCAAGATATTTGAGTTTGTGTGGCACTATTGTGAATGGGGTTGTTTTCTTAATGTCCATTTCTTCCTTATTACTATTGGTGTATAGAAAGGCCATTGATTTTTGTGTGTTAATTTTGTAGCCTGCCACCTTGCTATATGAATCTATTGTTTCTAAAAGCTTTTTGATAGAGACTTTAGGGTTTTCTAAGTAGAGTATCATGTCATCTGCAAACAGTGAGAGCTTCACTTCTTCCTTTCCTATCTGGATTCCCTTGATATCTTTTTCTTGCCTAATCTCTATAGAGAATACTTCCAGTGCTATGTTGAATAGGAGTGGTGAGAGAGGACAGCCTTGTCTTGTGCCAGAATTTAGAGGGAAGGCTTTTAGTTTTTCTCCATTGAGGATAACATTTGCCACTGGCTTGCGGTAGATGGCCTTAACTATATTGAGAAAGGTTCCTTCCGTGAGTAGCTCTTGGCAAATACCCTAGAGTACTATCTGTGAGAAAGGTTCCTTCCATTCCCATCTTGCTGAGAGTTTTGATCAAGAATGGGTGTTAGACCTTATCAAATGCTTTCTCTGCATCTATTGATATGATCATGTGGTTTTTATTTTTTTGTTGTTGTTGATGATGTGTATTATGTTGATAGATTTATGGATGTTAAACCATCCTTGCATTCCTGGGATGAAACCTACTTGATCATAGTGGATGATCTTCTTAATGAAGCATTGGATCCTATTTGCCAGGATTTTGTTGAGGATCTTTGCATCTGTATTCATCAGGGATATTGGTGTGTAATTTTCTTTTTGGTAGCATCTCTGTCTGGTTTAGTTATCAAGGTGATGTTGGCTTCATACAAGCTATTTGGAAGTGTTTCTGTTTGTTCAATTTCATGAAAGCGTCTTGCCAGGATTGGTAGTAGTTCCTCTTGGAAAGTTTGAAAGAATTCATTAGTGAATCCATCTGGGCATGGGCTTTTGTTTTTGGGCAGACATTTGATTACCGTTTTAATTTCATCAATAGTGATGGGGTGTTTAGATATGGTAGATCCTCTTCCTTCAACTGTGGAAGATTATAAGAGTCCAAGAATTTATCCATTTCTTCCAGGTTCTCATTTTTGGTGGCGTAGAGTTTCTCAAAGTAGTTTCTGATTACCCTTTGAATCTCTGTCATATCAGTAGTGATCGCTCCTTTTTCATTCCTAATACGAGTTATCAACTTTCTCTCTCCCTCTTTCTTCGTTAGTTTTGCCAGTGGTCTATCAATCTTGTTTATTTTTTCAAAGAACTAACTTGTGCTTTCGTTGATCTTTCGGATTGTTTTTTGATTTTCCACATCGTTGATTTCTGCTCTCAATTTTGTTATTTCCTTCTGCCTCCCTATTTTTGGGTCCTTTTGTTGAGCACTTTCTAGTTCTATTAGCTGTGTCAGTAAGCTACTCAGGTGAGCTCCTTCTTCCTTCCTAATGTGTGCTTGCAAAGCTATAAATTTTCTTCTCGTACTGCTTTTGCTGTGTCCCATAAGTTCTGATAGTTTGTGCCTTTATTGTCATTTGTTTCCAGGAACATTTTAATTTCCTCCTTGATTTCATCTCGGACCCACTGGTTATTCAGTATGAGGCTGTTTAACTTCCAGGTGTTAAAGTTTTTCTTCTGTATCCCTTTGGAATTCACAAATAATTTCAGAGCCTTGTGGTCAGCGAAGGTAGCCTGCAAAATTTCTATTGTCTTGATATTATGGAGGTATGTTTTATGTGCCAGCATGTAGTCTATCCTGGAGAATGTCCCATGTACATTGGAGAAGAATGTGTATGCAGGTTTCTGGGGATGGAGTGTCCTATATATATCCACTAGGCCTCTTTCTTTCATTTCTCTGTTCAAGTCTAGTATATTCTTGTTGGGTTTCAGTATGGTTGACCTGTCAAGTGTTGACAATGCCATGTTGAGGTCTCCCACAATTGTTGTGTTGTTATTGATATTATTTTTCAGATTTGTTAACAATTGTATTAAATATTTAGCTGGCCCCTCATTCGGTGCATATATGTTTAGGAAAGTGATTTCTTCCTGCTCTACATACCCCTTGATTAATATAAAATGTCCGTCTTTGTCCCTTACAACCTTCCTGAGTATAAAGTTTGCATTATCTGATATTAGTATGGCCACTCCATCTTTTTTATGGGTGTTGTTTACTTGGATAATTTTCCTCCAGCCTTTTATTTTGAGTCTATGTTTGTTCTGGCTATTCAGGTGCGTTTCTTGTAGGCAGCAGAAGGTTGGATTCAGTTTTTTGATCCATTTAGCCACTCTGTGTCTCTTAACTGGTGCAATTAGTCCATTGACATTGAGAGAAAGAATTGTCCTGGGTTTTAATGCCATCTTTATATCGAAATTTGGTGTGTCTTTTGGTTAGTCTTGTCTTAAATTAGGTCTTTCAGTTTTTCTCTTAAGACTGGTTTTGAGTCTGTAAAGTTTCTGAGCTGTTTTTTGCCTGTGAAACCATGTATTGTTCCTTCAAACCAGAAAGTGCGTTTTGCTGGGTACAGTATTCTAGGTGAAGCATTCATTTCATTCAGTCTTCTCACAATATTCCGCCACTGTTTTCTGGCTTTGAGTGTTTCTGGTGACAGGTCTGCTGTAAATCTCAAGGATGTTCCCTTGATTGTAATTACCCTTTTTGATCTTGCTGTTTTCAGAATTCTGTCTCTATCTGTGGGATTCGTCATTGTGACTAGGATATGTCTTGGGGTATTTTTTCTGGGGTCTCTTTTGGTTGGTACTCTTCGAGCATGCAGGATTTGATCACATATATTCTTTAGCTCTGGAAGTTTCTCTTTAATGATGTTCTTGACCATTAATTCTTCCTGGAGATTTTCTTTCTTGGTCTCTGGGACTCCGATGATTCTTAAGTTGTTTCTGTTGAGCTTATCATAGACTTCTATTTTTATCTGTTCTAATTCTTTGACTAATTTTTCCATTGTCTGTTCATTTGCTTTAATTTTTCTCCAATCTCTCTTGCTGTATGGAATTGTTATTTATCTCGTCTTCCACAGCACCAAGTCTATTCTCAGCTTCTGATACCCTGTCTCAGAGCTTATCCATTTTTTCATTCACTTCATTTACTGACTTTTTCAGGCCTGTTAATTGACATGTTATTTCAATTTGGAGTTTTGTGATTTCTGTCTGCATATTTTCTTGGTTTTATTTATGTTCTGTTCAACTCGATCCATGGTTTCTTTGAGTTCATTGAGCATCTTCCATATTGCTAGTCTAAAATCCTTATCTGAGAGGTTGAGTAGTTGATTGGTCATTATCTGGTCATCAGAATTGTCATCTTCATTCTATATGTCTGATGCTGGCCTGCATTGTTTCCCCATTGTCTCACTTGTATTGTGGGTTTTTCTACGTGTTGTGGTGGTATTCATAGGCTAAATTATGCAGGCAGCCACACTCCTCTACCTCCGCCCTTTCTGGATTGGTCGACTTGCCTCCAAGGGAGGGGAGTCTTCCATGGATGAAGCCTCACACAGGATCAAATCTTAGGCCTGAGAATGCAGCAGAGATGACAGTCCAGAGAGAAATACTGGGTTTCAGTGATCCAGCACAGTTCTTAGTGTGATTTTTTTCTTCTTGTTATGATGGTGTTCTTTTCTTAGAAAGAGCGCACGGCCGCGTAGTGAAGCGGAGTGGCCATGCCCTTTGGAGCCTTTTTTCCGGCCCACTCCCAAGAGGTTCACACAACAGGACAGTAGACAGATACACACAGGTAGTACTCACAATTTTTCACAGTCACGCCCCACTGGGCAGGATAGTTTCCATAACTGATTATTTTTAAGAGGATTTTTTCTCTGGGTCTCTGTGACTACAATGATTCTTATCTTTTTTCTGTTGATTTTTATCCTGGACTTCTATTTTCTTTCTCTTTTTTCATATTATTTGAGGATTTTTTCCCTATCATTTGTTCATTTACTTTATGGCTATTTTCGAACCTCTTCTGTTGTATGGAGTTGTTAGGCAGCTCATCTTTCAGCTCACTGATTCTGTCCTCAGCAGCTGTTACTCTGTTGATGAAGCTTTCCAGTGAGTTTTTTATTTTGCCTACTAATCTGTTCAGCCATATTATTTTATTTTGGATTTTTCTCATTTTTGCTTTCATATCTTCTTGAGACTTGGTGGTGATACACAGAATTTATGTTTTATAAGTTCTTGCACTCTGAAATATATTGTAACCTAAATTTCAATCAGTATTTTTTTTTGTATATAAAATACCTTCTACAATTTCCTTTTAAAATATTGGAAATATTTTTAGTTTTTATGACGTTCTGATGAGGCCATTGAAGATGCCTATGCCATTCTGTTTCCCAAATAATATGTTATCTGTCTTTCCTGTCTAAAATTTTGTATTATTTTCTATTATGCCCAATATTGAATTCTCTTAATGCTTTGTCATGATGTAGGCACTTTTTGATTAATTCATTTGGCACTTCTAGACTTTCATGTCCTTTCCAGAGGAATGTTATTTTGTAATTTTGCTGTATGTTTTTCATTGGTCTTACTAGAATTTCTATTAATTACATTAGGCCTCCTGCCTTAACTTTTTTAAATTTTTATTGTGACCAAAGTGCATACAAATCTTTCACTGCATCATTTATGGTACATAGTGTCAATGAATGAGGGGCATTCCCACCACCACTGCTGTCCTCTCTCTACCCCTGTTCCCAGCATGTATCCCATATCTCCCACTGTTACCCCCCAGAATGCTAGTGCAACTGGTCTCCACTTTACAGCTTGTTGTAGATTGAGTATCCATTCCACCATCATTGGATATAAAATAATAAGAAAAAAAGGAGAAAAAATTTGGTAACAACTACCAAAAAAAGAAAGAAAAAATGGAAGAAAAAAGAAAAAATGCACCCGGAAATAAAAATAAAAATAAATCACCAAATAACCACAAGAGTGAAAAAGAAAGAAAAAAGTAGAAGAAAAAAGAGAAGGAAAATAAAGGAAAAAACTAACAAATTAAAACAAAACAAGAAAAAGTAGGGGTGCTGGAGTGGCAGGGTTTGGCATTCCCCCCACTTTTTTTTTGCATAGGCACAGTAAGCATTGTGGAAGAAAGGGAATTTCCGTGGCCTAAGAGATTCAGGTTTTCTCTATCTTTGAAGCATACCATCATGGGATCAACCCCTGGCTCCATATATACACTCATTACCCCATCCTAAAGGCTTTTATGTGGTGCCAGGAAACTTTCTTCTCAGTTGTGTGTGAGAAAATCAAGCCACTGTAGCTAGAAATCTTGGTATTTGTGCAGGTTATAAGTCAGGGTCTAGAATAGAGTCTTTACGGTTCTAGAGGTTCCTATCCATCATTGTTGTTGTAGTCAGTCTTCTGTAACACTTGTTCTCTGTTTTCGTTCAGTCCCTAAGCCAAAGCCTAGGATATTATGGATCCAAAGGTTTCTGCTCAGTCTCTGTTGTCCAAGTTGGGCCTCTGCAATAAGACATCTTGTTGTTGTTGTTGTTGTTGTTGTTGTTAGAGTCCTGGGCTATAGCCTACGGTAGGGTTCTCTTTATTGGTCCCAAGGTAGGTTCTGTTCAGTCACAGTTGTCAAAGTCAGTTTTCTGTTGTTGGTGCTCTTATTTTTCACAGTTCAAAGGACGATACCTCTTCTGATTTTCATTTAGTGTTAGATGATGTGATAGGACAACCTGGTCTTAGGTCAAGTTGTCCTTTCCTCATTGTCATATCAAAACTGGCACAAATTAGTGCCAGAGCAGTGTTATATATCTCCCAATGGAGCTTAGTTTCTGGTGGTGTTGCCTGGAGCTGTATCAGTTCTAAGTCTGGGATCTTGGGATTGGGATTGGACTAACACTGTCCAATCTCCTGGAGACTGCATTGTATCCATATGACACATGTTCAGGATGGGAGGCACCCTTCTGCTATAAAAAGTGTGAGTTCTTATCCCTAGAAGAGAGTATCTTGTTTCTGTGTCTATGGTTTCTCCTTTTTTTTACTGTGCCCATACAAAAACGTATGGTGTCATACTGTGTTGTTGGTGCTATTCTGGGTAAGGATGACAGACTGCACACACAGTCTCTGTGACCTGGTTTTGATCTGAGCTTTTATCCCAGTCAAGGCTTTTTGTACCAAGCAGCACCAAAAATGGTAAGGATAGAGAAAAAATGTATATATTAAAATAGAACAAATAAATTAAACTGAGAAGCACTTTCCTATTTTCCTAAATAATCCCATGTCTTGATTTTTTGCTTTCCCTTATATGTAACAGTCATTTTATTAAAACTCTTCCAATGATATGTTTTGTGTTTTTCTTAATTGAGCTATACTATTTGTAATTTCTTTTTTTTACTTTAAATACAACTGTTTACAAACTTGTTGATGATACAGTTGTTTCTGGATTAAATGTTCCAACACCATTCTCACCACCAATACAAAATTATCTCCACCAAAAAAGCTTTTAAAATATTATTAGTGAATCCTCTGGGCCTGGGCTTTTGTTTTTGGGAAGACTTTTGGTTACCATTTCTATTTTCTCAATGGTGATCATGCTATTTAGGTATTTCAGATCACCTTGGTTCAAACTTGGAAGTTTAAACTATATAATTGAACAATATTGTTTTAAATTATCAGAGTCCGAAAAAGTATCCAATTCCAGGTTCCATTGTTTTGTGGCATAAATATTCTCAAAATAGTCTCTGATTACCCTTTGAATTTCTGAATTTTTAATTTGCTCTGAGCTTCTACCTTTCATTTTTATTTAGTTTATTAAGGTTCTACCTTGACTTGTGAGTCTTATTAATGGATTATCAATCTTGTTTATTTCTTCAAAGAGCCAACCCTTACTTTCATTAATCTTTTAGATTATTTGGGTTTTAAATTTATCAACTTCTGCTCTAAGTTTTATTATTTACTTCATACTGTACATCTCCCTTCTTGAGATGCGTACGTTCCTAATTCCATGCTGGATTTCGCACCAGATCTCACTGCCTTTGGAGAAATACAGATTCTCTCTTGAGTACATTACTCTCTCCCTCTCTTATATTCTCCTTATATTTTCTCAATATCTTCTAATAAGACCTGTTTGTACTTCAATGCTCATTTTCACCTGAAATTCTTTTCTGTGAAAGAAGGTGACATACCCAAAAGACCTGGGAAATAGTTAGGTCTGACTTTGCTCTCCCTGCCAAAACAAGACTGGCAGTCCTAGATCTCCCAAGCCATTCCTGAGTGGCAGAAGTGGGTTGAAAGTAAGTGGTATGTGACAGTTTTGCACTCTTTTTCCTTTTTGCATAAGCACATTAAAATGGGTAAATCTTACATGTGCAAACAACTTCTTGTCTAATAGAGACAGGAACACATAAAATTTATATTTCTGTGGAGCCTTACACCCTGAACCCTTCTCATAGTGACCTGTCTTAGGCTTCTGAAGATTGGACATTGGCCATTAACCCCTGAACCTTGGACCCATCTATAGAAACATTATGGTTTTCTACCAGGAATCGAGCTTCTACTGGGGAAGGCCCTAATGCTGTCCTGCCATCAACTTACTCCAGAGTAGGTTCACATGGCACCCTGACAACTTAGTGACAGCAACAACTTGCCTCAGGGTAGGGTTCTCTTCATTGCCTCATAATGGTGAGATGAAACCAGAAGATGCTCTGTGTCATCCTAACTTCAACATTGGATCTATACAGAAGCTAGGATCTCTAACTACAGAAACCTGACAGCAGCAACCATGATTTTGAAGAACTTTTACTGGGACCACAGAGAAAGATTTTGGGGTTAGACAACTTAGCATGCCTGGAGATTGTAGTTGGTCTTATGCCAGGATACTTCATGGATAAGGTCTCTCTATTTTTTAGGCCGAAGGTTTTTCCTTTCTATTTTCCCAAAATTTTGTTGTGCCTATGCAAACAGCAACTGCCATACACACATGGTTTTATTGCATTTTTATCTCTTATCTTTTAAAAAGGAGAGAGCTTAATAAACCTTCTGCTATTGTATTAATAACTATTGGAGATACAATAATTTCTACAAATATACTTACTACTGAGCTTTCTTCTTTCTTTTTTCTTCTCTTCCATTTTATACTTTAGTTTTTCTTTCTATTTTTTCTATTTTTATCAATAAATTTGCTTTTCCTTATCTTGAAACAAGTGTATTATTATCAGTTATGCCAGCTATGTGATGAATTTTCTTTAAATAATTTTTTTATTTAAACACCTTGATTACATACATGATTGTGTTTGGGTTTCAGTCATATAAAGAACACCACCCATCACCAGTGCAACATTCCCATCACCAATGTCCCAAGTCTCCCTCCTCCCCACCCGACCCCCGCCTGTACTCTAAACAGGTTCTCAATTTCCCTCATACATTCTCATTATTAGGACAGTTCAAAATGTAGTTATTTATCTAACTAAACTCATCACTCTTTGTGGTGAGCTTCCTGAGGTGAGCTGGAACTTCCAGCTCTTTTCTCTTTTGTGTCTGAAAATTATTATTGCAAGAATGTCTTTCATTTTTCTTAAAACCCATAGATGAGTGAGACCATTCTGCGTTTTTCTCTCTCTCTGACTTATTTCACTCAGCATAATAGATTCTGTGTACATTCATGTATAGGAAAATTTCATGACTTCATCTCTCCTGACAGCTGCATAATATTCCATTGTGTATATGTACCACAGTTTCTTTAGCCATTCGTCTGTTGAAGGGCATCTTGGTTGTTTCCAGAGTCTTGCTATGGTAAATAGTGCTGCAATGAATATAGCTGTAAGGAAGGGGTTTTTGTATTGTATTTTAGTGTTCCTAGGGTATATTCCTAGGAGTGGTATAGCTGGATCATATGGGAGCTCGAGTTCCAGTTTTTGGAGGAATCTCCATATCGCTTTCCATAAAGGTTGAACTAGACGGCATTCCCACCAGCAGTGGATAAGAGTTTCTTTCTCCCCACATCCCCGCCAACACTGTTTATTCTCATTCTTTGTGATGTGTGCCATTCTCTGTGGTGTGAGGTGGTATCTCATTGTTGTTTTGATTTGCATCTCCCTGATGATTAGTGATGTGGAGCATTTCTTCATGTGTCTTTTGGCCATTTGTATTTCTTCTTTGTCAAAGTGTCTGTTCATTTCTTCTCCCCATTTTTTGATGGGATTAGATGTTTTTTTCTTGTAAAGTTCTGTCAGTGCCTTGTATATTTTGGAGATTAGCCCCTTATGTGATGGGTATTGGGTGAATAGTTTCTACCACTCAGTGGGTGGCTCTTGTATCTTGGGCACTATTTCCTTTGAGGTGCAGAAGCTTCTCAGCTTAATATATTCCCATCTGTTAATTTCTGCTTTCACTTGCTTGGAGAGTGCAGTTTCTTCCTTGAAGATGCCTTTAGCCTCAATGTCCTGGAGTGTTTTACCTACGTGTTGTTCTATCTTTAAATAATTTTTTTAAAAAGAAAGTAAGTGGTAGATTACATTATCAAGACTCCCACCTATCTCCTTTACACTTCACATAAGTCATCTGGGGAACCCTCCCACCATCACCATTAACTTCTATGCTACTTTCACATTTAATTTGGTGTGCTCCTACTAGGATGTCAGTGCTGATGTGTTTGGAGGTACAGATTGCCATATGTAGATGCCAGATTCAGAAACTCAGGATTTGTATAACTGGGCCAAAGATCTTATATGGTGGTAGTCATGGTGTGTGGGTGGGGCTGCTAGGTCTTCTGGAAGTATGGAGGTGGGGATAGGCTGCCCACCTTCCCCCTCCAAGAAGAGTTCAATTTTTTCAGCCTCCAAACTGGTATACATGGAATGTTTGTTAGTTTTATGTTTCTTAAGAGATTAGCTGTGAAACAGTGAAGTTGGACTGTTGGCCTAATGGCAACTGTCGGTTGTGAATTCAGCTCCCAGGGCTTTGGCAGGGCAGGAACTCTGGCTGCCCCCTTCCCTAAGGCACTTCAGAGTTTTCAGCTGAAATACTGGTGTATTAATGAATTTTTGTAGCTTGGCTCGCATCTCTTTCAAGATTGGTCATGAATCTGTGGAGCTGGGCCAATGAACTTACATCACTATTTTTAATTTCTAATATATCTTCATTATTCTATTTTACTTTTTAAAGACAAATTTGTTTATTGCTTGAAATATGTGTATGTATGAGTGTAGTGCAAGCTATGCATGGAAAAGTTCCAAATTTGAACGTTGGCATTGAATGACTACCAAGAACTGTTGGGTTTAGCCTTGAAGGCCCCCAAGCACTGCTAGACTGAAACATACAGTTACCAGGTTCAAACACAGAACCGTTAAGTCCATATACAAAGGTCCCCAGATCTCTCTCATCTTCTCTGAGCAGGCTCTACCTCACAAAAATAACATTAATTACCAAAGTATATTAGCTGTGAATAATTGTGCAAGCTATACATTATAGTAAATTATACTTCTAGCTCATCAGTCTACAGATAACTAGGAATGGATATCAAGACCATGTCATTTTCTTGTTCAGTCTTTGGGCACTGGAAGATGGCTCAAAGGCTGGAGCATATGTTTTGAATACCAGAGCCTCAACTTGATCCCTGGCACTGCCTGGTCCATGAGCACCACTAGGAGTGATAGATATGAGCATTGCACCAAGAGTATCCCTTAAGAAGGCCAGTGTATCCCCTCAAAATAAAAATAATAAAAATATTTAGTAATATTAATTTATGAATTAATTTATTATATTTATGAATCTTATTATTGCTATCAACCAAATGATAAAACATGTACTATAGTTGTGTTGCCTCCTTGTCTCCCAGTAATAAACCCATGTGACATTTTCAAAAATGGTTAATCAGTAACAAAGGTGCTAGCAAAGATTGAAGTACATCAAAAAATTAAAAATTACAGGGCCAAAGCAATAGTACAGTGGGTAGGGCATTTGCCTTGCATGTGGCTGACTTTGGCTCATTCTCCAGTATTCCATATGGTCTCCCAAGCCTGCCAGGAGTGATTTCTGAGCACAGAGCCAGGAGTAATCTCTGAACATCACTGGGTGTGACCCAAAAAAACAATAAAAAATTAAAGTGCTAGAAATTAAATTGCATGTGATTTGAAAACTAAATCAGCAATAAAAGAATAACTCTAGATTTGCATAAAGCAATGAAAGAAATATGTTGGGCAAGCTCAATTTATATAATTTTAAGTGAGTAAAGCTCCATCAATATTTTTTAGTTTAAAGTTCATTAGGAACAGAAAGCTGCTTATGATTGAAATGGAGTATTTACTTTTACTCTGAATTGAAGACTGTAATAAAACAAAAATCCCAATCACTTTGGCAAGTGCTCAGGCAAAGCACTAAAGTTATTGCCAGTAAAAGCTGCTTTCATAATTTTAGAAATCAGATTAAATTGATTTATATTAATCCATCTTGTGGAACTACTAATGCAGATCCTCACATTGCTGAAGTCCTCATATTGCTGGAATTCTCATATTGCTGGAAAGTTGGCATCAAGGTTCCAAAGATTAGTTAAAGCAAGTGGTAACGATGACCATCAATCACTTAATGTTGATGGAATAAGTCTCTTTTGAAAGGCAACCCCATAAATAACTTATATGTCAGAAGACCAAAGATTTTATGGTGATAATAAAAGAGATATTCTAAGTATGCAACTGGAGGAATGGTGAAGATAAACTTGTCAACATAAATAAGGAGAATTTTTGTTGTGACAAAAGGATAGTACTCAAGAGAAAAATATTCAGATTAAAGGAACTCTCAGAGATGTTTCACAACACAGAAAGTTTAAAGAATAAAATGTGGAATCTGAGACAAAATTATACAAGAAAATGACAATTTCCATACCAAGCCCTAGAAAAGATGCCTGATCCACATCATAATTTCTACTACATTAGTCAAACTACTTCTTAATAAACACATTTCTACTAAAAATAAAATACTTTAAATATCACTGTTCCCGATTTTATTGAGTGCACCAAGTCACTAAAAAGTTTAACATATCATTTCACTATACATTTCTATCCTGCAGTAAGGTTTTATGTTTTGAAAAACACTCAAAAGTCATGAAATAATTGCAATCTTCTTAATGATTACTAACATCACTTTGCTTGGATTGAAGAGATAGCTCAAAGGACTGAAGCATTTGCTTTGCATGCTGGAGCCCTGCATTCAATCCCTTGATCACTGACTGCTAGAAGCAACCCTAAGCACACCTGGGTGTGACCCCTAAACAAACAAAAGAATTGCTTTCTAAGATTCCAACCTCCAATGATCATGTATGACTGAAACCCAACTACGAACATGTTTGTAACCACTGTGCTTTAATAAATAAATTATGTGTGTATGTATGTATATATATTTATAGATATGACTACTACAAAGTTAGAAATTAAATGCACAAGTGGTACAAGAGTCTTACCACTATATATATTCAGACTGTTACTTAATCCTTCTTTTTCTGAATGATACTATGCTCAGTTCTTCTCATCTCCAAACTAAAACCTCTGTCAGTTTCTACATAGAATAAAAATCATATATTCTAATAGAAGAGAGGAGAGACTCAGAAATAAATCTTTGAGAAATTGTCCTAACAATAATTTTATCCAGATTTATCCAGATTTTAAAAATCTGGATAGTACCCTGAGCAATTTAAGTCTTAGAAAATAATGGAGCAAGAAAACACTCACCAAAGGCAAGTAAATGCAAATTTAAATGTGCCCAGGAAAGAATAGAACAGTTTGGGATGTTTTACATTTAAAGGGCAGCATAGGCAAAAATAGAATTGGAAATTGTCACGACTTTATATTTTAAAGGTGCCTGCTAATTGGCAATATGAATCTTGATGAGCTTACTAATTGTCCTTAAAGTCCCTGCCAACTTAAACAATGGCTCTCCATGTTGGGAGTCTGGGTAGGGATATCAAGATTATAGGGACTGAAAGGCTAGCCTATGCGGTCACTGATAGGTGCTCTGGCGACCCTAAAGCTGAGACAGTTTGTGTATGTTTGTTTGTCTCCTTGCAGTTTTTCTTTTTGTCTCATTTTCTGCAACCAACCCTCACTAGATGAAGGCGGAAGGTATCTATCCGACTTGCTTTATTGTGGTAAATTTTCACATAACTCTATTCATATTTCGGATAAACAGTTTGTTGTAGGTCTAGTCCTTTCCTAACATAAATATTACTCTTTAATTGCTTCCTCAAATTTCTGACTCATTCTGGAATTTTGCTGTGCATTGATTTGCATCTCTTCCACATCATCCTTTGAATGGGTTTAGTATTCCTTTATTTCAAGTCCACTAACACCTCTACTTGTTTTCCACCTTCGAAAAATGTGTTCACATCTCCTTTCCTCTGTAGTCCTCTCTCTTGTTCTCGTGGGTTTATATATATTTATTGGGGGGCTTGGGACATTTCCTGTAGTACTCTAATGCTAGCCCTGGCTCTGTGCATAGGAGTGACCCTTAGCAGTGCTCAGAGGACACAGGTGGTACCAGAGATTCAAGGGTCATGAACATACAGCCTCTTATATCTATAATAATCTTATAATATCTCTCTGTTCTACATTTCTGTTTTTAAAATAATATCTTTACTTAAGCACCTTATTACAGGCATGATTATAGTTGGGTTTCAGTCATAAAAAGAACAGCCCCCCCCCCTTCACCAGTGCAACATTCCCATCACCAATACCCCGTTCCCCCCATATTAGAGATAGGCATTCTACCATAGATGTCAGTGTAGTTATTTCTCTAACTGTACTCACCACTCTTGGTGGTGAGCTTCATACCATGGACTGGTCCTTCCAGCTCGCATCTTTATTGTCTCTGGGTATTATTAGTATGATGTCTTTTTTTTTTTCTTAAATCCTATAAGATGAATGAGACTATTCTGTGTCTATCTCTCTCCCTCTGACTTATTTCACTCAGCACAATAGTTTCCATCCATGTGTAGGAAAATTTCATGACTTTATCTCTCCTGAGGGCTCCATAATATTCCATTGTGTATATGTACCTCAGTTTCTTTAGCATTCATCTGTTGAAGGGCATCTTGGTTGTTTCCAGAGTCTGGCTATTGTAAATAGCTCCGCATTGAATATACGTGTGAGGAAGGATTTTTGTATTGTACTTTTGTGTTCCTAGGGTATAGCCCTGGCAGTGGTATAGCTGGATCATATGGGAAATTAATATTCAGTTTTTTTGAGAAATCTCCACAATGTTTTCCTTAAAGGCTAAACTAGACAACATTCCCACCAGCAGTGAATGAGAGTTCCTTTCTCTCAACATCCCCACCAGCACTGATTGTTCTTATTCTTTGTGATGTGTGCCAGTGTCGTGTCTGTGGCATGAGATAGTACCTCATTGTTGTTTTGATTTGCATGTCCCTGATGATTAGTGATGTGGAGCATTTTTTATGTGCCTTTTGGCCATTTGTATTTCTTTTTGACAAAAGTGTTCATTTCTTCTCCCCATTTTTGATGGGGTTAGATGTCTTTTTCTTTTTAAGTTCTGTCAGTACCTTGTATTTTTTGATAATTAGCCCCTTATCTGATGGGTATTGGGTGAGTAGTTTCTCCCATTCTGTGTGTGGCTTTTGCATCCTAGGCACTACTCCCATTTTTATGGAGTTCAGTAAGGGACTACTTATTCAATCCAATGTGCTATGCTTAACAAGAATAATCTATTGTCATAAAGTTGCAGAGATTCCAAAGGAGTACTTGGTAATTGGGTTAGGAAGTCAAGATGATTCAAAGTTATGTTTTATGAGGCAGGTGCAGCAAAAAGTCAGAGGGAAAGGCAGTTTGGAGCAGTACAAAAAATACTGGAAACATAAATCATGCAATATAACATACATAAGAATGAAAGAAAGGAGAGAATTATGGCCAGATAAGAACTCAATTAGTTCACTGTATGATTTGCGTTTAGAAGACCTGGTTTCCCTGGCATTACATGGCTCCCCAGGCACCATGGAGAAAGATCCCCTATGTAGAACTGGGAGAGTTCCCTAGCAGCACTAAGTTTTTCCTACTCAAAAATGGAAAGAGAATTATAGACTGAGAGAAAACTAGGGAATTAAGTACTGATCAAGTTTAGATAAGGGCATGATGTAAATAGTTGAATAACCAAGAAGAGGATTGGTGGTCAAATAGTAAAATGTTTCAGTTACTGACTTTGGAGACTGAACAGTCACTGGTAGATGAAGTGTAATAAAGAACAAACTTACTAGAATGATATTCTAGGGACTAGTTCAACATGCTGCCCACATAGATGTTGATAATATTTACCAAAGATCATCATACTTCCAGTCTCTTACCACACAGGCATTTTAAAGCACAACCACCACAAAACAAGCAGAACAATAAGAAAATAGTGAAAGAGGAAAAAGAAAAGAGAATAACTTTATAACTTGTTAGAATTAAGTCCAGGTTCTACTTTCAAAAATTCAAAATAACTATAGTTTTAACAATATATTTTCCAGTACAGAGAGCAGGAAAACAGGCGGTAAGACACTTTCTTAGCTTCTATGTGGCCAGCACTGGTTTGACCCCTGGAATTTGTAATGTCCTCTGACCACCACTAGATGTCACTTCTTTGCTCAGGAAAAAGAATAGCACCCAAGCACCAACAGATAAAGCCCAAACAATAAAAGAGCAATATAGTTTTATTTTGTTTTGTTTTTCTCATGTGTGATTTATATCATGATATCCTTTGGGACCCAGGCTACTTCTATCTCTAAGTTTTTATTCCTTTACTATTATTATAAGCCTTTATTCCTTTACTATTACTCTTGCCCTCCCCCAAGGTGATGCCTATATCTCTATCACACTATCACACATTCTAGACAAGATTATAAAAAAAGATAAATACGGAGCTTTCCCCTTTTCTGAATGAAGGCACAGCAATCCACAGCCACACTTGACACCCTCCAACATAGAAATTTCCCAGATGCACAACTAATAACAAAACGAATAGCAAGCAGCTGAATCTTCTTCGTATGTGGGACCAGTATACAGGCTGAAATCCCCCACCCTGTCACCCGAAAACCCAGTAGCCCTTGCCAACAACTGCTATCTTGCCACCAAAGAAATAATAGCCCGGCTCTACAATTAGCTTCAAAAAGAACATGATGTCATTAAAACTTCCTAGGTAGATTATCTTGGCTGCCAAATCTGGGGCTTTCTAATGTTGAGGCTGGCCGACCAATGATGTGCTCCAGGAAGACTCCAAGCCACTCTCATGCAAACGCAAAGGGTTTACTAGCCAGCATGCTGGGGCTCAACACAAACTGAGGCAAAGTGCAACAAAAAGCAAAGAGCCTCGGATCAAGGTGGGAGGGCCTTTTCTAGACTTTGTTAACCATCCGCAAAAGGATTTTTATTAACCGTCAAACAGAGTACCTATTGTCTTCCATTAACCATCAAACAGAAACAGAGTAAACTTTACAGACATATCTCCAGGAGTTACAGGCTGTTAAGTGGAGAAGAGACAGAGTATCTCTAGAATTTAATGGGGGGCGAAGGGAGGGATTTTCGGCTTCCTTTTCACTCAGAATGGGGGCAGTCCATAGCCACAACAGACATCCTCTGGCAAATAAACAGCCCAGCTCCACAACTGAAATGCATCAAGTTGCCAAGCCACCAAGTCATGCCAGCTCTATGGATCCTAGAGCATATAGCTGCATAATCAGTGGTGTGGCACCTCCACATTTCAGAGTATTTTCAGTCAATAGAATCACAGCAAATAGTGGCGGGGAAGTGCATAGAACATCACCAAGCTCAGTGAGCAACAACAATACAGAAGGCTCAACCAGCAACAACCAGTAAATTAAATCCTCAGATAACGACTTCATTAAAACTATTTGATGTTATAACAATGGCCACAAATTGGGGGCCGGAAAGAGCATGGAGGTAAAGTGTTTGCCTTTCATGCAGAAGGTCGGTGGTTCGAATCCTGGTATCCCATAGGGTCCCAGAGCCTGCCAGGAGCAATTTCCGAGCATAGAGCCAGGAGTAACCCCTGAGCACTGCCAGGAGTGACCCCAAAACAAAACAAAACAAAACAATGGCCACAAATTGACTTTTAATAATCTCTAGGGTGGTTGGTTTGGGGGCCACACCAGCTGGTACTCAGGAGTTACTCCTGACTCCATGCTGCTGGTGGGTTCAGGTGATTATATAGATACCAAGGATTTAACTCAGGTCAGCTGGGTGCAAGGCAAACACCCTATCTGCAGCTAAACTATCACTCAAGTCCCTAATGATCTAAGTTTTGATGATGCCATTTGCCTTTTTGTTGTAACCAACACTATGAAGAAAGTTGGTGCCTGCTAAGGAAATTGAAGACATTGGTAGAGGGATGTTCAATCAGTGTTAGGATTGCATTTCGTACATTTAACACCTAAAATGGGTGTATTCTGAACAACTTGGCTAAGCACTGTGCTATAATAAAAAATAATAAATAAAAACAGCTGGTATTCAAGGGCAGCCTCAAGGGAGCTTCATAAATGCTTACACATACCACTTATACTGACATTCCACTGGTCTTCTTTTAGAGTCCTGCCCAGGATGAATGGGACAGAAGTAGGGGCACCATAAAGATTCAGAAAAAAGAAAACAAAATAGAGAAAAGCATGGGTCAGGGGCTCACAGCTTCATGGACTGAGAATCCCAACTCTCCTTCACATACAGGGATAATAAACATGTGAGGAGGGGCAGAGGCCTATATAATGCTAACCAAGCCTAAATAGGGTTTTTCTTTTCCTCCTTTCTCTCCTCTTCTCTAATCTCCTCTCTTCTCTCCTATCCTCTTCACTACTTTCCTACTTTCCTCTCTTCTCTTTTCTCTCCCCTTCTCATCCCTCCATTCCTGTCCCTTCCTCATCCCTCCCTTCCTGTCACCTCTTCCCTCCCTTCCTGTTCCCTCCACTCCCCTCTCCTCTCTTCCCTGCTCCTCTCCTCTCCTCTCTCTTCTCATCTTTTTATGCCCCACCCCTTAGACTATCAACTCTCTAGCTAAACTTATTCATTTCTTCGGTGTCTTCATACTACCTAACATGCGCAGCTGCTTCTAGATATAAGGGAAATTGAAAAATAAATATTTTTCAAGAAGCTACATAGCCAGCTAAATTTTCTTTCATTGTGAAAAATAGAATGACTATGAGATAACAATGCAATGTTTCTGTCATAGTTCTAAAAACCAGGTATGTGAGGATAACAAATTAAATCAACTACTGACTGGGGGAAATAATTCTCATCAGCAGTTGTTCAAAAGTAATTGTAAATTTCTTTTGCTTCAAGGTTTCCTCATTCTTATTAAAAATCTGAGTAAAATTCTTAAATTAATAAATTCTTAATATTTCTAACAAAGAACTCAACAGGAATTCAGAGATATGCCAATTAAACGATTAGATTTTAGATTACCAAGAGGTTTGTGAACTTGTGTTCTCTTAAATAAGAATAAAATGCTGTAGGATGGTTAAAAATGTTCCTTTAAAGTCTTTACTTCAGAGAGTGGACAGGAAGGAAGGTGACATCAGGGAGGGTGAGAGGGAATTTGAGGACAGTGGTGGCAGGAAATGTGCCGGTGAAGGTTATGATACACTGTATGACTGTAACTCAATCATGAACAACTTTATTGGGGGGGGGGGAAAGCTGTATTATGAACTACCATGTAACCATGGTATTTAAATAAAAGTCTTTTTAAGTTTGAACCAATATTTGTATTAAAATGTTCAAGACACTTGTTTCTGCATAATTCTACAGACATTAATTTTTCTTCTCAAAACAGAGTTAGTTTATTGGTTTTTTTTTTTTTTTTTTTTTGGTTTTTGGTTTTTGGGCCACACCCGGCATTGCTCAGGGGTTACTCCTGGCTGTCTACTCAGAAATAGCTCCTGGCAGGCACGGGGGACCATATGGGACACCGGGATTCGAACCAGCCACCTTTGGTCCTGGATCGGCTGCTTGCAAGGCAAACACCGCTGTGCTATCTCTCCGCCCCCCCCCCCCGGTTTTTGTTTTTTAATGCAGATGATAATGTGAACCTACTTTTGCAAAACAAGCAAAAAAACACCTGCTGCATATTCACTCAGTTTTGAGGACCTATACTAAGAAGATAAAAACTTGAAGGAGATGTGGAAAGTTTAATGTGATTAGTCCCACTAGAAGGAAATATTCAACAACCCTTTATAGTGATTATTTGATGTCTTTTGTTTTCTTCATATAATTTCTAAAACTTTCACATGTATTATATTTAAATAATAACAAACCAGGCAAAAGTTGTGTATTGTCTGTGGCACCTCAGGCAGCCAAAGCGAGTCCCTCACTCTGCTAAAGCCCTGGCAGATACACACAGACCCACCCTAAGGCTGTTGCCATGCCAATAGCCCTGCAACACTAATTTTCAGCTAATTTCTTTTTTTCCGTTTTTTATATATTTCATTTAAACACCTTACTTACATACATGATTGTGTTTGGGTTTCAGTCATGTAAAGAACACCACACATCACCAGTGCAACATTCCCATCACCAATGTCCCAGATATCCCTCTTCCCCACCCAACCCCACCTGTACTCTAGACAGGCTTTCTATAACCCTCATATGTTCTCATTATTAGGATAGTTCAAAATGTAGTTAATTCTATAACTAAACTCATCCCTGTTTTTGGTGAGCTTCAAGAGGTGAGCTGTAACTTCCAGCCGTTCTCTATTTTTTGTGTCTGAAAATTATTATTGCAAGAATGTCTTTCATTTTTCTTAAAACCCATAGATGAGTAGACCATTCTGCGTTTTTCTCTCTCTGACTTATTTCACTCAGCATAATAGATTCTGTGTACATCCATGTATAGGAAATTTTTATGACTTCATCTCTCCTGACAGCTACATAATATTCCATTGTGTATATGTACCATAGTTTCTTTAGTCATTCGTCTGTTGAAGGGCATCCTGGTTGTTTCCAGAGTCTTGCTATGGTAAATAGTGCTGCAATGAATATAGCTGTAAGGAAGAGATTTTTGTATTGTATTTTTGTGTTCCTTAGGGTATATTCCAAGGAGTGATATAGCTGGATCATATGGGAGCTCAATTTCCAGTTTTTGGAGGAATCTCCATATCGCTTTCCATAAAGGTTGAACTAGGCAGCATTCCCACCAGCAGTGGATAAGAGTTCCTTTCTCTCCACATCCTAACCAACATTGTTTGTTCTCATTCTTTGTGATGTGTGCCAGTCTCTGTGGTGTGAGGTGGTACCTCATAGTTGTTTTGATTTGCATCTCCCTGATGATTAGTGATTTGGAGCATTTTTTCATGTGTCTTTTGGCCATTTGTATTTCTTCTTTGTCAAAGTGTATCCATTTCTTCTCCCCATTTTTTGATGGGATTAGATGTTTTTTTCTTCTAAATTTCTGTCAGTGCCTTGTATATTTTGGAGATTAGCCCGTTATCTGATGGGTATTGAGTAAATAGTTTCTCCCACTCAGTGGGTGGCTCTTATATCCTGGGCGCTATTTCCTTTGAGGTGCAAAAGCTTCTCAGCTTAATATATTCCCATCTGTTAATCTCTGCTTTCCCTTGCTGGGAGAGTGAAGTTTCCCCCTTGAATATGCCTTTAGTCTCAAAGTCCTGGAATGTTTTACCTATGTGTTGTTCTACATATCTTATGGTTTCGAGTCTGATATCGAGGTCTTTCATCCAATTGGATTTTACCTTCATACATGATGTTAACTGGGGGTCTAAGTTTAATTTTTTGCAAGTGGCTAGCCAGTTGTGCCAATACCACTTGTTGAAGAGGCTTTCTTTGCTCCATTTAGAATTTCTTGCTCCTTTATCAAAAATTAGGTGATTGTAAGTTGTAACAAGTCAGCCCCTGAAGAGGTTGACTGATGGTGGGATGGAGGATGAGGCCTTTCTCTTCCAGCTCGGAGCACGCGTCTGCCACCCTGTCTAGCCAATGGTTCTGAGGTGAAACGGCAGGTAAACAGCTTGCAGACAGTCAGGCTCGTGGGAATATTCGCTTTATTCGGCGGACAAGACTGAAGTCCAAAGACTCAGCTTCTGTTCCAGCCAAAAAGCCCTGGCCTTCCACAGACTCTTGTTTTTATCCACCAGAATCAGGTACCACCCAATGGTGGGATCATATACCAACCAATGGTGGAAGCAGAATCAGGTACTACCCTAGGGTGGGGGCAGAATGCCAGGTCACACCCTAGGGTAGGGCACAATCACCAATCAGTTTAGGGTGAGTAACATAGTAATCCCCTAAAATACTTACATACACAACAGTAAGTCTCGGGAACATTCTCTGAGTATTCAAGCCTATTCCACTGATCTGAGGGCCTGTCTTTATTCCAATACCATGCTGTTTTGATAACTATTGCTTTGTAGAACAGTTTAAAGATGGGGAAAGTAATTCCTCCCATATTCTTTTTCCCAATGATTGCTTTAGCTATTCTAGGGTATTTATTGTTCCAAATGAATTTCAAAAGTGCTTGATCCACTTCTTTGAAGAATGTCATGGGTATCTTTAGAGGGATCACATTAAATCTGTACAATTCTTTGGGGATTATCGCCATTTTGATGATGTTAATCCTGCCAATCCATGAGCAGGGTATGTGCTTCTATTTCCACGTGTCCTCTCTTATTTTTTGGAGCAGAGTTTTATAGTTTCTTTTGTATAGGTCCTTCACATTTTTAGTCAAGTTGATTCCAAGATATTTGATTTTGTGTGGCACTATTGTGAATGGGGTTATTTTCTTAATGTCCATTTCTTTCTTCTTATTATTGGTGTATAGAAAGACCATTAATTTTTGTGTGTTAATTTTGTAGCCAGCCACCTTGCTACATTAGTCTAGTTTCTAGACTTCTAGTTTCTAGAAGCTTTTTGGTAGAGTCTTTAATGTAGAATCTTTGATGTTCTTGACTATTGATTCTTCCTGGAAATTTTCTTCCTGGGTCTCTGGGACTCCAATGATTCTTAAGTTGTTTCTGTTGAGCTTAGCATAGACTTCTATTTTCATCTGTTCCCATTCTTTGACTAATTTTTCCATTGTCTGTTTATTTGATTTAAGTTTTTTTTTCCAATCTCTCCCGCTGTATGGAGTTTTTATTTATCTCATCTTCCACAGCACCAATTCTATTCTCAGCTTCTGTTAGCCTGTTGGAGAGCGTATCCATTTTGCCATTCAATTAGTTTACTGAGTTTTTCAGGCCTGTTATTTGACCTGTTATTTCAGTTTGGAGTTTTGTGATTTCTGCCTTTATATTTTCTTGGTTCTTATTAGTGTTCTGTTCAACTCGATCCATGGTTTCTTTGAGTTCTTTGAGCATCTTCCAAATTTTTTGTCTAAACTCCTTATCTGAGAGATTGATTAATTGGTTGGCCGTTTTCTGGTCATCAGACTTGTCATCTTCATTCTCAATGTCTGATGCTGGCCTGCGTTGTTTCCCCATTGTCACACTTGTATTGTGGGTTTTTCTATGTGTTGTGATGGTATTCATTGGCTAAATGATGTTTGCGGCCACGCTCCTCTGGCTCCGCCCTTTTTGGGTGGGTTGACTTGCCTCCAAGGAAGGGGAGCCCTCCGTGGATGAAGCCTCACACAGGATCAAAGCTTACGCATGAGCACGCAGCAGAGAAGACAGTCTGGGGAGAGATGCTGGGCTTCAGTGATCCAGCTCAGTTCTTCTTGTTGCAGTGGCGTTCTTTCCTTAGAAAGAGTGCACGACCACGTAGCAAAGTGGAGCAGCCATGCTCTTCTGGAGCCACTGGGAGAGCAAAATACCTGGGCCCTTTTCAGCCCACTCCCAAGAGGATTAGGAGACAGGACAGGAGACAAACACACACAGGCAGCACTTACAGTTTCTCACATTCGGGCCCCACTGGGCTGGTGTAGATTTTCCTAGCCTGATGTCAGAAACAGGGGACCTGCCTTCTGTGAAGTACTGCTTATAGCTGGTTTTCACTTTAGGAAGCATTCCCTTGGCGTTCTGGCCCCTCGAATGAGCCTCTGAGAGAGCGAATTTTCTGGGCCCTTTTCAGCCCACTCCCAAGAGGTTTAGGAGACAGGACAGGAGACAAACACACACAGGCAACACTCACAGTTTCTCACAGTCAGGCCCCACTGGGCTGGTGTAGATTTTCCCAGCCTAACGTCACAAACAGGGGACCTGCCTTATGATGACATAAATTTTTTTAATTCTTATTTTGACCATATTGGCTTACATATCTTTCACAGTAGTATTTTATGTACATATTAACATTGAATCAAGGAAATTCCCATCACGAAATTTGTCCTCCCACCACCCCCATTCCTTTCCTGCTACCCATATCCCCCACCATCACCCCCCGGGCTGCTAGAGTAAGTGGTCCCCTCTGTGTCTAGCTTACTACTAGTGATCATATATCTGTTTGGTCCTGGTACCCTCCCTTATTTCCTCCTCTTTTTGAGAGGTGGAGCTAGACAGTTTGAGTAATGTGGTTTTATTTGAAGGAAAGAAAAGCAATAGAATGGGGTGAAAAGGTAAGAAATGGCTGACTGTGGGGACTTCCAGGTAAAGTGCTGATTGCTTCACCTGAGGAGTCTCCGCCCTGCTGTGCTTCTTCTGAGTAAACTGGGGACCTCAAGGGAGCCCTGTCCTGTGCTTCTCTGTCTTTTCTGAATCCTTGAAGCTCTCCTCAGAGTCCTGGGAAGCGAACCCCCAAAAAAACTGCATTCTGAAGCTACCCAGTGAGCGAATGAGTGAGTAAGAAATGGCTGACTTTACACGCCCAGAAAGGGGAAGCCGCTGAACCCTGCTGGAACTCAGATGCCAGCACCTCTATCTGCCTGTCTTTTGTGCTGTGCTCCATTTTTGGCCTGATTTCCTCCTGTGTGTGGCTCATCTGCAGACAGCTCGCCTTCCCTGGAGCCTTCCCTGGAGGTGAGTTTACAAGCCCAGAAAGGGGAAGCCGCTGAACCCTGCTGGAACTCAGATGCCAGCACCCCTATCTGCCTGTCTTCTGTGCTGTGCTCCATTTTTGGCCTGATTTTATCCTGTGTGTGGCTCATTTGCGGATGGCTCACCTTCCCTGGAGCCTTCCCTGGAGGTGAGTTTACAAGCCCAGAAAGGGTGGAGCCAGAGGAGAACTGCCACTCTACTTCGCTTCCCAGCCATGCACATTATTTAGCCAATTAATACAACCACAACATGTAGAAAAACCCACAATACAAGTGTGACAAAGGGGAAACAATGCAGGCCAGCGCCAGACATAGAGAATAACGATGACAACTCTGATGACTTGAACATGACCAACCAACTAGTCAGTCTCTCAGAGTCGCAATATGGAAGATGTTCAAAGAACTCAAAGAAAGTATAGAAGAGAACACTAATAAGAATCAAGAGAATATGAAGATAGAAATTGGAAAACTCCAAACTGAAATTTCAGGTCAAATAGCAGGTCTGAAAAACTCAGTAGATGAATTGAAGAAAAACATGGTTGAGCTTTCCCACAGGTTAACAGCAGCTGAGGATAGAATTAGTACACTGGAAAATGAGATGAATAACAATTCCATACAGCAGAAGAAATTGGAAAAAAAGCCTTAAAGCAAATGATCAAACAATGGAAAAATTACTCAAAGAATGAGAACAGATGAAAATAGAAGTCTATGATAAGCTCAACAGAAACAATTTAAGAATCATTGGAGTCTCCAGGAAGAATCAATGGTCAAGAACATCATTAAAGAGAAACTACCAGAGCTAATGAATGCATGCGATCAAATCCTGCATGCCTGAAGAGTACCAATTAAAAGAGACCCCCAGAAAAAACACCCCAAGACACATCCTAGTCACAATGACGAATTCCACAGATAGAGACAGAATTCTGAAAGCAGCAAGATCGAAAAGAGAAATTACACTCAAGGGAACATCCTTGAGATTTACTGCACACCTGTCACCAGAAACACTCAAGGCCAGAAGGCAGTGGTTGGACATAGTGACAAAACTCAATGGAATAAATGCTTCTCCTAGAATACTGCATCCAGCAAAACTCACTTTCAGATTTGAAGGAACAACACATGGTTTCACAGACAAACAACAGCTCAGAAACTTTACAGACTCAAAACTATTCTTAAAAGAAAAACTGAACGACCTACTTTAAGACAAGACTGACCAACAGACAACCAAACTTCGATATAAAGATCACACTAACTCCCAGGACAATTCTTTCTCTCAATGTCAATGGAGTAAATGCACCAGTTAAGAGACACAGAATGGCTAAATGGATCAAAAAACTTAATCCAACCTTCTGCTGCCTACAAGAATGCACCTGAATAGTGAGAACAAACATAGACTCAAAATAAAAGGCTGGAGAAAAATCATCCAAGCAAACAACACCCATAAAAATGCTGAAGTGGCCATACTAATATCAGATGATGCAAACTTTATACTTAGGAAAGTTGTAAGGGACAAAGATATACATTTAGTATTAATCAAGGGATATGTACAGCAGGAAGAAATCACTCTCCTAAACATATATGCACCGAATGGGGGGCCAGCAAAATATTTAATACAATTGTTGACAAATCTGAAAAATAATATCAATAACAACACAACAATTGTGGGAGACCTCAACATGGCATTGTCAACACTTGACAGGTCAACCAGACTGAAACCCAACAAGAATATACTAGACTTAAACAGAGAAATGGAAGAAAGAGGCCTAGTAGATATATACAGGACACTCCACCCCCAGAAGCCCAGATACACATTCTTCTCTAATGTACATGGTACATTCTCCAGGATAGACTACATGCCTCCATAATATCAACATATCTCCATAATATCAAGAGGATAGAAATTTTGCAGGCTACCTTCACTGACCACAAGGCCCTGAAATTATATGTGAACTACAAAGGGACACAGAAGAAAAACTTTCATACCTGGAAGTTAAACAGCCTCATTCTGAATAACCAGTGCGTCCGAGATGAAATCAAAGAGGAAATCAAAACCTTCCTAGAAACAAATGACAATGGAGACACAAACTATCAGAACCTATGGGACACAGCAAAAGCAGTACTGAGAGGAAAATTTATAGCTTTGCAAGCACACAACAGGAAAGAAGGGGCATACCTGAATAGCTAATGACACAGCTCATAGAATTAGAAAGTACTCAACAAAAGGACCCAAAAATAGGAAGTCAGAAGGAAATAACAAAGCTGAGAGCAGAAATCAATGAAGTGGAAACCCGAAAAACAATCCAAAAGATCAATGAAAGCAGAAGTTGGTTCTTTGAAAAAGTAAAGAAGATTGATAGACCACTGGCAAAACAAACAAAGAAAGAGAGAGAAACTTGATAACTCGTATTAGGAATGAAAAAGGAGAGATCACTACTGATATGGTAGATATACAAAGGGTAATCAGAAACGACTTTGAGAAACTCTATTCCACTAAAAATGAAAACCTGGAAGAAATGGATAAAGTTTTGGACTCTTAGAATCTTCCACAGTTGAATGAAGAGGATGTAGCATATCTAAACACACCGATCACTATTGAGGTGAGGTGGGATGGAGGGAGATTTGATATTATTTAATTAGGTGAATAATTTTTTGTATCTTTTTTATTTTCTCTCTTTATTTGAATATCTTGATTACATAAATGATTGTGATAAGGTTTCAGTCATATAAAGAACACCCCTCTTCACCAGTGCAACATTCCCGCCACCAATGTCCCAAATCTCCCTCCATCCCACCCCACCCCCACCTGTACTCCAGACAGGCTTTCCAGTTCCCTCATTCATTCACTTGATTATGGTAGTTCTCAGTGTAGTTATTTCTATAACTGTGCTCACCACTCTTTGTGGCGAGCTTCATGGAGTGAGCTGTTGTTCCAGCCCTCCTCTCATTGTCTCTGAGGATTGTTACAAAAATGACTTTTATTTTTCTTAAACCCCATAGATGAGTGAGACTATTCTACATCTCTCTCTCTCCTTCTGACTTATTTCACTCAGCATAATAGATTCCATGCACATCCATGTATAGAAAAATTTCATGACTTCATCTCTCCTGACGGCTGCATAATATTCCATTGTGTATATGTACCACAGTTTCTTTAGCCATTCCTCTGTTGAAGGGCATCTTGGTTGTTTCCAGAGCCTGGCTATTGTGAATAGTGCTGCAATAAATATAGGTGTGAGGAAGGGGTTTTTGTATTGTATTCTTGTGTTCCTAGGGTATATCCCTAGGAGTGGAATAGCTGGGTCGAATGGGAGCTCAATTTCCAGATTTTGAAGGAACCTCCATATCGCTTTCCATAGAGGTTGGACTAGACGGCATTCCCACCAGCAGTGGATAGGAGTTCCTTTCTCTCCACATCCCCGCCAGCACTGATTGTTCTCATTCTTTGTGATGTGCGCCAATCTCTGTGGTGTGAGGTGGTATCTCATCGTTGTTTTCATTTGCATCTCTCTGTTGATTAGTGACGAGGAGCATTTTTAATGTGTCTTTTGGCCATTTGTATTTCTTTTTTTATCAAAGTGTCTGTTCATTTCTTCTCCCCATTTTTTGATGGGATTAGATTTTTTTTGTAAAGTTCTGTCAGTGCCCTGTATATTTTGGATATTAGCCCCTTATTTGAAGGACGTTGGGTGAATAGTTTCTCCCACTCATTGGGTGACTCTTGTATCCTGGGCACTATTTCTTTTGAGGTGCAGAAGCTTCTCAGTTTAATGTATTCCCATCTGTTAATCTTTGCTTCCACTTGTTTGGAAAGTGCAGTTTCCTCCTTGAAGATACCTTTAGTCTCAATATCCTGGAATGTTTTACCGACATGTTGTTCTATATACCTCATGGTATCTGGTCTGATATCAAGGTCTTTAATCCATTTGGATTTTACCTTCGTACATGATGTTAACTGGGGGTCTATGTTCGCTTTTTTGCAAGTGGCTAACCAGTTCTGCCAGCACCACTTGTTGAGGAGATTTTCCCTACTCCTCTTAGGATTTCTTGCTCCTTTGTCAAAAATTAGGTAATTGTATGCCTGGGGAATGTTCTCTGAGAACTCAAGCCTAATCCACTGATCTGAGGGTCTGTCTTTATTCCAATAACATGCTGTTTTAATAACTATTGCTTTGTAGTACAGTTTAAAGTTGGGGAAAGTAATGCCTCCCATTTTCCTTTTCCCTAGGAGTGCTTTAGCTATTCGAGGATGTTTATTGTTCCAGATGAACTTCTTAAGTGTTTGATCCACTTCTTTGAAGAATGTCATGGGTATTTTTAAAGGGATTGCATTAAATCTGTATAATGCTTTGGGGAGTATTGCCATTTTAATGATGTTAATCCTGCCAAGCCATGAGCGGGGTAAGTGTTTCCATTTCCATGTGTCCTCTCTTATTTCTTGGAGCAGGGCTTTATAGTTTTCTTTGTATAGGTCCTTCACGTCTTTGGTCAAGTTGACTCCAAGATATTTGAGTTTGTGTGGCACTATTGTGAATGGGATTGCCTTCCTGACGTCCATCTCTTCCCTACTATTATTGGTGTATAAAAAGGCCATTGATTTCTGTAGGTTGATTTTGTAGCCTGCCACCTTGCTATATGAATCTATTGTTTCTAGAAGCTTTTTGGTAGAGTCTTTAGGGTTTTCTAAGTAGAGTATCATATCATCTGCAAACAATGAGAGCTTGACTTCTTTCTTTCCTATCTGGATCCCTTGATATCTTTTTCTTGCCTGATCGCTATAGCAAGAACTTCCAGTACTATGTTGAAGAGGAGTGGTGAGAGCGGACAGCCTTGTCTTCTACCAGAATTTAGAGGAAAGGCTTTTACTTTTTCTCCATTGAGGATAATATTTGCCATTGGCTTGTGGTAGATGGCTTCAACTAGATTGAGAAAGGTTCCTTCCATTTCCATCTTGCTGAGAGTTTTGATCAAGAATAGGTGTTGGACCTTATCAAATGCTTTCTCTGCATCTATTGAGATGATCATGTGATTTTTATTTTTCTTGTTGATGTTGTGTATGATGTTAATAGATTTACGGATTGGATCCTATTTGCATTGGATCCTATTTGCCAGGATTTTGTTGAAGATCTTTGCATCAGCATTCATCAGTGATATTGGTCTGTAATTTTCTTTTTTGGTAGCATCTCTGTCTGGTTTAGATATCCAGGTGATGTTGGCTTCATAAAAGCTATTTGGGAGTGTTCCCGGTTTTTCAATTTCATGAAAGAGTCTGGCTAGGATTGGTAGTAGCTCCTCTTGAAAGATTTGAAAAAATTCATTAGGAAAACCATCTGGGCCTGGGCTTTTCTTTTTGGGTAGATGTTTGATTACAGTTTCAATTTCCTCAGTAGTGATGGGGGTGTTTAGATATGCTACTTTCTCCTTACTTAAATGTGGAAGGTTATAAGTGTTCAAGAATTTTTCCATTTCTTCTAGGTTCTCATGTTTTGTAACATAAAGTTTCTCAAAGTAGTCTCTGATTATCCTTTGGATCTCTGCAATTTCTGTTGTGATCTCCCCCTTTTCATTTCTAATACGGGTTATCAGATTTTTCTCTCTCTTTCTTTGTGAGTTTTGCCAATGGTCTATCAATCTTGTTTATTTTTTTCAAAAAACCAGCTTCTGTTTTCGTTGATCTTTCGGATTGCTTTTTGGTTTTCCACTTCATTGAGTTCTGCTTTCAGCTTTGTTATTTCCTTCTGTCTCCCTATTTTTGGTTCCTTTTGTTGGTCATTTTCTAATTTTTTAAGCTGTGCCATTAAGTTATTCAGGTATTCTCCTTCTTCCTTCCTGATGTGTGCTTGTAGAGCTATAAATTTTCCTCTCAGGACCGCTTTTGCTGTGTCCCATAGATTCTGGCAGTTTGTGTCTTCATTATCATTTGTTTCCAGGAAATTTTTGATTTCCTTTTTGATTTCATCTCGGACTCACTGGTTGTTCAGTAGCAGGGTGTTTAATTTACAATTGTTAAAGTTTTTCTTCTGTGTGGCTTTGTAGTTCACATCTAATTTCAGAGCCTCGTGGTCAGCAAAGGTAGCCTGCAAGATTTCTATCCTCTTGATTTTATGGAGGTATGTTTTATGTGTCAGCATGTAGTCTATTCTGGAGAATGACCCATGTACATTGGAAAAGAATGTGTATCCAGGTTTTTTGGGATGGAGTGTCCTGTATATATCTACTAGTCCTCTTTCTTCCATAACTCTTTTCAGGGCTAGTATGTTTTTGTTGGGTTTCAGTCTGGTTGACCTATCAAGTGTTGATAGGGCTGTGTTGAAGTCTCCCACAATGATTGTGTTATTATTGATTTCTTCTTTCAGATTTGTCAGTAATTGTATTAGATAATTTTCTGGTCTCTCATTGGGTACATATATGTTTAATAGTCTGATTTCTTCCTGTTGCACATATCCCTTGATTAGTACAAAGTGTCCATCTTTGTCCCTTACCACTTTTCTGAGTATAAAGTTGGTGTCATCTGATATTAATATGGCCACCCCAGCTTTTTTCAGGGTATTGTTTACTTGGATAATTTTCTTCCAACTTTTGATTTTGAGTCTATGTTTGTTCTGACTATTCAGATGTGTTTCTTGTAGGCAGCAGAAGGTTGCATTCATCTTTTTGACCCATTTTGCCACTCTGTGTCTTTTAATTGATGAATTTAGTCCATTGACATTGAGGGAGATGATTGTCATAGGATTTAATGTCATCTTTGTAGATAAGTTTGTTGTGTTTTTTGGTCTCTCTTGTCTTAGAGTAAACCTGTCAGTTTTTCTTTAAGGCTGGTTTATCATCTGTGAAGTTTCTGAGCTGTTGTTTATCCGTGAAGCTGTGTATTCTTCCTCCAAACCTGAACGTGAGTCGGGCTGGGTGCAGTATTCTTGGGGAGGCATTCATTTCATTCAGTCTTGTCACAATATCCAACCACTGTCTTCTGGCCTTTAGAGTTTCTTGTGACATGTCTGCTGTAAGTCTTAGGGACGCTCCTTTGAATGTAATTTCCCTTTTTGATCTTGCTGCTTTCAGTATTCTATCCCTATCTATGGGATTTGTCATTGTAACAAGGATATGTCTTGGGGTGTTTTTCTTTGGGTCTCTTTTAGCTGGTATTCTTCGGGCATGCAGGATTTGATTGCATGTAGTCTTTAACTCTGGGAGTATCTCTTTGATGATGTCTTTGACAGTTGATTCTTCTTGGAGATCTCCTTTCTGGGTTTCTGGGACTCCAATGATTCTTATGTTGTTTCTGTTGAGTTTATCAAAGACTTCTATTTTCATCTGTTCTAATGCCTTGAGTATTTTTTCCATTGCCTGTTCGTTTGTCTTAAGGTTCTTTTCCAACTTCTTCTGTTGTGTTGAGCTTTTCTGCATCTCATCTTCCAGTACTCTGATTCTCTCCTCAGGTGCTGTTATCCTGTTGGCAAGGCTATCCATTGTGGTTTTCAGTTGAGCAACCGTATTTTTCAGATCTGTTATTTCAGTTTGGAGTTTTCTGATTTCTGTCTTTGTGTTCTCTTCAGATCGATCTATGCTCTTTTTGAGTTCTACAAACATATTCCATATTTCTATTCTAAACTCCTTATCTGAAAGGTTAATCAGGTGGTTGGAATTTATTAGGTCAACTGAGCTTTCGTCTTCATTCTCTATGGATGGTGTTTGTCTGCGAGTTTTCCCCATTGTTACGCTTGTAGTGTGGTTTTTCCTGCGTGTTGTGGTTGGGTTCATTGATTAGTAAGAGTTCGTGGCTGCGAAGGGAAGCGAAGCGGCTGAGCTCTTCTGCTGCCTCTAGTTGAAAGTCCTCAGAGTGAACAAAGGCACAGCAGGGCAGATCGATCCCACAGTCCCAGAATGTAGGCACTCACCAGCTTCAAAATGCAGTTTTTGGGGGTGCGCTCCCTAAGCCCCTGAGGAAACCTTTGGAAATTCAGAAGCACAATTTCAGGCAGACAGAGATAGGAGTTTCCCCCGAAGTCCTCAGAGTGAACAAAGACATGGCAGGGCAGAGCAATCCCGCAGCCCCAGAATGTAGGCACTCACCAGCTTCAAAATGCAGTTTTTGGGGGTGTGCTCCCTAGGCCCCTGAGGAAACCTTTGGAAATTCAGAAGCACAGTTTCAGGCAGACAGAGATAGGAGTTTCCCCCGAAGTCCTCAGAGTGAACCCCCAAACTTCTATGTACCCAGAGGCCATGTGCTATACAGTGCAAATTACAACTAAAATACCTGCCTTCAGGACCTCGAGAAAGTTTTTTTGAGGGAATGAAAGGCAGGTGAAGAAAGTTTGAGTCTTAAAGGAGGAAGACAAATCATATAAATAACTGTGGTGTAAAGAAATTCTCTGGGAGCATAGGCTGACAAACCAACTATTGCTCATTCACTTGCCCATTCTAAATATTTTTGTAAGTACTTCTTCCTATAAAATAATTAGGAATTCCTTCACCTAGAAATTTTCTTAAACCTACCTTCCAGTTATTGGTCACATACATCCTGCATTTAAAGACTCTTCCAGGGGCCCAGAGAGGCGGTGCTAAATGTAAGGCATCTGCCTTGCAAGCGCTAGCCTAGGACCGACCCTGCAATTTGATCCCCCAGCATCCCTATGGTCTCCCAAGCCAGGAGTGATTTCTGAGCGCATAGTCAGGAATAACCCCTGAGTGTCACCGGGTGTGCCCCTCCCCCCCAAAAGAGAATTTCCAACTTTGGAAATGGCTTTGTCTGACTACTCTCCAATATTCAAGAAAGACACCAGTACTTTTAAGAGGAAGATGCTGTGCTTCACTGCTTGTTCAGAAACACTGGTCTCTGCACACCTATACTTCACCCCTTGATGCCTACACCTAGAGATTCATTAGTTTGTTCTGATAAAAATGAACCAAGAGGGAATAGATGAATATAGTCATGTGTATGTATGAGCTTGGTCCATTTATCAGCATGTAGACTGTCTTATAATAAAGCTTCCGTGAATATATTGTATTGCAAAATCAGGAATTGCATACAAATTGACCTTTTATTATTTTAGAAGGTGGTCCTTGAGGACTTTCTAAGCATAAAACAATTGGGGAAATCACACAGAAAAATAAAAATAGATATGACAAGATCAAAACAAAAACATATGTACATAAAATAAAATACAAAACAGACTTCTGGCAGATAAATTAGTACAACTTTCAAAGAGTGCAAAATGGTACCAATATTAAAAAATTTCAGGACCAGAGATATAGCTCAAAGGACTAGTTTGCATGCTTTATAGGCAGGAACCCTATATTTGATGCCCTATATTTGATAACCCCAAAATGACTTGGAGTGACCTCTGAAGAGTGTTTCAGAATTTGTCAGAACTACTTGGTGTGGCTATAAATTAACAAAACAAAAAATAAAGCTTCTCAGATGTCCTGACCATTTCTTTTTTAAAATTATCTTTATTTAAAACACCGTGATTACAAATATGATTGTAGTTGTATGATTACAGTCATGTAAAGAACACCCCCCTTCACCAGTGCAAGATTCCCACCACCAGTTTCCCAGATCTTCCTCCTCCCCACCCCACCCACACCTGTACTCGAGACAGGCTTTCTATTTCCCTCATTCATTCACATTGTTATGATAGGTTTCAGTGTAGTTATTTCTCTAACTGCATTCATCACTCTATGTGGTGAGCTTCATGTCATGAACTGCACCTACATGGGTAAATGGGGGGAAATAATGGTTGGGACTGAGGCAGTAAAAGATTAGAAATGAGCTTTGTAGGGCAGTATCAAGGTCACAATACAAGATGGATATTAGGCATTAACTATATGCATATAATACTATCAATATATATCATACACATGGGGGCACTAGCCCCTGCATGTTTTTTGAAATGGAGACCAAGGAGAAAAATTTTCCAGTGACTGTCCCAACATAAACCAGTGCTGCAATGGCCCGCCCTCCTCCCAAAGCACATTCCCATTAGTGTAGGGAGAGGTAGGGGGAAAGCCTGATGACCCCTATAGAGTCCACCTAGACCAGTGCCCGGGGAAGGCCAGGAATCCAGGGGAGAAAGAGGGGGATGGTGGGGGCCTGCCAAGCCTCCGAGCATTCCCCAGGCTAGAGAGAAGGCCTCTGGCATGGGGACTCCCCAAACCCCATATTTGGCAAGAGTGTCCTGACCATTTCACCCAGAAATTTCACTGCCAAGAATTTATTCAAGGGGCCCGAGTGGTGGCACAGAGGTAGGGCATTTGCCTTGCATGAGGCTGACCTAGGATGGGCCACTGTTTAATCCCCTGGCATCCCATATGTTCCCCAGAGCCAGGAGTAATTTCTGAGTGCATAGCCAGGAGTAACCCCTGAGTGTCTGTGGGTGTGGCCCAAACCCCCCCCCAAATAATCAAAGTAAATGTATATGGGCATAAACCTATATTGGCATAAATATTTTTCTATAAGACAACTTATCTGTAATAAAGATTATTATATGACATGGGAAGTATACTGAGGTTATAACTATTACATAAAATGGGATATGTAGGAGCCCAATGATAGCTCAGTGATGGAGGCTTGCAAATATGAAGTTGTGAATTGGACTCACAGCCCCATTTTATTGGCAAAGTGAAACCCTGGTTACATTGTCCTTTTGTATCCCCAATACAACAAGTATGTGCTTTCTGATACACTGAAGCCAGGAGAGTGACCACAGCAACAAAGTGTGCTAGGTCCTCAACATCACAGAATAAGTGTGTCATCCCAGCCAGAACAACGGCAAAGAGAAGGGAAGGGGCTGGGAAGATAACTCAAGGCTAGGGCACTTGCTTTGTAAGGCAAGAGATCCAGGTTTAATCCTAGAGCACTTCCCAATGTGGACCAAAATTCCCCTAAAAGGGGTGGGGGGACAGGGAATGATAAAAAGATATAGGACCAACCTCCTACCCCAACGAACCAGTACCCAGCACCCAAGCGAAGGGATACCCAGTCAAACCCACACCTTGTCTCCTGCAAGAAAAGACAGCCAACTCCCCTGCGGACTCATGCTGCGCGGTGCTCCCTACCAACCCCCCTAACGTGGACTGTTACTTGAAACCGGACTTAGTTCCAAAAGTATCCCCAATGCAAGAATTCTTCCAAGACCTCCCTGCCGCAAACCTTTTGCCAATCTGAAGAAGGTCAGGGGGTGCGATGGAAAGGTACCTGGGAACCCACACACCACAAGAAAAACCCAAAAGACAATGGGAAAATCTGTACTTCCAACATAAGCATAAGACCTGTATTACACCACCTCTTTACCTGCTTTTCCCCAAATGTAAGGTAGTCTTTTGCATCACTTTGGTCCTTTATATACTTCGTTAATTCATTTTTTAAATGTCTGTTCTACATATACATATGTGAGCACATACATTTTTAATCCTATTTTTTAAATCTTTTTGGGGTATGTGACCTGTTTCTGTTCTCCTCTCTGTCCACCCCCAAATGCACCGACAATATAATGTAGCACCATTTCTCCCTGCAAAGGCACACTAAAAAAAGGGGAAATCTTACATATAAAAAAGAACTCTTATCTACTAGAGATAGGAACTCATAGTTGTTTACAATACAGGGATATCTTCTACCTTGAAAATATGTCATGTGGAATCAACTTAGACCTCAGGTGATTAGCTACCATCCGTCCAGCCTTGAACCCTGGATCCCAGACATAGAAACGACACAGTTCTTCACAACAGCTGCAGGAAACAAATCCCATCTGGGACAGCCTTAATACTGCTGGGTCACCAACAAGTGCCAGCTCTAATACGATATCCTGATGAGGAAAATGGGAAGAATTTGACCTAAGAGCAGATTATCCTACCTTACCAGCTAACGATAAGACAAAATCAGAAGACTTGTCACTCATTTGGTAGGTCCAAAAGCCAAGATCGCGATTTACAGATGACTGGCTGCTAGAACCATGACCAGACTGTATATATCTTGGGACCAATAAAAAAGCCCTAGTCTAGGGTTTGAACTACGACCTGCACAATAACCATGATCCCCAGTTCCAAAGGTCTGGCAGAGACAATTATAACAAAATGGGGCTTCTGGAAAGACAAAGATGCTATCCTAGGTGCCATCCTAGGTTCAGTGCAAAGACCAAGACCACCAACCACAGAAGATGGATTAAAATGACACTGAGGGAACAGAACTTCTAGAACCACAAAGACTGACTTCATCATAAGTCCCACCCATGGACCTGTGCAGATACTGAGATCTCTAGATACAGAGGTCTGATTGTATCACCCAGGATGGAGCAGAAGTCTTCCAAACAGCACAAAAGCACCACCGGGAGAGTAAATGATCCTGAACAGAGTCTATAGTTAATCCCATGACAATATACTCCAAGGACGGAGAAAGCCCATATCTCTTAGGCCAAGTGAATTCCTTTTCGAATGACCCCAATATTTACTGTGCCAGGGCAGGAGGGAAAAAAAAGCAAAAAGCACAAAACATTGTTTATTTTTTATATATTATTTTTATCTTCATTTATTATTATTATTTTTATTTACCTATCTATTTTTGGTCTATTTCTTTGCTTTGGTGTGGTTATTGAAGTTGTTGCCCCCATTTATACTTATTTTTTCTCTTCTTTTCTTTTCTTTCTTTATGTGCTCTGCCATGTTTCTTATCTCAAGACCATGGTGGGTTTTTTTGTTTGTTTGTTTGTTTGTTTTTGTGGTGCTTATCGTTATTGTTGGAGTCCTCACTGGATATTTGACACTTCTTTTTGCACTGGTGGAGTGTTTCACCTTCTTTTTCTCCTTCGTCTCTCAAACCGATGATGAGAGCCTCTAGAAGAATTCCGCTTATTTTCAGCGTATTAGACTTTTACCCCAATTTATTACTTTTCTCTTCTTCAAACAAAACCATGTAACTTGAACTAGCTATTCCTGCCTCCCAGTTAGAGGGGGAAATAAGGGAGGCACCAAGACCAAACAGGTACAAGACTGCTAAGTAGTAGGCTAGGTACAGAAGGGACCACATATTCTAGCAGCCCTGAGGGTGAGGGAAGAGGATATGGGAGGTAGGACAAAAACGGAGGTGTAGGGAGGACAAATTGGTGATGGGAATCCCCCCTGATTTTATGTAAATATATACCTAAAATATCATTGTCAACAATATGTAAGCCACTATGATCAAAATAAAAATTATATTAAAAAAAGATATAGGACCTTAGTACAATGGGTAGGGTACTTACCTTGACTATAATCAACCCACATTTGATATGCAGCACCATATACCGGCTCATAAGCACCACCAAGAGTGATCCCTGAGCACAGAATCAGGAGTAAACTCTGATTACCTTCAACTATGACTCCTCCAAAAAACAAAAGGATATAAAATTGTACATAGTGTTCAATTAAAATAAGCATATATATTTAGTCACTAAATATCTTTATTGAGGATCTAGAATGTGCTGTTTCTATAGTTACTGATTCTGGAAACACAGAAGTGAGGCAAACAGAAACAGTGTTTGCCCTCATAAAGGATAAGAGTCTTGGATAAAATGCACCAAAATCCAAAATCATATCTTGGCAATTGTAAACAGCACAGCCATGAACTTAGGTGTACAAACATTTTTAAATTCGCATTTTGGGGCTCTTGTGGCAGATGCCAAGAAGTGATTCAGTCCAGTGGAATCCCAATTCTTCACTATTTTAGAAATCCTTATATTGTTTTATATTTTAACTCCCATGTGTATTGCAGTATGATTTACAATAGCCAAAATCTGGAAATAACCCTATTGTCCCACAGTAGATGAATGTATAAAGAAACTGTGGTTTAGATACACAATGGAATACTACTAAGCTATAAGAAAAGATGATTCCTACAATTAACTGTTATAGAATTAGAGGGTATCATGCTGAGTGAGTGAAGTGAGTCAGAATGAGCACCAAAAGAAAGAATGATCTCTTTCATATGTGGGATGCTGGTGTTGTTAGGTGTTATAATAATATAGTATTACTGATACATTACTATTAACATTGTTGTAAATCATGATGCCTAAATCAAGAAAAATGCACCCAAATCAGTAAAAGTATCTATTTTCAGTGGGTTTAAAGGGAATTTTAATTTCATGATTCTTCTATTTTCTATCACTATAGATAGTTCTTTTTATTTTTAATTATGATAACAATGATGCAAAGAAAGAGGATAAGGTAAAGTTACAGGGGAAGGACAATCACCCATATACAGAGTTCTCAGAAGAAATCCTCTTGCTGACGCCTAAATTTTGAGCTTACAGTCAAAGAACATTAACAAAGATAAAACAGAACCCATGTACAATTACTTTGTCCACAAGTCTCCAGATTGTAGTACATTATAATTATAGATATGTTTTTTAATTAGAAAATTATTATTTGCTTAAAAATGTACCTTGAGGGGCCAGAGAGATAGCACAGTGGTAGGGCATTTGCCTTGCAAGCAGCCAACCCAGGACCAATGGTGGTTCGAATCCCAGCATCCCATATGGTCCCCTGAGCCTGCCAGGGGCAATTTCTGAGTGCAGAGCCAAGAGTAACCCCTGAGCATCGCCAGGTGTGACCCAAAAACCAAAAAAAAAAAATGTACCTTGATATTGTGGTTAGTCACTGTGTCCTTGCAAAAATAATGATGTATAAAAAACCCTTAGAAGCCAGTGTGATAGTATAGTGAGGTGAGGCACTTACTTGCATATAGTCAACTCAGTTTTGGTTCCTGGTATCCTATAAGTCCTCCAAGTCCACTAGGAGTGACCCTTGAGTGTAGAGCCAGGTACAAGACCTGAATTCCACATGGTGTGACCCAAAACAAAAAGGAAAATAAAAATAAACTTGGAGTTTATTAAGTACCCAGTGACTGGAGGGTTGCCATGGACCTCTTGATTTGACCATTTCCTTGGCTTTGGTCATTTGATGCTCACAACAATCCATGAAGTTGCATATGGCAGGGACTACCATCCAATTGTATGGGTGAAGAGATACAAGCAGAGAAAACAGTGATATGGTCCAGAATTATAGTTCTCACACCCCTGATATCAGGTTTCAAGGGTCCCTTTTCCCTAAGGGTTTTGTAAAGAAAGGAGGCCACACAGAGTTTTGACCCAGACTTTTCCAGACATTTGCCTATTCCTTAGATTCTCTTGTCTTTTGATCTCTGTTCAAGTGACGAGATTGTCTGGAATATGCCAACCAGCAAGAGGACTTACCAAAGTATTTTCTCCTTTTAAAAAATTAAATCAGGGGCCAGAGTGGTGGCGCAAGTTTGCCTTGCATGAACTGATCTATGATGGTTCGATCCCCAGCATCCCATATGGTCCCCCCAGGCCAGGAGCAATTTCTGAGCACAGATCCAGGAATAACCCCTGAGCATCACTGACTGTGGCCCAAGAACCTAAAAAAAATAGAATCACAAAAAATTAAGGGACTTAGAAAGCATTCTAACTTTGATGCAAGTTGAAATGATGATCTGGAGAGTCCTCTTGTTCCTGATAAGTCTTTCCAGGTCCTTCTTTACCTTCCCTTCTACCTCTGTTAAAAAAACTTTGCTAGATGGCTGACTGAAGAAACAAGTTAGATGTAATGTTTAAGGCTGGTAATAAATACATTATGGAAACTTCCCATGATATGAATATCTTAACTGGGAATTCTGAAGATAGCAAACTCAAAATCAAAGAGCAGGTTAACAAAGGCAAATAGTATCGCCTAGGGTCTTGATTTAGAAGCACTTCAAAAGATATTACAAAACTCAAGGGACAGAAAAGATCACTCAAATGGGTAAGCACATGCTTTGCTGGCAAAAGACTCAGGTTTGATCGCCAGCACCCTGAGAATTGTTGGGAGAAATTCACAGTCCCAGAGCCAAGACAAGCCCTCAAGTACCACTAGGTATTGAAATAAAATAAAAGTAAAACAAAACTGGAGGATTGGTCCACTGAATATATAGGCTGTGGGAGTGGTTTGACCTGGAGGAGTTTTGGATTATCAGTGGAGGGAAGTGGGAACTCTGATGGTGATTGAGATGTTGGAATTATGTACACAAGAAATCATCATAAACAGCATTTTAAATCACAATAACTTAGTAAGGATTTTTTATTTATTGTGGGGCCACCCCTGGTGGTTCTGAGGGCTTACCCCTAGATCTGCACTCAAGGATTGCTCCTGCTGGGCTTGGGAAACTACACAGGTCTGACACATGCAAGGCAAATGCCCTATCCACTGTACTGTATAGCTCAGGCCCCCAATAAAGATAATTTTAAAACTGGCGGTGGGGGCAGAGCGATAGCACAGGGAAAGGGCACTTTGTATGTGGCCATCCTGGGTTCAATTTTGGTATTTGGTCAGTCAGGGAGTGATTCAATAAATGAATATTTTAAAAATAGGGACCAGAAAGATCCTCACGTAGACCAAGGATCCAGGTCTACAATGATCCCTTGGCTTGTCAGATGTTAGAGGAAACAGAGTGTGAAATGAGTCAAGAAAAAACAAGGAAGTCTGAGGAACAGGGAAATGATGAATCACTAGTGGGAAGACTTCCAACCCTTCAGAGAGCAAAGCAAATCCATTTGGATTTATTTGCCTCCTGGTTCCAGCTTCTATCCCTACTGACTTCTTTTGGGTCAGTGGCAAATCTGAATCCTTTGTTGTCAGCTTCTTTGCCTTGGTTCTGATTTTTACTTGAGCTTGCTGCTGCTGCATTGAATAAATATTTGTGATTTCATTTTTCCCTTCACATATGCCATGCTTACCAACTCCCACTTCTCCTTGACCCTGTCTCACAATCCTGAAGGATCATGTCACATACTGTGTCACTTACAGGTGGAGGAGAGAAAACAACCACCAAGCACCCTGGAAATATTGAAATATTGCTAAAGGGTATAATCTAGCCCTTCCAGCAGTGAATGCCACCCACCAGGTATTTGTTAACCACGACTGCCAGACAGACTTTGTCATGATTCACTACTCAGATCCACTGTCTAGTTTTCTTCTAATCTGCTTTCCCAGCCAGGCTAACCTGGAGTAAGATGGTTTGGGCAGAGGAAGCATCAAGTCCACCATCTTTCCAGGTTACTAGCATGTGAATAACCCTGTTTCTTTCTTTTCTTCCCCCACCCCACACCAATCCTTGTCTCTCCAGGAATTGACTTTGGAGCGGCAAGTACCTAAACCAGGGTTCAGTAGTCCCACTGCTGAGACCCACTCTCTAGTCATCAACACAGCTCCCCATTTGCTGCAAGGGAAAGTTAAGATGATGTCACTTCTCAATTCTGACTCTACTTAATTGCTTCCATTTCACTGCTTCTGTACTTGGGCAGGCAGCTCTCTCCTCCACCCAATCTTCTAGACCTATGGCTTCTCCCTGAACTGAAAGCTATTTCCAGAAGCAGTATTTTTGAAAACAAAAGCACTAAAACTCATACGTGAACCAGATCTTGCAGCTAGTATCTTCAGAGGTCATCTGGTAGAGTGGTTATCAAAAGCAGCACATTGCTACTCTTCAACAGTTCATCAAGACAGTACTAATAATGATAATGGTGATGATAATAATATGATTAATGAAAGGGCCTGACAGACAAATATTTACTTATTAGCACTTATAGTTCATCAAATATGGTTCAGGTACTTAGTACTAAGCAATCTACATTTATAAAACATTTAACCACCAAAAATGCCTTTGTAAAAGGCACAGCTAATAACTCTGTTGCTCATTTTTTCCATTCAAGATGGTAGGCTGAGCACAAACATTTAAGCCATCTCCCTCCAGAGACTTCATTAAAATTACAGTACAGAAAATTTAAAATGCATAAACTCACCATAATAAAGTGAACAGGAGGGAAACCCTCCATGGATAAGAAATTAAAATAAATTTCTGAAGTCAGAAAGCATCTGGAGGAGTGCTAACTGATGATGCAGACTGGAGCAAACAATTCAATTAAACCTTGTGCAAGCACTGCAGCTACAGAGGCAAACTACCTTGCCATCAATCCTTAGCAAAGTCTGGCCTCAGAGACTGAAAGAGAGACTGCAAGTATGACAGAGGGAGTAAGAATCCATACCAGGGATTCACTTCTCCAGCACTCTGGAGAAGAGATGACCTCCAGCGCCAACATGGAAAAACCCTGACCATCACATATTTACCACCAGTGCAAAAGAAAGGGCTCCATGGTCAGGACAGGGACGATAGCAGTTAGGGCTCTTGGCTTACATTTAGCTGACTGTGTTTGATCTCTATCATCCAATATAGACCCTGAGCACTGCCAGGAGTAATTTCTGAATGCAGAGCCAGGAGTAATCCCTGAGCATCGCTGAGTGTAGTCCAAAAGCCAAAAATAAAATAAAATAAAATAAAATAAAGGGCTCCTTCATTTACAGAAATTAAGCCAAGCATTTAGAGAGTATTAGGGCTGCTAGTTGGAAATTAGTGCCTCAAATTAGGCCTTCTGCATTCTGGGGTTTGGAAGCTTCTCCATCCCCATTTCACCCTTGTGTTCCCCACAAAAGATTCATAACCAGCTCCTGTCTGTCTGTCTCATAACCAGAGATACGTAAGCAATATTTGTCCATTAAAAAGGTCTACACACCTAAGCCCTCTTCCCATTCATCTTTTGTTGTTTCATTTGGTTTGAGGGACACACCTTGCAGTGCTCAAGATTCTCAGCGCTCCAACCAAGGTCAGCTTCTTGTGAGATAAGTAGTGCCATAACTTCTGTAGCTATCTCTTTAGTACTCTGTTGTCTCCTTTAAAGGATGAATCAAGTAACCAAGGGATAGTTCAGTGGTAGATTGCTTGCATTGAAAGCATGAAGCATAATGTCGTAAGTTCAGTTCACTGCACTACTCCCATACTAAGTACTGTCGTGGCATTGCTGCCATTGGTGATCCCAGGAACCACAACAAAGTATGTAAACTCTGAATGGCACACTATGATTCATGTGTGTGACCCCCCAGTCATGACAATAAGAAAAGGAAGAGAGATTTTAAAAAATATATATGTCTGTACAATACTATTCATTACATCACTCAGTACAATAGCTCAGACTTGGAATTAACCTTGATTTCCAACAATAGATGAAGATGTGGTACATATATACAATGGTATACTACATAGCTATAAGAAATGATGCAATCATGCAATTTGCTGCAACATGGATGGAACTGGAAGATATGATGTTCAATGAAGTAAGTCAGAAGGATAAATACAGAATATCATTTACATGTGGTATTTAGAATAACTGCATGAAGAAATGCAATAGTTTAAATGGGAGTTGTCTTGAACACCTATGACCCCAGAGTATAGTGAGGAGATAGGAGAAAATTGAGTGGAGGAGGAAAAATACAAATTTGAAAGGATGGGAGATAGGGGTCAAATGGTCTGAGGTGCATTGGTGATGTTAAAAAGGGACATAACTTGGGGGGAGAGGAATAAAAGGAACAGAACTAAATATCTAAACCAAAGTTAACAACAATGAAATCAAAATATGCAAACTTTGTAAATCACAGTGGTTTCAATAAAATAAAATTATAGAGACACCATGATATAGAGTTTAAAAAGATGTTGATGGTTGAGTTTCAGTCCTAAAATGTTTCCAACATCCATCAGTGACACCCATCAGTTTTTATATCCACCAATTTCCCCGGTCCTCCCACCCCCAGCTCAGCCTGCATCTATTGAAAACATTTTTCTTCTCTGTTTCTTCATCTCTCTTTGTCTCTCTCTTTCAGGGTAAGAGAGACTTTTTGGAAAGCAAAGGTTAAGAGGAGGACTGGAACAATAGTACAGTGGTCCTTATTTTGCACACAGCTCACCCAGGTTCAGTCTCTGGTACACCGTATGGTTTTCTGAGTCTACCAAGGTTAATACTTGAGTAGAAAGCCAGGAGTATGTCTTGAAAATCACTGGTGTGGCTCCAGAACAAACAAAATAATGCTGAGCTTAAATCAGGAGGGAAATGAGTGGGAAGGGTCAGAGAATTAGTTCCCTCAGCACTGTCAAGAGCAGTTTCTGAGCACTGCCAGGTATGATTCAAAAAATGTTTAAAGCTCGTTGGGGGTAAAGGATGTAAAATGCAAAAATAAATCACAAAATAAATGAATTAAAGTGGTTTTGGATAAAATTCAGATAACATTTGTAGAGTACATGCTTTGCAGAGAGATCAGGTTCTAGCTCTCACAGTATGGTTCTTAAGAACTATTGGCAGTGACCCTCCAGCATCAAACCAACAATAGTTTTCAAGCATCACTGGGTGTATTCCACAAACCAAACAATAATGATAATGAGAATAATAATTATCATTTATAAAAATATGAATAGAGGGTCTGGCACAATAGCCCAGTGGTAGGGCATTTGCCTTGCACGCAGCAGATCCAGGACAGACCTGGTTCGGTCCCCAGCATCCCATATGGTCCCCGTAACCAGGAGTAATTTCTGAGCATAGAGCCAGGAGTAACCTCTGAGTGTCACCAGTTGGGGCCCAAATAAAACAAAAAGATATGAGTAGAAAATACAATTTAGGGCCAGAAAGAAAGCCCATATGACTTGAGTGCTTGCTATCCATACAGTAGAGCTGGGATTGAATAGCAGTGCCACATGCTCAATGAACACTGAAAATGGTCCCCCACCAAACAAAACAAAACAGTTGATTACATTACAAAACTTTCCAATGTAAAATTTTGTGTATCACTCTATCTTTGTTATTGCTGCTGCTGTTGTTGTTGTGAAATAGGCTTTTCATGTAAAGTTCAATTTAACCCAGAGATCTTTCTCAGCAATATTCACCCAAATGAACCCAGACGTCAATGCTCAGGTTCAGTGATACAGGACTACTAAGATCTGGGCGGTACTAGTGACCACAAGGGTCAGTGGTCTTGCTGAAACCTTGTGATGTTAGGATTTCAACTCTTGATCCAGTGCATGCCACGCATATATCCCTGACTGCTATATCTCTAGAACCTAGTTTTGACTTTTGAACCATATGATTTACTTGAAAGAAATAAGGACAAACCTCAATGAAGAGGCCTGAGAAATATGCCAAATATATGGTTGATTGCAGTGAAGACATAGAAGTTCTATCAATTGTCTATGACTATCAGTGACTTAGCAGGTCAAAAAGGCACACGTTTATGGTCTCAGTTTTTGGAGAATAGAAGTACAGGCACAGAATATCAGGATTCATTCAGGCCCCAGATATCTCTGGCCCCCAAAGTGTCCCAGATATATATATATGTATATATATATTCATGTGGACCTCACAGTAATTTAGTTATGAATTCAGTCTTACATTGTAAGAACATAAACACCTAAAAGGTATCCATCTCCTAAGACAATTCATAACATTTGTCTCATCACAACATGAATATTTTCTTCTTCAAATACAGCAGAAGAATCTTTTATCTCTGACTTCTAGAACCACTTTAAAAAGTTCAAAGTTCATCCAATTAAATCAGATGCATACATGAATCTACCTTTTGATAACTACAAAGAAAGTGACTTGAAATTGTGTACTTTAATTGTTTACAAAATCAAGTACAGGGTCAGAGATGTGTATTTCTGGGTATATTGGGTAAGGCATGTTCATTACACATGCCTGACAAGGATTAAATACTTGGCACAGCATGTATATGGTCACAAGTCCTATCAGGAGCACTGCTGGCATAGCCTAAAACAAAAACTAACAAATAGGAGGTTGAAGCGATAGCACAGCAGTAGGGCATTTGCCTTGCACGTGGCTGACCCAGGACGAACTTGGGTTCTATCCCCAGCATCCCATATGGTCCCCTAAGCCAGGAATGATTTCTGAGCACATAGCCAGGAGTAACCCCTGAGTGTCACTGGATGTGGCCCAAAAACCAAAAAAAAAAATAGTACCTTAAAATTAAACACAAATACCTTAGAAATCTACTTAAGTGATTCTTAAGTGAGGGACCAAACAGACAGTACTGTGGGTAGGGACAGTAGAGTGAATGCATCCAATTATATTTGATCTGAAGTACCATATATTGTCTCCCAAATACCACCAGATGATACCTGAGCACAAAGCCAAGAAAAAGCCCTGAATACTGCAAAACAAAAGAAATAAAAGAAAAAGGGGCCAGAGCGGTGGCGCTAGAGGTAAGGTATCTGCCTTGCAAGCTCTATCCAAGGATGGATTGCGGTTTGATTCCCCAGCATCCCAAATGGTTCCCTAAACCAGGAGCGATTTCTGAGTGCTTAGCCAGGAATAACCCCTGAGCATTACCAGTGTGACCCCCCAAAAATTAAATAAATAAATAAATAAATAAATAAATAAATAAATAAGAAGGAGAAATACATTTTTGGGGTTTTTTTTTTGGTGGGGGGACCACACCCGGTGACTCTCAAAGGTGCCTCCTGGCTATGTGCTCAGAAATCGCTCCTGGCTTGGGGGGACCATATGGGATGCCAGGGGATTGAACTGCGGTCTGTCCTAGGCTAGTGCCAGCAAGGCAGACGCCTTACTGCTCCACGCCATTGCTCCAGCCCCAAGAAATACTTTGTATAGGGATGAAAAATATCATCACTGAGGCATGCTCCCGTGGAGGCGGGAAGGTGGCACCTGAGGGATCTGAGGGACAGGTGCGCCAAACAGAAAAAAAAGGAAAATATCATTACTATAATAAATTAAAGAAGATACAAGAGAATAAAATAATAAAAAATAAAATAATAATAATAAATAATAAAAGTCATTGCTCATGGATTGGAAAATAAATATTAATAAAGAAGATATTCTGGGATGGGGTAACAGAGATAAAGAGTCTTTTCTTGCATGCAATCTCAACTCAAATCTCTCACTTATGGATCCTCTAAGCACCAGGAGTTGTGGCTGTCAAGCCATAATAATAATGATGATGATGATAATAGTAATATGACATCATAACCAAATCATACATATTCAATGTAACCTTCATTAAATTACCATGAAATTTTCAACTTTTTAGAACAAATACTCTAAAATTTGTATGAACCATAAAATTCCAAAATAATCAAAATAATTCTGAGAAAATTTGGGAAGCATTTTATTTCAAGACTTTAAACTATACTATAATTATAGTGATCCAAACCGTGTAGCAGTGGAATAAAAGCAGACTCTCAGACTAATGAAATAAAATATAAAGTCTAGAGGTTAGCTCTCAGATGGTATATGACAAAGTAACAAGATGCATCAAATGAAACAAGATAAAGCTCAGCAAAAGTGTTGAGAAAACTGGTTGGATTACATGAAAAAAACACCTGAATTTTTATACAAATTGAAGACAAATATGAACTAAAATAGTTTAATTAGATACAAATGCATAAAATAAATCAAGGAAAGCATAGGCATAACTATCACAATAACATAAGTGAAGTCTTCAATTACTTTACTCCCTTGGAAAAGAAAAGAAAGCAAAATAAATTCAATTAGATCAAATTAAAATATTTCTAGGGGCCAGAGCAGTGGTGCAAGCAGTAGGGTGTTTGCCTTACATGCACTAACCTAGGACAGACCACAGTTCAATCCCCTGGCGTCCCATATGGTCCCTCAAGCCAGGAGTAATTTCTGAGCACATAACCAGGAGTAATCCCTGAGCATCACCAGTGTGGCCCAAAAAAAAATAAAATTGTTTCTATACTGTGAAAGAAACAGTGGCAAAAATAGACACCCTACTAAATTAGATAAAATCTAATGAAACACATACATCATATATCTAACTTATGGCTAATATCCAAGATGTTTAAAACATTCATAAAACTCGACAACAAGAAAACATCAAAAAATTGGAAAGGAGCTAACCATTACTTCATCAAAAGGGACAAATGGGCAAGAAAAATTAGAAAAAGTAGTCATCGTCACTCATTAACAGGAAACTGAATATCACACTGACAATAAGACATCAACTCTACTAGTGATAATGGCATATATCAAAAATAGAGTGTCCTGAAGCTCAATCTATATCACCTTGGCACCTAACCTGACCTGTTGCTCCCATTCCCCCAAGCTCTAGGCCCAGACAGTTGCCTGTCCTGACTTCTCTCATCCCCAAACAGCACAGACACTAAACCATATACACTATAACATATATATATTTCCAGGCAGATGGGAGCTAGCACTTCTTTCTCTCAGGAATTATACAGCCTCAATACTCAGTTGACCAAACCAAGTAATTAGTTGACAGGATTGGGGGGGGGGCATACTCAAATGATTCTGCAAGTTTAGGGGGAAAATTCAAAGGCAGATGTATTGGTAGCCAACTTTTGTATAATTAAGTCAGTAAATCATTTTCTTAACTTAAGTAAGGGCGAACTTGAAATTCCACCATCCCAAAGCAAAAACAATCATAAAGAACAATGGAAAAACCACGGAGATCAACTGCAGTTGTGGATAGGAAGAGAAAACTAGGCAAATATCTAAGCCCTTCAAAATGCCAGATATTGTTCGTTGAGAACCTAAAATTAAAATTAAATGCTTTAGCAACAGAAATCAAAGAGGCATTAGCCAGATAAATTAAGCAATCAATAGATAACCAATTCAACCAACTGAAATAATAACTTTCAGAAATGAAAGAATCTCTACAAATAAAATAGAAGGAACTAAAGAACATGTTAGCAAGCCATAGTAGCAGAATCACACAGGTGAAGAACTGTGTAGATGAATTTGAAAACCAATTACAAGTCAGTATTGATAAAGAAGTCAAAAAATAAGAGACAAAAGGTTGAAAGAAAATGTAAGGTGCATAATGAACAAATACAGGGGAAATACTTTCTGAATTATAGGAATGTTAGAAGAGGAGGAAAGGGAATGGGTATGAGCAAGTAGAGGGAGAGATGATAGAAGAGAACTTCCCTTATTCTCTGGAAAGAGGCAGCTACACAAAACTAAGAGGCCAAAAGAGTACCAAGTGAAAAAGACTCAGAAAATACCAATATATATATAGTAATAAAATGACAAAATCCGAAGATAGAGATGGACTTCTTAAAGTAGTAAGGGAGAAGATAAACATTAAATACAAAAGAGAGAATATGAGTATTGCACCAGCCCAGTCCAGACAAGAAGAGAATGGAATGTCTTATGGAAATTACTGAATGGTAAAACAAGGAACTCTCTTCCACTGCTGAAAAGAATGACACCTTGTCCAACTGTGAAATGGTGGGCTGTGTGCCTGCCTGTGAGTGAGTTCAATACCCATCGCTTTCCTGAACCCCAAACCCGCCGGTTGATGGGGGATGAAGCCACATGGCCGGGGCCTAAGGACAAAGGCCTCCATCCTCGACTTCCATTCTTCACCATCCACTTCCATCCAGCCCAATCTTTAATTATTTGAGTCTACAGAATGGAACTAGAAGGTGTCATTATATGCAAAAGAAATCAGGAGGAGGACAAATATCACATGATGTCTCAAATCTGTAGAGCACAAAACCCCAAAGCAAGGGAATAGACAATCTCCAATAAAAAACAAACCCCTAAATGCCACTAACAGAACCTGATCATTTCAACAGTGTGTACATGTGTGTGAAAGAGAGAGAAACCTGGGACAGTAGTAAAGGAATTTAGGTTCTTTAGTGTGGGTACCAAACCCACAATTGTATTTTCTTTTTTTTCTTTTTTCTTTTTTTTTTTTGTTTTTGGTTTTTGGGCCACACCCGGCAGTGCTCAGGGGTTACTCCTGGTTGTCTGCTCAGAAATAGCTCCTGGCAGGCACGGGGGACCATATGGGACACCGGGATTCGAACCAACTACCTTTGGTCCTGGATCGGCTGCTTGCAAGGCAAATGCCGCTCTGCTATCTCTCCAGGCCCCCACAATTGTATTTTCAACCTAGACATTAATATTATACTAATTAAAATCGTGATTCTATTGTAAATCATGAAACTTTAATAAAATTTTGATTAAAATTATTTTTTTCTTTTAAGTTAAACAAGTTTTATTTAGAAATTCTGAGAGGGTGGAAGGAGAAGAAAGAGAGAGTAACACACTCAAGAAGTCTGGGCTTCTCCAACAGGCAGAGAGAGCCCCAGTACACATCAAAGCATTTAAGTCAGAGCTTAGAAAAGTCCACAAGAGGGAAGATGCAGACACCATGTACCCAGGCAACACATGTCACTAGAAATCAATCTTTATGCTCCTCCCTCAGCATGTGATTATATGAATTTCGGATGAACAGTGGATCCTAGCAATACTGTGTCATACTGTTTCTTGAATTTATTCTTCCTCTCTCTTGTCTTTCACTTCCAATTTCTCATTTTAGTTCATCATCATTTATTGCCATAATTATTGCCTCAATGTTTCAGTTGCTTTACTTTATTTTGGTAAGGCTTGCTTTTTTGTTTGTTCATTTATTTATTTGTTTGTTTGGGGGCAATACCAGCAATGACCAGCAATTACTTCAACTCTGTGCACAGGGATTACTCCTGGTGGACATTGAGAGCAGTAAAATTTCACAAAGTTTATAAAAGACAACACTTCTAACTAGTCAATTGAATGTCACACAGAATTAATGTTTTCAAAGACACAGTTTCAGCCATGTGCAAGATTTATATGCTAACTACTATTAAATGTCAATAAAAGAAATAAAATCTAAGAAAATGGTGTGACAAATCGCATTTGTGAATCAAGAGTCAGCACAGCTAAGATGCCAATTCTCCTTACTTGAGCTACAAATTCCATATAATGCCTGTTAGATTCCAAGGGTTTTTTCTTTTAGTTCTAGATACATCTATTATAAAATTAACAATAGCAAACGTGTGGAAACATGCATTTTAGTCAGTGCCTAGTGATGGGTGATTAGATTTTTAAAAATCTCACACACGTGCATACAGGCACACACACTGGAATACTACTTTACCATTGAAGTGATGCATTGCCTTTATTAATATTGTGATTGGACTTTGAAGTAATTATACATAGTGAAAGAAACCAGATGAAAAAAGACAAATGCCACATTATTTCACTTATGTGTGGATTCTACAGAAGAAAAAGAAGGCTGGTAAAATGCTCAGTGGTAGTCTGTGCTTTGTAAATATGAAACCCTTGGTTAATTCTCAACACAATAATAATAATAACAAAGAAACAAATAGGGTTGGGGAGATAGTTTAAGGGTTAAGGCACTTACTTGCCTTGCTTGCCTTAAGTTGCCTTGACCCAGTTCAATGTCTGGCACCACCAAAAGCTACCTCTGTGTACAGGGCCAGGAATACCCCCATGAACCACTAGGTAGAACCACAAGACTCACTTTCCTCAGAAGAACCCAAGTGAATAAACAAAACAAAAGAAAACCTTTAGACAGACAAAGTTATGGCTACCGAAGTAGAAGGGACTTATCAAACAGGGAAAGAGAGTCAACTATGATTAGTGGATGGACATTTGGTGATGTGCCAGTTGTGACACAGCTACCAAAGTGAAAACAATACACATAAAACCTGTATCAAATTATCATCCAGTATAAATAAAAATATAGAAAAGCAAAGGAATTTTAAAGGACAAGGCAGACCAGAAAAATAATACAGGTATTAAGGTGCTATATGGCTGACCATGATTTAGCATATAACCCCTAAACACTGCTGGAATTGCATCTTTGAAAAAATTAATTCTGTGTGACCGCGCACCACTGGAGTACCAAGTTGGGAAAAAACCTAGAACACCACTGTATGTGGCTCAAACTCCCTCCAAAATAATATTTCCAAAAGTAAAGACAAAAGCTAAAAATGACAGCAATTTAAAGAAATCACACTGAATGATTTTTAAGATATGCAAAATGTTCGATAATCAAGAAGAAGCAGGCAGATAAATCAAGGAAGCTAGGCAAGCTGAGACTGCAGCATTTTTTAATTTTAATTTTTTTGTTTTGTTTTTGGGCCCCACCCGGTGACACTCAAGAGTTACTCCTAGCTATGTGCTCAGAAATTGCTCCTGGCTCAGGGACCACAGGAGACGCCAGGGATCGAAACCCAGGTCCATCCTGGCAGCCACATGCAAGGCAAACGCCCTACTGCTGTGCTGTCAGTCCGGCCCCAAGACTGCAGCATTTTTACACAAGTGTAGGAACCAACCACCTCTCAGCAGTTTTGAGCATCAGCCAACAAGCAAACAGGGGGATAGAAAGGTGTAGTTAATTGGTTTGGGCTACCCTGGTCAAAGTGGAAAAGATGAATAGCAAAGGTGACTTTGCTTAGTGGCCACCACACTTGTCCCTGAAAAGTCATTGGAGAGGGGCATAGAACAGCCTGGGACTGGCCAAGTTTGCTTGAAGAAAACTTCTAATAAGAGAACTCCAGAAAAAGGTGATCATTGAAAACGGACCATAAGAAATTATGAGAGATGCTTCTGGAAAAGGTGGAAGGAGGGTAAGATGGCACACAGAGAGTAGGTGCCTGCAGAAGCCGGAAGATGGCTCTGTGGCTAATGTGCCTAACATGCAAGCATTAATCTGTTAGATTGATATCCAGTGCTTCCCACATGCTGTCAGATCCTGGCAGCTCTGCTGTCTGAGAATCTCAGCTCCACAGTTTCTGTCCTTATCACAAATGGTTTCTGACCTCATCACAGCCAGATATGTGCAAGTCCTGTAACAAAAGGATGTGAATCCTATTGTTCCTCATGGCTCAAAAATAGTATGAGCACTGTGGCCAGAAGCACAATGACCTGGGAAACATATGATTTAACACATTGATCCCTCATGAACACTACAACTAGAATGTATAAAAGCACCCCAAAGATGTATGATTCTTATAAAGCACAACTGAAAAAATGTGAGACCACAATCTAGCATTTATATGACCCCTGGTCACTGGAACATCAACATGGGAAAAAGAAAAGGGGGGTTGGAGAGAAAAGCACATTTTTTGTTTGGGGGCCACATTCAGGTGGTGCTCAGGGATTACTCTTGGTTGTGTACTAAGGGGGGGCATATTATTAAGACAAACCATGTACAGTGCTGGGGATCAAATCGAGGTCAGACAGAGATGCTTGATGTCCAGCAATGCACATAGTCACTCGCACACTATTACCTAGCCCCACAAACATTCTTTTGAGAAAGAGAAGACAGTTTACAGATTTAGTAACCCAGCCCACAAAATGCCTTCTGTCTATCTGTCTGTCTGTCTGTCTCTCTCACAGTAGGCAACAGATTCAGGCATTCAGCTTTTTTTGCAGGGTGGCTGAAACCTCCCTCTGGTCAGATTCTCTGGACTAGATGCATTATGTCTAGGGACTGCAATCACTCAGTCTCTTTCTAGAATGAATAAGTCAAAGACAGGGGTGTGTTTGATGCATTTTGAACTATGCTGTTTGTAGTTCAGACTTTGGTCCCTTCTCAGGAGACAACTGACAGATTTATTCAGGGAGAGAAAGCTTGGGAATTGTAAATAGAGAAATGAAAGCTGAGGCTGTTTCTCACTAGTGGGAAGTATTGGGAGTGGATAACATGATAAATGTCCCTCCTGAGTTGGGGACATGTCTCAGGGCCTAGGGCAAAAGCAGGACACAGTGATCTCTTCCAGTATGGTAAGAGCCAGTGGCAGCACACAGCCTCCAATCACCACCCCCAAGTTTTGGGGGACTATGTTGCTGAGGATCAAAGAGCCTCAGCTCTTAAATGACAGCTCTTCCAGATTCCTCGGCCTTCACCTGTCCGGAGAAGCCCCGTGGATACTGAGATGCAGCATCCCAGAGCCTTATGATGCACATGCAGGGGACTCCTCTGCTAATTTTGTTTTCTCCCCCCTGGCTAAAATGTTCCTTGCCACATCCAGCATTTGACCCAGCTTCATTTCTCTGAACTATTCATCAGGTACACAGTTCAACTCCATATTCTGTATTATCCTTCTCTCCTGTTTCTGGACATAGTGGGAAATTTAAAGGCATGTGCTCTAGGGCTTTCTTTCCAAATCTTCCAACTGTGGCCCACTTTCCATTTTCCTGTGCACCTTCCTGTTGGCCACATAGTCCCACATACATGATTTACGCCTATGACCCTCTTGGAAGAGCCTATAAGCCATGATGTCCCCCAGTTGAGAAATGTTGCTCTGGAGTTTAATTGTCAAGATCTCTGGCTCAACTCTGACATTTGCCAGTTGTATGACCTTGCACAGTTCACTACAATTTGGGGGGGAGGGCTGGTTTCCCCGGGGTGACAGCTGCCTGTAGCCTGCAGTTTGCAATATTTGCCATGCTTATGTTTGTTCCTGAAAGGGACGTGGCAGGCAGCAGGGACTTTGCACATGAAATAGAGTCCGAAAAGGTGTGGTAAGGACCAGAGATTTGAGTAGCATCCTGGATCTTTTATTAGCAAGAGTTAGCAGAACAAAGGCAAGGTTAACATAGTTAAGGGTACTTATGTTAATTGACCTAGGAAAGTCCCTAATCAAGCCTGGGGTGGTGGTGTTTACAACTCAAAAAGGGTGTGAGGAGGAAAGGAAAAGCAGGGAGTAATCCAATAAAGATGTATACATGTCTGTTATTTTTCATCTCTAAAATGAGAGACTAAATGGGAGAGATAGTAAGACTCTTGCCTTGAATGCATCTGATGCAAGTTCAATCCCTGGCTTTGCATATGGTCCCCTGAGAGCCTAAACCCTTGTTTGCCTCCAATCCTAAAAATAATCAATCTGGGAGGGACTGAGCCAAAGAGATGGCTCAATGGGCTGAGTATAGACTTTGCATGCAGGAGGTTCATGGTCATGCCCAGAAGCAATACTTGAAGTACAGAGCCAGAAATGCACCCAGAACACTGCTGGGTATGGCACCCAAATTAAACAAAAATCAAAATGAGAGGAGAACAAAACCTAACCCAGTGGTGCAGTGATGATGAGTAAACAAGCTAGGCAAACAACAGGCACGTTCCCTAGGTGGGGTGCATTAAGGTTAACAGTTACACTTTAGAATGAAAATTCTGCCAAGATTCTGATCTTTTAGTTTCTCACCCCATTCCTCCTCTCCACCTAATTAATTTCTCCAGTCTTTTTTCAAACATTGCAAACTCTCCAGGCTATCTTTTTTTTTAATTGTTTTATTGTGGTGAAGGTGACATGGTTACTTGGTGCAGAACTTCACTGCACAAGTGCCCAAGTCTACTTTGTCTTTTTCAGTCTTTTAAGAAATGTTTTAAAATGTTTTTTTAGGGGCCAGAGCAGTGGCGCAAGTGCTAGCCTAGGATGGATCGTGGTTGGATCCCCCAGCATCCCATATGGTCCCCTAAGCCAGGAGCAATTTCTGAGCGCATAGCCAGGAGGAACCCCTGAGAGTTTTTTTTTTTAATGTTTTGTCAGGTCTGGAGTGATAGTACTACAGGTAGGGCATTTGCCTTGCCCTACCTGGCCAACCCAGGTTTGATTCCCAACATCCCATATAGTCCCCTGAGCACCTCTAGAAGTAATTCCTGAGCACAGAGTTAGGAGTAACCCATGTATGCCCCCAAAATAAAAACAAACATTTTTTCCCTACACCTACAATCCCATGAAATTTTAGTTAACAGCTAAATACCCCCTTAATCAACTGGCTTCAATCTACTTCTCCCGTGTTAGGCAGGTAGTGACCCTCAAAGCTTCTATCTGGTTCTGTGCTGTGGGACCATTCTTGATGATGCTCAGGGGACCATATGCAGTGTCAAGATAGGAACTGAGGTCAGTGTAATGTAACGTAAGCCTCTTAACCCCTGTCCTCTCTTTGCAACCTTTTGAAGCTAACCTTTTCAAAGAGAGTGTTTCCCTTTGGTCATCCCATCTCTTCTGTGCCTGGCCCCAGGTTATCATTAGTTCCCTGAATAGGAAAGTTATTTTTAAAATAACTTTAATTTGCTCTTTTTTACAGATTGTGAAAAGTCGGAGTCATAAAGTGACTTAATAAGATTATACTGAACTTTAGCCCCAGCCCAGACCTTTAAATATTAGCAACATAAAAGTCAAACCTGCCAAGATCTGTCGGGTTTTAGTCTAATAAATTCAGCAAATGGTAAAGATCTATCTGAAGTCCATGTTTGTATGTGTAGGCCAGATTCAGAGAGAGGTTCAAAAAGGGTTCCAAGTCATTAATTATTCTGGGAAAACTGGGAAATCCGGAGGAGGTTGTGATGAAGAGTCTGAGAGATCTTCTATTTTGTTGTATATTTAAATTCTTCTCTAGATATAAATAGACCTGTTGTTTCATAGGAAATCACAGAACTCTAGATCTGTAGCTAGATTGGACTCTAGGTATAAAATATGGGTTTTGGGGATCAAGAGATAATATAGTGGATAAAGCATTTGCATTGCACAAATTGGCCCGAGTTTAATCCCTGACAGCCCATATGTTTGCCCAAGCACTGCAAGAATTGATCCCTAAATACAGATCCAGCAGTAACCCTTGAGAATTTCTGAGGTGGCCCAAAAACCCTCACAAAGAATGATTTTATAAATAAATGTGCAAATATTTTTGACCCTTGCTTTAAATTCTTTTTTTTATCTTTATTTAAACACCGTGATTACAAACATGATTATAGTTGTATGATTACAGTCATGTAAAGAGCACCCCCCTTCACCGGTGCAACATTCCCACCACCAATTTCCCAGATCTCCCTCCTATGTACCCCCCTACACCTGTACTCGAGACAGGCTTTCTACTTCCCTCATTCATTCACATTTTATGATAGTTTTCAGTGTAGTCATCTCTGCAACTGCACTCATCACTCTATGTGATGAGCTGCATGTCCTGAGCTGCACCTACCAGCCCTCATCTCTCTTGTCTCTGAGATACAGTTAAAAATGTCCTTCATTTTTCTTAAAGCCCATAGATGAGTGAAACCATTCTGCGTCTTTCTCTCTCCCTCTGACTTACTTCACTCAGCATAATAGATTCCATGTACATCCATGTATTGGAAAATTTCATGACTTCATCTCTCCTGATGGCTGCATAGTATTCCATTGTGTATATGTACCACAGTTTCTTCAGCCACTCATCTGTTGAAGGGCATCTTGGTTGTTTCCAGAGTCTGGCTATTGTAAATAGCGCTGCAATGAATATATGAGTAAGGAAGGGATTTTTGTATTGTATTTTTGTGTTTCTTGGGTATATTCCTAGGAGTGGTATAGCTGGATCGTATGGAAGCTCAATTTCCAGTTTGTGAAGGAATCTCCATATCGCTTTCCATAAAGGTTGTACTAGATGGCATTCCCACCAGCAGTGAAAAAGAGTTCCTTTCTCTCCACATCCCCGCCAGCACTGCTTGTTTTCCTTTTTTGTGATGTGTGCCAATCTCAGTGGCGTGAGGTGGTACCTCATAGTAGTTTTGATTTGCATCTCCCTGACGATTAGTGATGTTGAACATCTTTTCATGTGCCTTTTGGCCATTTGCCTTTCTTCTTTTTCAAAGTGTCTGTTCATTTCTTCTCCCCATTTTTTGATGGGGTTAGTTGTTTTTTTCTTGTATAGTTCTGTCAGTACCTTGTAAATTTTGGATATTAGCCCTTTATCTGATGTGTATTGGGTGAATAATTTCTCCCACTCAGTGGGTGGCCTTTGTATTCTGGGCACTATTTCCTTTGAGATGCAGAAGCTTTTCAGCTTAATATAGTCCCATCTGTTTATCTCTGCTTCCACTTGCTTGGAAAGTGCCGTCTCCTCCTTAAAGATGCCTTTAGTCTCAATGTCCTGGAGTGTTTCACCTACATGTTGTTCTATATACCTTATAGTTTCAGTTCTGATATCAAGGTCTTTAATCCATTTGGATTTTACCTTTGTACATGGTGTTAGCTGTGGGTCCGAGTTCGCTTTTTTGCAAGTGGCTAACCAGTTGTGCCAACACCACTTGTTGAATAGGCTTTCCCTGCTCCATTTAGGATTTCTTGCTCCTTTATCAAAAACAAGGTGGTTATATGTCTGAGGAACCTTCTCTGAGTACTCAAGCCTATTCCACTGATCTGAGGGTCTGTTTTTATTCCAATACCATGCTGTTTTTATAACTGTTGCTTTGTAATACAACTTAAAATTGGGGAAAGTAATGCCTCCCATATTCCTTTTCCCAAGGAGTGCTTTAGCTATTCGAGGTTGTTTGTTGTTCCAGATGAATTTCAGAAGTATTTGATCCACTTCTTTGAAAAATGTCATGGGTATCTTTAGAGGAATCGCGTTAAATCTGTACAATGCTTTTGGAAGTATTGCCATTTTAATGATGTTGATCCTGCCAATCCATGAGCATGGTATGTGTTTCCATTTCCGCGTGTCCTCTCTTATTTCTTGGAGCAGTGTTTTGTAGTTTTCTTTGTATAGATCCTTCACATCTTTAGTCAGGTTGACTCCAAGATATTTGAGTTTGTGTGGAACTAATGTGAATGGGATTGTTCTCTTAATGTCCATTTCTTCCCTATCATTATTAGTGTATAAAAAGGCCATTGATTTTTGTGTGTTAATTTTGTATCCTGCCACTTTGCTATACAAATCTATTATTTCTAGAAGCTTTTTGGTAGAGTCTTTAGGGTTTTCTAAGTAGAGTATCATGTCATCTGCAAACAGTGAGAGCTTGACTTCTTCCTTTCCTATCTGGATTCCCTTGATATCTTTTTCTTGCCTAATCACTATAGCAAGTACTTCCAGTGCTATGTTGAATAGGAGTGGTGAGAGAGGACAGCCTTGTCTTGTACCAGAATTTAGAGGAAAGGATTTTAGTTTTTCTCCATTGAGGATAATATTTGCCACTGGCTTCTGGTAGATGGCTTTGACTATATTGAGAAAGGTTCCTTTTATTCCTATCTTGCTGAGAGTTTTCATCAAGAATGGGTGTTGAACCTTATCAAATGCTTTTTCTGCATCTATTGATATGACCATGTGATTTTTATTTTTGTTGTTGTTTATGTTGTGTATTATATTGATAGATTTACGGATGTTAAACCATCCTTGCATTCCTGGGATGAAACCTACTTGATCAAAGTGAATGATCTTCTTGATGAGGCACTGGATCCTGTTCGCCAGGATTTTGTTGAGGATCTTTGCATCTGTGTTCATCAGGGATATTGGTCTGTAATTTTCTTTTTTGGCAGCATCTCTATCAGGTTTTGGTATTAAGGTGATGTTGGCTTCATAAAAGCTATTTGGAAGTATTCCTGTTTTTTCGATTTCATAAAAGAGCCTGGCCAGAATTGTTAGTAGTTCCTCTTGAAAGGTCTGAAAGAATTCATTCGTGAATCCATCAGGGCCTGGGCTTTTGTTTTTGGGTAAATTTTTGATTACAGTTTTAATTTCCTCAATAGTGATGGGGGTGTTTAGATATGCTACCTCTTCTTTATTCAACCGTGGAAGGTTATATGAGTTCAAAAATTTATCCATTTCTTCCAGGTTCTCATATTTAGTGGCATAGAGTTTCTCAAAGTATTCTCTGAATACCCTTTGAATCTCTACAGTATCTATAGTGATCTCCCCCTTTTCATTTCTTTTTTTTTTTTTTTTTGGTTTTTGGGCCACACCCGTTTGATGCTCAGGGGTTACTCCTGGCTATGTGCTCAGAAATCGCCCCTGGCTTGGGGGGACCATATGGGACGCCGGGGGATCGAACCGCGGTCCGTTCCTTGGTAGCGCTTACAAGGCAGACACCTTATCTCTAGCGCCACCTTCCCGGCCCCCCTTTTCATTTCTAATACGCGTTATCAAGTTTCTCTCTTTCTTTTGCTTTGTGAGTTTTGCCAATGGTCTATCAATCTTGTTTATTTTTTCAAAGAACCAACTTCTGCTTTCGTTGATCTTTCGGATTGTTTTTTGGGTTTCCACTTCGTTGATTTCTGCTCTCAGCTTTGTTATTTCCTTCTGTCTCCCTATTTTTGGGTCCTTTTGTTGAGCACTTTCTAGTTCTATTAGCTGTGTCATTAAGCTACTCAGGTAAGCTCCTTCTTCCTTCCTGATGTGTGCTTGCAAAGCTATAAATTTTCCTCTCAGTACTGCTTTTGCTGTGTCCCATAAGTTCTGATAGTTTGTGTCTTTATTGTCATTTGTTTCCAGGAACCTTTTGATTTCCTCCTTGATTTCATCTCGGACCCACTGGTTATTGAGTATGAGGCTGTTTAACTTCCAGGTGTTAAATTTTTTCTTCTGTGTCCCTTTGCAGTTCACATCTAACTTCAGAGCCTTGTGGTCAGCAAAGGCAGCCTGCAAAATGTCTATCTTTTTTATTTTATGGAGGTATGTTTTATGTGCCAGCACGTGATCTATCCTGGAGAATGATCCATGTACATTGGAAAAGAATGTGTATCCAGGTTTCTGAGGATAGAGTGCCCTATATATATCTACTAGGCCTCTTTCATCCATTTCTCTTTGCAGGTCTAGTATATTTTTGTTGGGTTTCCATTTGGTTGACCTATCAAGTGTTGACAAGCCTGTGTTGAGGTCTCCCACAATTATTGTGTTATTATTGATATCCTTCTTCAGATTTGTCAACAATTGTATTAAATACTTTGCTGGACCCTCATTCGGTGCGTATATGTTTAGGAGAGTGATTTCTTCTTGTTGTACAAATCCCTTGATTAGTACATAATATCCATCTTTGTCCCTTACAACTTTTCTGAGTATAAAGTTTGTGTCATCTGATATTAGTATGGCCACCCCCGCTTTTTTAAGGGTGTTGTTTGCTTGAATGATTTTCCTCCAGCCTTTGATTTTGAGTCTATGTTTATTCTGACTATTCAGGTGTGTTTCTTGTAGACAGCAGAAGGTTGGCTTCAGTTTTTTGATCCATTTCGCCACTCTGTGCCTCTTAACTGGTGCATTTAGTCCATTGACATTGAGAGAAATAATTGTCATGGGATTTATTGCCATCTTTGTGTAGAAGTTTGGTGTGTTTTTTGTTCTGTCTTGTTTTTAGAGTAGATCTTTCAGTTTTTCTTTTAAGGCTGGTTTTGAGTCTGCAAAGATTTTGAGCTGTTGTTTATCTGTGAAGCCATGTATACATCCGTCAAACCTGAAACTTAGTTTTGCTGGGTGCAATATTCTTGGCGAAGCATTTATTTCATTGAGTTTTGCCACTACGTCCCACCACTGCCTTCTGGCCTTGAGTGTTTCTGGTGACAGGTCTGCTGTAAATTTCAAGGATGCTCCCTGGAATGTAATTTCCCTTTTCGATCTTGCTGCTTGCAGTATTCTATCTCTATCGGTGGGTTTCATCATGGTGACTATGATGTGTCTTGGGGTGTTTCTACTGGGGTCTTTTTTAGCTGGTACTCTTCGGGCATGCAGGATTTGGTCACATGTTTTCTTTAACTCTGGTAGTTTCTCTGTGATGATGTTCTTAACCATTGATTCTTCCTGAAGATTTTCTTCTTGGGTCTCTGGAACTCCAATGATTCTAAAGTTGTTTCTGTTGAGCTTATCAAAGACTTCTATTTTCATCTTCTCATATTCTTTGAGTAAATTTTCCATTGTCTGATCATTTGATTTGAGGCTTTTTTCCAATCTCTTCTGCTGTGTAAAGTTGTTATGCATCTCGTCTTCTAAAGCACTAATTCTATCCTCAGCTGCTATTAACCTGTTGGAAAGCTCATCCATTATGTTCTTCAATTCATCTACTGAGTTTTTCAGACCTGTTATCTGATCTGATATTTCAGTTTGGAGTTTTCTGATTTCTATCTTCATATTCTCTTGATTTTTATTAGTGTTCTGATTTATACTTTCTTTGATATCTGTTAGCAACCTCCATATTTCGTCTCTAAACTCCATTTCTGAAAGACTGCTTAGGTAGTTGGTCGTTGTTGGGTCATCAGAGTTTCCATCTTCATTCTCTATGGTTGAAGTTGGTCTGCGTAGTCTCCCCATTGTCACGCTTACGCTGTGGGTTTTTCTACGTGTTGTGGTGGTACTCATTGGCTAGGTGGAGTGCGCGGCCGCGAAGCGCAGCACAGGGGCCACGCTCCGGCCCCCAAACACTCACCTCAGCCGAGGCAAAACACACGCCTCAGGAGACACGCCTTGAAGAGATTAATGCTGAAGGAGGTCAAAGTTCCCAGGTTGATGCAGGCTGGGGGAGGTCCCAAAATGTCTGCCGGGCCTAGGGGTCCAGCAGTCAGCCTGATCCACAACTCCGGCCCCCAAACACTCACCTCAGCCGAGGCAAGCCGTCAGGGGATGCCAGGAGAAGTCCCCAAATGTCCACAATCCACAACTCCAACAGAAAACACACGCCTCAGGAGACACGCCTTGAAGAGATTAATGCTGAAGGAGGTCAAAGTTCCCAGGTTGATGCAGGCTGGGGGAGGTCCCAAAATGTCTGCCGGGCCTAGGGGTCCAGCAGTCAGCCTGATCCGCAACTCCGGCCCCCAAACACTCACCTCAGCCGAGGCAAGCCGTCAGGGGATTCCAGGAGAAGTCCCCAAATGTCCACAATCCACAACTCCAACAGAAAACACCCTTGCTTTAAATTCTTTAGGTTCTGTACATATGAAATTAGATCCTGAGAGGTTAGCCCTGTGAGAGAATATGTTTGAACTTGAGGAATGTTCCTGGAGCTAGGGGCCAATATGTTAACCCTATGTCATATATTTAGTAAGCACCATAATACTTTCTACAATAGTGAAATATTTTACCATTGTACCATCAAGATACACGAGGGTTCCATTTTTTTCTAAATTTCTAACCAACACTTGATATTTTGTGTTCATGTTGTTATTTTAATAACCATCCTAAAAAGCTATAAAGTGATCTTTCATTGTGATTTTTATTTGCATTTCCCTCAACACTAGTGTTCTTAAGTATTTTTATATTGGTCATTTATATATCTTCTCTAGAGAAATATCTGTTTAAGTCCTTTGCTCATATTCACAAATGAACTATTTCTTTGGTTGTTAAGTTCATGATCTGTTCTGGATATTAATCACTTATATATATATATATATATGATTTACAAAAAGTTCTTTTATGCATTGCATTTTCACTCTGTTAATAGTATCTTTTGAGGCACAAATGTTTCAAATTTTATGACGAGAGCATTGCCTTCTAAAGATTAATAATAAGGGAAGGAACAGTATTCAGTTTGAGGTGGAGAGGCTAATGTTCAGAGGAGCACTGTAGAAGTCCAGGTCTGGAAAAAATGCCAGGGAGGGACATCCTTGGTCACTGGAAAAATATCCTATGAAGATTCAGAGATTGGTTTGAGGACTCTGGAAGCCCTGGGCAGGAGAAGATAAAAGAAAATGATAACAGATAACCATTTGGTGAGTGCTTACTATATGCCAAACACATGCTAAGGAATAAATAGATGTCCTTCATTTAATTCTCCTAGCAGATCCAGAGAGATGATAGTACATAGTTAAGGTTCTTGCCTTGTGTGCAACTGATCCTGTTTAAATCTCCTAGCACCACATATCTCATTCAGGAATGAGCTCTGAGCACAGAGCCAGGATAAAGCCCGAGTCCATCTAGGTGTGGCTCCAAACCAAACTAAAACAAATTATTCTCCAAGCAATTTTGTGCAGAATTTAGGGCCTGAAAAGATAGCACAACAGGTAGATGCAGTTTATCCAGGTTCACTCCCTTGCACCCATATGCTCCCCCAAGCCCCACCAGGAGTGATAAAGTACAAAGTTAGTAAAAAAAAGTCCTTGAGCACTGCCAGATGTGTGCTCCCTCCAAAAGTGCATTAGCCCGATTAGTATTTAAGGGAACAAAGAGAGATTAATGAATTTACCCAAAATCAATGAGAATATGATAGTGGTAGGACTTGAATCCAGTATGGAGCCAGAGTCTGTCTCTCATCTCCTTACCTATATACTCCTTCAGTAAATATGTATATATACATATTCGTATATATATATATATGTATATATATATATGTATATATATTCCCTTTAGGCAAGGGAACGTACTTAGGGTATGGAACACCTTTTGCTTATTATGATAATCTCAAGGGGCTAGAGATATAGTACAGGAGTTAAGGTACTTGCCTTGCATACAGGCAACGGATTAGAATTAGGGCATGGCACAAGGCTCCTGGTGCACTGCATCTTGTTCCCAGATCACTAAGACAAGTAAGCACTGCACAGAGTTGGAGAGTTGGAGTAAGTCCAGAGCACTACTGAATATGGCCCCAGAAAAATGATGATAAAAGGAGTCAAAGGAAGTAGCCTGTACACATGCTTTGGAAGAACAGAGAAAGTTGGGTTATTGGGTTTCTGTGTTTTTGTTTGTTTTATGGAGCTCTTCTTTTAATTGTCAGCACCACAAAGATAGTTTTATTTGTGAAGGCAGGTGAATTGGAAGTAAATTTCCTGGCTTTTGGCATCAGAGAAATTTAGACTTGAATCCCAGTGCTGTCACTTTCAAGCTGATGACATTAGGCAGATGATTTCAATTTTGTTAATAGTCAAAGGAAAAGTTCTTAGAATAATTGTTATGAAGGCATAATACAATTGTTGATACAATCTTCATGCCCCCATGCCTGGCACCTAGTCAAGGCACAGTAAATACAGGCTTTCTCTCCAACCAACTAATGGGCTCCTGTAACAGCCAGTCAATTCTCATTTTCTAATTAAAGAGAAGCTCTCCCAGAAAAACTGAACTAGTTGTACTTGAATCATTTCATGGGTCATTAACACTCATGAGTAGCTAGGTGCTTAAAAGTTATCTCTTCATCAAAAAAGAAAGGTTCTTCCTTCCCTAAGGTCATGTTCCTACTGCCCCCTTTGAGCCCCAGTACATTTATTTCTTTGCCTTTTTTTTGTGTAGTTTTTGGGTCACACCCAGCAGTGCTCAGGGGAAACTCCTGGCTCCATGCTCAGAAATTGCTCCTGGCAGGCACAGGGACCATATGGGATGCCAGGATTCGAACTGATGACCTTCTGCATGAAAGGCAAATGCCTTACCTCCATGCTATCTCTCCGGCCCCAGTACATTTATTTCTAACTAAATCAACTACTTTGTTCCAGCTTCCAACAGACCAGGCTTTAAAAACCAAGTCTTGATAGTCTTGATAAAAACCAAAATCTTAAGAGTAATTATTAAAATGCAAGAGTAGGAGATGCATGTAGAGTCCTCAATTGTGACCCTGATTAAAATCCCTAGCACCATATAGAGTCCCTGAGTGCTGCCAGGGGTCATTTCTGAGTATGGAGAAATATCCTCTGTGCACTCAACTCCACAAATAATTTTTAAAGTATATGGGATGATGATATTCAGGGATAGAACTCAGAGCCTCACACACATGAAGAATATGCTGTACCACTGAATCAACTTTATATGTCCTATACATCTTTGAATTTTTTTTTTTTTTTTTGGTTTTTGGGTCACACCCGGCAGTGCTCAGGGGTTGCTCCTGGCAGGCTCAGGGGACCATATGGGATGCCGGGATTTGAACCACTGATCTTCTGCGTGCAAGGCGAACACCTTACCTCCATGCTATCTCTCCGGCCCTGAATTTTCCTTTTTTTAAAGCCAACTAAGTGGTACTCAGGGGTCACTCTTGGAGACCATAAGGTGCTGGGGATTAAACTAGAAACTCCTGCAAATAAAGCATGCACTACATACCTTTCAATGATCATTCTAACCCTGACACATTTTTATTAATATAATTTTAATGGAGAAAAATATTACATTAAAAGCACTCACACATTTGTCAAGTGTAACAGACCTACTGGTAAAACTGGTCACTCAGTATAAAGATGGTATATCAAATTAGTGGTCAAGGACTATCTATGAAGAAAAAAAGAAAATTTTATTCAGGATTAATTGGATTTTAAAAACAAATACAAGGTACTGATTCACTCTTCTTAAGAAGATAGTCTACCTGTGGTAAAACTGTCAGGAAAAAATATACATCTTTACAACTTGGTGGTCCCAAGTTTAAAAAAAAAACATTTCACAGAGGGTCAGAGCGCTAGCATAGTGGTAAGGCATTTGCCTTACACACAGTTAACCCAGGATGGACCTGGGTTCGATCCCTGGCATCCCATATGGTGCCCTGAGCCAGGAGCAATTTCTGAGCGCATAGCCAGGATTAACCCCTGAGTGTCACTGAGTGTGGCCCAAAAACCAAAAAAATTTTAACAGAAAAGAAATATGAAAATAGCTCAAGAAATACACTAACAAGCAAAAATATACTGGAAGAGAAAGATGTAAATTTGGTTGATCTTGATTTGTATTTCAATTTTTTCACTAATTGAGCCAAAACCTCCTAATTTTCCTTTCTTGATGTTATAGTGTGAAGCAACAAAATGGGCCTCATTAGGAAGCTGCACAATGGCTTTCACAAGGTGGTTTTGATCATCTGATGTAAGTGTCCCCAGGACAAGTCTAAAGTTTCCCTTCCGGTCTGGTCACATCTGAAAGCCACTGTGCTGTTAGACTAGACAATTCCATTGGGTCATCACTGAATCACAGGAAAAATGGATGTTTTTCTTCTATATTTTGTACTCTTTGTTGATCACAAGTTCTTCAACTGTGTCATCAGAGGCTTCATTATCAGCCATGGTGGGCAGGCTAGTCATGGGAAATCCCTCAGTGGAGTGTTACAAGAGGGGCGGGAGGCTGCCAGTGCATGCTCTGCACCCCTGGCCTCTAATGTTTCCCTATTTAATATAATTTAATCTCAGAGAATAAAAACTGAAAATGATGCCAGCATTGATTAGCAGTAAACACTGAGTAGCCCAAAGAAGAAGAGTGATGTAAAACACAAATTTCTCTGACTCTTCACTCATTTCTTGGCTGCCACTAGGTTGATTAATTTCAGAAAGACTAAAGAGGGTCCAAGAAAGAAACTTCAAATTTTTTCTTTTAAAATAATATGTTTATTTAAGCACCATTATTACAAACATGTTTGTAGTTGGGTTTCAGTTATAAAAAAGAACACCCCCCTTTACCAGTGCAACCTTCCCAGACCCTCCCATCTCCCTCCTCCACCACCCACTACCTATATTCGAGATAGGCATTCTATTTCTCTCACTACCAATGTCATAATAGAGTAATTATTTCTCTAACACTCACCACTCTTTGTGGTAAGCTTAATCTCGTGGGCCAGTCTTTCCAGCCCTCATATCTTTTATGGGTATTATTACAATAGTGTCTTTTATTTTTCTTAAAACCCATAGATGAGTGAGACTATTCTGTGTATATATCACTCCCTCTGACTTATTTCACACAACATAATAGTTTCCATGTTCATCCAGGTGTAGGAAAATTTTATGACCTCATCTCTCCTGATAGCTGCATAGTATTCCATTGTGTATATGCACCACAGTTTCTTTAGCCACTAATCTGTTATCGGGCATCTAGGTTGTTTCCAGATTCAGGTTATTGTAAACAGCCCTGCAATTAATATAGGTGTGCATAGGCCTTTTTGTGTTGTTTTTGTGTTCCTAGGGTATCTCCCTAGGAGTGGTATAGCTGGATCATATGGGGCCTAAATTTCCAGCTTTTCTGAGGAATCTCCATATTGCTTTCAGAAATTCTGGAGTAGATAGAAGGCAATCCCATGAGCAGTGAATGAGAGTTCCTTTCTCCCCACATCCCCAGCAGCACGGATTGTTCTTGGTCTTTGTGATGTGTGCCAGTCTCTGTGGCATGAGATGGTATCTCATTGTTGTTTTCATTTGCATCTCCCTGATAATTAGTGATGTGGAACACTTTTTCATGTGCCTTTTGGCCATTTGTATTTCTTCTTTGAGGAAGTGTTTGTTTATTTCTTCTCACTATCTTTTGATGAGGTTAGATGTTTTTTTTTCTTGTTAAGTTCTCTCAGTACTTTGTATATCTTAATGCTTTGTAATATAATTTTAAGTTGTGGAAATTGATGCCTCCCATCTTCTTTGTCCTAAAGGTTTCTCTAGCTATTCATGGGTTTTTATTGTCCCAAATTAATTTCAGGAGTGTGTGATTCACTTTTTTGAAGATTGTCATGGGTATTCTTTGAGAAATTGCATTAAATCTGTACAATGCTTTGAGGGAGTATTGCCATCTTAAAGATGTTCATTCTCCCAATTTATGAACAGGATATGTGTCTCCATTTCCTGTGTCCTTTTTTATTTCTTGAAGCAGGGTTTTGTAGTTTCCTTTGTATAGAACTTTTACCTCTTTAGTTAAATGGACTCCAAGGTTTTGAGTTTGTGTGACACTAATGTGTTTTTTTTTATGTTTTTTAATGTCCATTTCTTCTCTATCATTATTAGTATATAAGAAGGTCATTGATTTTTGCGTGTTAATTTTGTAGCCTGCCACTTTGCTATATAAATCTATTGTTTCTAGAAGCTTTCTGGTATTCTTTAGGGTTTTCTATAAGTAGTATCATGTGAGCTGTAAACAATGAGAGCTTGACTTTTTACTTTCCTATTTGGATGCCCTTTGATATTTTTTCTTGCCTACTTGCTATGACAAGTACTTCCAGTACTATGTTGAATAGGATTATTAAGAGGGGGCGGCCTTGTCTTGTACAATATTTTAGAAGAAAGGCTTTTCGTTTATCCCCATTGAGAATAATATTTTCCATTGACTTGTGGTAGATGGTTTTGACTATAATGAGAAAAGTTCCTTTCATTCCCATCTTGTTGAGAGTTTTTATCATGAATGGGTGTTGGACCTTATCAAATTATTTTTCTGAATCTACTGATATAATTATATGGTTTTTATTCTTCCTTTTGTTGACATGGTGTATTATGTTGATTGATTTATAAATGTTAAACCATCCTTGCAATCCTGGAGTGAAACCTACTTGGTCATGGTGTATGACCTTCTTGATGAGGTGTTGGATCCTATTTGCCAGGGTTTCCTTGAGGATCTCTGCAACTGTGTTCATCAGGGAAATTGGTCTGTATTTTCCTGTTTTTGTAGAATATCTGTCTGATTTTGGTATCAGGGTGACATTAGCTTTCTAAAAATTAGTTGGTAATGTTCCTGAAAGAGCCTGAAAAGGATCAGTAGTAGTTCCTCTTGAAAGGTTTGAAAGAATTTATTAATAACTCCATCTGGACCTGGGATTTTGTTTTGGGGAAGACTTTTGATAACCATTTAATTTTCTCAATAGTGATGGGTCTGGTTAGACATGATAGATCATCCTGGTTCAACCATGGACAATCATGGGTCCAAGAATTTATCTATTTCTTCCAGGTTCTAATGTCCTGTGGCATAGAGTTTCTCAAAGTAGTCTCTAATTACCCTTTGAATCTCTGTTGTATCTGTAGTGATATACCCTTTTCATTTCTAATTTGGTTTATTAGTTCCTCTTCCCTTTCTTTGTAATTTTTGCTAGTTGTTTATTAAACTTGTTTATTTTTCAAAGAACCAACTTTTGTGTTTATTGATATTTCAGATTGCTTTATTGATTTCCACTTCATTGATTTCTACTATAAACTTTTATTTTCTTCTGTCTACTTATTTTGGGTTCATTTTGTTGATCACTTTCTAATTTTATAAGCTGTGTCACTATGTTATTTCTTCCCTTTATTATTACTTTATTATTATTATTTATTATAATTATAATAAATTAATACATTAATTTATATTAATATATTAATTTATAGTACTATATTAATATATATTAAATTATAATTTATTTATTATTTATTATTTATTATTACTTTATTATTACTATGAAATTTCCGTCTTTGTCTCAACTTTTTATGTCTAAAGTTTGTGTCATCTGATATTAATATGGTCACTCCAGCTTTTTATGGGAGTTATTTGCTTGGATGAATGTCCTCCAACCTTTGATTTTGTTTGTTCTTTCTATTCAGATGTGTTTCTTGTAGGCAGCAGAATGTTGGACTTAGCTTTTTGATCCAATTGCCAATTTGTGTATCATAATGGTTCATTTAGCCCATTGACATTGAGAGAAATAATTGTCATGGGATTTTGTGTCATCTTTGTGTAAATGTTTGGTGTGTCTGCTGGTCTGTCTTGTCTTAAAGTAGATCTTCCAGTTTTTCTTTTTAGGCTGGTTTTTAGCCTGCAAAGTTTCTGAGTTGTTGTTTATCTGTGAAGCCATGTATACTTTCTTCAAACCTAAATGTGAGTTGGCTGTATGCAGTATTCTAAGCGAAACATTCATTTCATTGAGTTTGTCACTGTATCTCATCACTGCTTTCTGGTCTTGAGGGTTTCTTGTGACATGTCTGCTGTAAATCTTAAGGATGATCCTTTGAATGTAATTTCCTTTTTTGATCTTGCTGCTTTCAGTATTCTATCTCTATCTGTGGGATTCATCATTGTGACTAGGATGTGTCTTTGGGGTGCTTTTCTTCAGATCTCTTTTAGCTGGTACTCTTTATGCATACAGGATTTGGTTGCATGTGGTCTTTAGCTCTGGAAGTTTCTCTGCAATGATGTCCTTTTTTTTTTTTTTTTTTGGTTTTTGGGCTACACCCGGCAGTGCTCAGGGGTTACTCCTGGCTATCTGCTCAGAAATAGCCCCTGGCAGGCACGGGGGGACCATATGGGACTTCGGGATTTGAACCAATGACCTTCTGCATGAAAGGCAAACACACCTTACCTCCATGCTATCTCTCCAGCCCCGCAATGATGTCCTTGACTGTTGATTCTTACGGGTGATTTTCTTCCTGGGCCTCTGGAACTCTAATGATTCTTATGTTGTTTCTGGTGGGTTTATCAAAGACTTCTATTGTAGTCTGTGCACATTCTTTGAGAATTTTTTCCACTGTCTGATCATTTACTTTAAGGCTCTTTTTTCAAACTCTTCTGTTGTATGGAGTATTTATGCATCTCATCTTCCAACTCACCAATTGTGCCCTCAGATATTGTTACTCTATTAGAGAGGCTTTCCAGTGAGGTTTTTATTTCATTTGCAGTTTTTCAGTTCTGTTATATCAGTTTGGAGTTTCCCGATTTCTATCTTCATATTCTTTTGATTCTTATTTGTGGTTCATTTTGCTCGATCTATGCTTTCTTTGATTTCTTTTTTTTTTTTTGTTTGTTTTTTTGGGCCACACCCGGCATTGCTCAGGGGTTACTCCTGGCTGTCTGCTCAGAAATAGCTCCTGGCAGGCACGGGGGACCATATGGGACACCGGGATTCAAACCAACCACCTTTGGTCCTGGATCGGCTGCTTGCAAGGCAAAGGCCGCTGTGCTATCTCTCCGGGCCTGCTTTCTTTGATTTCTATGAGTATTCTCCATATTTCTTTTCTAAACTCCTTATCTGAAAGGCTAATTAGGTGGTTGGCACTTTTCCCATTATCAGAGCTGCCATCTACATTTTCTAAGCATGCTGTTGGCCTGCATTACTTCCCCCATTTCACACTTGTGTTGTTTACTATGTGATGTGCCGAGGTTCATTTGCCTAGAAGATGTGTGTGCCTGTGGAGCGGAGCAGCTGAAATCCTCTGGCTCTTTTATGGGCAGAGACCACCTACCTCTGCTGATGTGCCCTCAGGATCTCTTTTGGGTGGGGTGATTATGTCCACCTCATGGAGCAGAGCGGAGGCTTTTTAAAATGTCTCCCATTTGCAAAGCACAGGGAGGGAGGGAAGGAGGGAAGGAAGGAAGTTCAAAATTATTAATAAAAAGATGAAGCTATTTTTTTCTGGGAGCTGTTCATGGATGATAGGAAGAGGTAATTGGGAGGGAGAGCCCAGAAGCCACCAAATATTGCAGAGCCACTGGGAGTTATGGGTGAAAGAGAAAGCAGCTGTACCCAGTAGCAAGCCAAGTTCTCAGGAGACAGAAAGAAGTATGTAGTTTGGCCTATGCTCAAAATAAAGTGACAGGGTTCTGCCTACACGAGGAAAATTATAACGCAAGCCAAGACTATAAGCTGTATAATGAGGCGTTCTCTGATTTGTGATTCTCTGATATATGCCTAGTGATTGGTGCATAGAGAATTGCCCAAGTCTTCTTAGGATAATAGGACCTTTGTAGTCTAAAAGAGGGAGTCAATGAAACTAAGCAAAGATAAAGGAAAGCGATAGAGCCCAGGTAGCAGAGAAACCACTGTGCAGGAGACAGGATACTTGCAAAGTGAGAGAATCCATACATGATGAAGAAAGCAGGAAGGTGTGATCTAGGGAATATGTACACTATGGGTAAATTTGAATTTGAGGCTACAGTAGTGGCAGCAATTAGACGTATCTGAGCAGAAGACTACTGCATGCCAGACATGATTTGTCAAGATCAGATCTAAAGCAAAGTGGATTAATGGTTGAGGGTCAAACAAAGTCCAAGCTACTACTACTGTCTTTAAGCAGCTACAGTCCCTACACATACAATCAGACTTTGACAGGGGGCCATGCCTCAAGTGACAAAACCAGCTGGAACTTCACACTCTCTCCCAAAGATTTCTGTGCTCTATATCCTGAAACCACTCACTATCTGAGTTCTCTGGGGGCCCACAATGCACACAAAGCTGGTCACTATTCAAAGCACATCTTAGCAAGCTTAGGTCTGTATCAAGGACAGATTTTTGGCAGATGATATCTCTGTTATAAATAGAGAATTTGACTCCAGGTGGGAAATTCAATTTGTGGGAGCTGATGAAATTTTCTGAAACCAAGACATGATTTCCTTCACAAATGTCTTCTGGTCTTAATGAAAAAGAGAAGAAGATAAGGAAAAAGAAGAAGCCATAATTGGTCCTTCCCCCACCTTAACTGGGGAAGCTGGTGTGTATTACCCAGGAATTGCCTGAAGTGCCTTAAAAAATGACCTCCATTTCTGAGGCATAGCTTTTGAGGTGCCATTAAATATCAATGGATCAGGCAGGAATGGCTGTAAAGTATTTTCAACCCTTGTTATTTATTAGCTATTTCCATTTCCTACCAAACCCACTCCAACCCTAACTCTCTGTCCACCCTTTCCCTAAGGTCATGAGTCAGGCAAAGTTTCTGCAGGCTGGAAATATAACTCCCAGACAGAAAGGTTAATAAATTGATTTCAGGTCAAACACAACCAATTACTGACAGTCCAGTGGTGAGAATGTTCTAGTCAGGCCTTTCTGGGGGGTTATTGCTTTAGCCTACTGAGACATATAAACCAACACCTGCTTTTCCTTACAAAGCTAAATGTTTTCTTCTTGCCTATCTGGTGAATGGCAGTCAGAGGAACAGAAAATAGAATCTGGAAAAAAGATTAAGTGACATGAAAAGAAATTAGTAAAAGGCAGAGAAAGTGAATAAGAGAAGTCAGTCTCTCCTGGTCAAGTTTTTCTAAACCCTGCACTCTGCTCTGATGTAATGAGCACAGAAAAATGCATAGAATATTCTGCTCAGGACTCAGTGGTTTTGTATCTATGTGTTCCTTCGTGATCACATAGCCCAAGGTTTCCAAAATAATTTTGCTTACCACACCCTTTTCAGAAGAAAAATCATTCTGTGCACCTGCACACCACAGGGAAATCTACCTTATTTAAGCAAAAAACAAAAGCATACCTTAGGTTACTATCACCTGATGAATCATTGCAGTGCTTGCCTCCCCATGGTGTGTGTGTGTGTGTGTGTGTGTGTGTGTGTGTGTGTGTGTGTGTGTGTGTGTGTAAGGGTGCAATATATATCACTCTGGGAAATACTGATTTGGCCAATTTGCCAATTTGAACCTCAACTACTTCACCTATATAATGGAAATTTTAAGTCCTCCACATACCTCACAATTTTATTGTGAATATAAAACAGAAGTTAACTGTGAAACCCAATATACAGCCAAGGCCTCGATCCCCTCAAACTTCACATACACCTACATACTTTTCAAATATTCTCACTGTAAATCACTTTTTCAGAGAATGACACTGAAATATTAAGCTTTGTGAGCCAGAGAAATAGTATAGCAGGCAGGGCACTTGCCTTGCAGTGGCCAACTCAATTTCAGTCTCTGGTAACCCATATCATCCCCCAAGCTTATCAGTAGTGATTTCTGAGTGCAGAGCAAGGAGAAAGCCTGGAATATGCTGGGTGTGTCAAAAAATAATAGAACAAAAAGAACATTTAAGCTCTGGACAAAACACAAGGGTGAGAGTGGGAACCTATTGGCTGGCACATTAGAAAAAATTTCTATATCAGATTAGCAAGGACTGCTGGGATTTTGAGGGCAGGTGGATTTAAAACTATGTTATTTCAGAGTCTTTCAAGCACATTTGTTTCTGTAGGGTCTTATTTCTAAAAAGCATGAGACATTACTGGGAAATGTATCATTGGGCTATAGCACATGCTTTCAATGTTGAAACACTACACTAGATCCCGGGCACCACATGGTGCTCTGAGTACTGCAGTGGGTGGTCCTTGAGCAAAGAGATGAAACTACCCTTTCTTGCATCACTGGGTGTCACTTCCCAAACATAAGATTCTCTTTGTTTTACTTTTAAGTTTTTTCATTGTTTTTGTTTTTACTGTCACACCTGGCAGTACTCTGTGCTCAGAAATCATTCCTTGGGTGCTCAAGAGACGATATAAGATACAAGGGATATAACCCAGGTCCACCACATGCAAAGAAAGTACCCTACCCACTTATTATCTCTCCAGCCCATCCTTTAGGTTTCTTTCCTCCAGAGGACCTTAGGCACAGAGATATTAAGGGTTGAGTAAATCAAGAAGTTGTGTGTGCAACATGTACATGCAAGTGTGTGTAGTGTAATACTATGAAGCTCTAAAAAGTACAAAATAATAAAATTTACTTTCACATGAATGAAGTTACAGAATTATTATGCTGAGCAAAAATCACTTAAAATATAGATACAGAATGATCTTCCTCATATATGGGACTTAAAAATACAACAAAGGGCAAAGGGCACCACAATGAGAAAACTGATTCAAAAAAACTGAGTTGGGGCTATAAGAAAACAGAGCGACATTTGGGTACTTGGGAGATGGGGGCAGGCATTCTAGTGATGTTTTTGGTGTTAGAATAATAAACATGGGAAACCATCATTATTAATAATATTGTAAATCAAAATACCTCATAAAGGAGGGGGATTACAGCAGGCACAGATCTGTGGTAAGTGCAGGCTATGCAAGCCTCAACAACAAAGGGTCTTGCAGCAGGTGTAGATCCATGGTGAACATGGGCACAGGCCAAGCAGTGGACCAACAAGAGTGGCCCCCAAAACAAAGGGACTTGCAGCATTCCCATCCACACAGGTTTATGGCCAGGCTTATGCAACCACAAGATAATCTCACCTACTTAAACTCCCCTGAGTTTGGCAGTGGAGAAGTTTGACAGTGACATAGGAAAGAGGTACCTTGAGAACACAGGGAACCATAATAAAGCAGGGGAAAAATCACCACACCTTGTGGGTGAACACTGAAATTCTGCAAACCCAATTAGTACTAATCACCTACATAACCTCTCTGAAATGAAGTTCAAAGTGGAAATGCTTAGGACCTTCAAAGAGCTCAAAGAAACTATGAAATGGGTTGCCAATAAAACACAAGAATAAATGAAAATATAAATGAGGAAAATACAAACAGAAATGTCAAAAATGAAAATTTCATTGGAAAGCCTAGCAAGTAGAATAAAAAACAGCTGCTGAGTACAAAAATCAGAGTTCAATGATGAAATACAGAAAACCTTTGAAAACAGAAATGGATAAAAGCCTTAAAATAAATGAACAGAAGATGAAAAATAATCAAAATAAATTAGAAACAATAGTTTGGGGATAAATAAACAAAAATAATATAAAAATCATTGAAGACCCAGAGATCCAGGATAATCCCTAAAAAGAAGCAACAGTCAAAGATTGGGGTCATTGATGGGGTCCGGACAGATAACACAGTGATTAGGGCATTTTACTTGCATTTGGGTGACTGGGTTTCATCCTCAGCATCCCATATGGTCCCCAAAGCCTCCCAGGAATGATTCCTGAGTGTAGAGTCATGAGTAACACCTGAGCACTGCAGATGTGACCCCCAAACAAAAACTAACATTATTGCTGAGTTTTCAGAGATGAAGAGTGCATGAACTCACATCATGGACATCCAAACACATACACACATAAAAGAAACTCAAATGAAAACACACCTAATAATATCCTAGTCACAGTTATGGAAACCATAGATATAGATAGAATACTGAAAAAGGAAAATCAAAAAAGGAAATTACATACAGAGCAGCATCCTTAAGATTTATCACAAGCAACTCTTCAGGCCCAAAGGCAGTGGTAGGATATATTTTAAAAAACTCAATTAAACAAAAACCTCTTCAAGAATACTTCACCAAGCTAGCAGTCTTTTCGCTTTGAAAGATGGCTATATGGCTTCATGGATAAACAACAGTTCAGGGACTTTATAGATTCAAACCCACATTTAAAAGAATTGAAGTGGGTACTTTAAGGCAAGACAAACACACAAATCTTCTACAAAAAGATGGCACAAAATTCCACAACAATAATCTCTCTCAATATCAATAAACTAAATGTACCAATTAAGAGACACAGGGTGGCAAAATGAATCATAAAATTAAATACAACATTTTTCTGCCTGCAAGGAACACATTTGAATAGTAAAGCAAACACAGACTCAGAGTCAAAGGTTGGAAGGAAATCCTTCAAGCAAATAACTCCCTTAAAAAGGTGGAGGTAGCTATACTAATATCAGATAACATAGACTTTAGGCTTAAAAAGTTTATGAAAGAGAGGGTCACTTTTTTTGGGGGGTCACACCTGGCAGCGCTCAGGGGTTACTCCTGGATCTATGCTCAGAAAGCACTCCTTGCAGGCTTGGGGGGACCATATGGGATGCTGGGATTCAAACCACCAACCTTCTGCATGCAAGGCAAATGCCTTACCTCCATGCTATCTCTCCGGCCTCAAGGGTCACTTCTTAATAATTCAGAGTTATGCATATTACAGAGATGTATATCAGGAAGAAATCACACTCCTAAACATATAGTTACCATGAGGGCCAGCAAAATACAACTGCTAGTATATTTGAAGAAAGACATCAATAGTAACAGAATATCAATGTAAGAATCAACACCATTCTGTTGCTTTTTGATAGACCAGACCAAAACCAGAATAGTGTGTATGTGTGACTTTTCATCTCCCAAAAGCCAAATATATATGTTCTTCTCCAGTGTACAGCATTCTCCAAGATAGATAACATACTGGGTCACAAAACAGAACTGCATAAATCAAGAGAATAGGAATTATATTAGCTAATTTCTCAGACAATAAATTACTAAAAATATAAGTGAATTATGATCAAAATAGGAATATAACTTTAACAACTGGAGATCAAACAGCTGACTACTGAAAAACCAGTGGGTCAGAAAGGTACTAAAAGGAAATCAAAGATTCCTGGAGGGTCAGAGAGATAATACAGCAGGTAGGGCATTTGCCTTGCACGTAGCTGACCTGGATTTGATCCCTGACACCCCATACAGCCACCTGAGCCTGCCAGGAGTGATTTCTGAGTGCAGAGCCAGAAGTAACCCGAGTGCCACTGAATATGGCCCAAAACCCAAAAAAATTTTGGAAAATGACCAACAAAATGAGCTGAAAGCAGGCAGGCTGAAGGAAATAATAAAACTAAGAGCTCAATTAATATACTGAAAACTAAAAACAATCTAAAAGATGGATGAAACAGTGGTTCTTTGAAAAATTAATCAACATTGATAAATCATTAGTAAGACTCAAAGACATTGAACTATATTAAATCAGAATTAGAAATAAAATGGGGATGTCACAGCAGATACCAAAGATGTTGAAAGGATAATCAGAAATTATTTTGAGAATCTTTATGTTGGGGCCAGAGAGATAGCATGGAGGTAAGATGTTTGCCTTACATGCAGAGGGATGATAGTTCGAATCCCAGCATCCCATATGGTCCCCTGAGCCTGCCAGAAGTGATTTCTGAGCATAGAGCCAGGAGTAACCCCTGAGCACTTGCTGGGTGTTACCCAAAAACAAAAAAAAAGAGAGAGAGAGAATCTTCATGTCAAAAAAAGTAGAGAACGTAGTCGAAATGAACTTCTATAAACTCCCAAGCTTGAAAAAAGAAAAGGAATTTTGCATTTTGCTTCAGCCTTATCCACTGAATAAAGCTGATATCTTCTGGGGGAAAAATAAGAAAAGGAATTTTCAATTTTAATCAAAGTATTCCCCAAAACAGATCTGGGCCAGATGGATTCACTAGTGAATTTTTTCAGACCTTCAAAGAAGACCTATTGCTAATTCTTTTTATGATTATCAAGGAAATTGTAAAATCAGAATCACTCCCAAAGAGTTAATATAAAGCCAACATCACCGAGATACCAAAAGCAGACAGAGACACCATCAAAAAAGAGAAGTGAAGGCTGATATCTTTGATGAACACAGATGCAAACGTCCTTAACAAAATACTAGCAAATAGAACCCAACAGTTTATCAGAAAGCTCATACATCATGACCAAGTATGATTAATCCTGGGAAAGCAAGGATGGTTTAACCTAAGCAACTCAGTCAACATTATATATGACATCAATAAAAGAAAAAAAATAAAAATTATATGATCATATCAACAGATGCAAAGAAAATATTTGTCAATATCCAACTCCATTCACTGTGGAGTTTCACCTTGCAGTTTCACACAAGAAATCCTAGAGTCATGAGAGGAAATGCATTTTCAGACAGGACTTGTTGAGCAGCTTTCTGCGATCTTACTGAGTCAGCAAAGCTTTTTTTTTTATTGTGATGCTTTCCCTGCCACTTTTATTGGCCAGAGCTTAACATAAATCACCTGAGGATCAGGGATGATGTAATTAAGGTACTTTTGCTAGTTAACTCAGAAAAGTTGAAAGGAAAAAGTAAAGTTATTTTACATGTGTATGGCAACAATCTTCCCTCTCCTATTTGTTAAAAACGACCCATGGATGTGGGAAGTATCAGCTAGTGATTGGATGATGAAGTAATCTGTCCTTGAAGGCAGTAAGGGTAATGATGATCATCTGTAGCTGCTTATAGGAATCACGCGTCAAAGATACATCGGAAGAAGCCGCTTCATGTGGTCAGCTTGGTTGCAAGCAGTGACTCTTAACTCTCTTAGTACAAATCTCCAAAAATACAGAAGGGTAATGCTCCAAGGCCAAAAGAGAAGGTGTGTTAGTTAGAGGACTAAAAAAGAGGTTTTGCTTACAACATGGACAGACATCCACACAACCACAAATCCACATTTGATCAGTGCCCTTGAGAGGCTGCAGCCGGTTGAGAGGCCTCAGGCCTCTCACAAAGTTCCTTCTGCAGAAGTGTGTTGGACACTGGTACCTGGGGCTCTGTTCTGAATCTTGAACTCACTGCCCTTTACCACCTGATTGTTTCCTGCCTGGAGGGGCCTTAGCTGGGCTGGGCTGAAGGTTGAATTGGTGGAACCCTTGTTAATTGGGAGCACAGTGTCCGTCTTGCACAGGCATTCCTCCTGGCCTGGTTACATACAGTGGTCCTCAAACTATGGCCCGCGGGCCACATATTGTATTTGTATCTGTTTTGTTTCTTCATTGCAAAATAAGATATATGCAGTGTGCATAAGAATTCATTCATAAGTTTTGTTTTTACTCTAGTCAGACCCTCCAATGGTCTGAGGGACAGTGAACTGGCCCCCTGTTTAAAAAGTTTGAGGACCCCTGCAAGATCTGGACATTTTGTCCTTTCCTGATATAAAATTCCACAATCTCCCCATCTCCAACGCTGTGCAAAGACTTCCTGAGGTTTTTCTTAATAGCCGTCCAGTTGTGAGAACCAAAGCCCCCCGGGCCTAAGGCCAAGGTGGTCCCAAGCCCCCAGTAAAGTCACTGTAAAGTATTTTTCCACTCTACAACTTCCCCACAGGCAGAGGGTGTTAACCCAAAGATAAAACCGCAAAATGTACTCTAAATGGCTAGACTCTCCCTGTTCAGCTGAAATAGAGGAACTAGGTGAGTCTGAATGTTCCATCAGATAAAGGCCCCCTGACACAATGTTGAGTCAGCAGTGAGTTGGGACATCAATCCTAAGCATGATGTGATTTCTGTTTAAATGGAAATGGACCAATTATCTATGATGAGAAGGATGATGCTTGCATTGTTGTATTAACCAAAGAAATGCTTGAGTTGTTGAAGCCTGTAAAGCTCTATATAAACTACCTGAAGATTTGACTCGGAGCCTTTGTTGACTCCACTGGTTGGATGAGTCTTGGACCTCAATTAACTGAGTAAACTACCGGTAAACTCCCTTTTGCATCTCGCATTATCGAAGGTGTTCTTTGACTCAGCACTGACCTGGGTGGTCAACTCGGACCCTAACACAGCGAACAAAGGTATCCTTCATAGTGTCATTTGTGTTAATAAATCCACAGCCATTTCAAACATGGAACCATTTCATAGTCCTTAAGACTTGGATTGCCAGCTCTGGCTTATCCGTCTCTGCAATTCTCCTCCTGTCAGATCCTGTACTGACCCTTGGAGAGTCTTTAGAAACTGACAATTCTGCTCTTGTATCCTGCACACATTTGCCAAACATCTTTAATGCAATTTCACTTATCCTGCCAGGTCCACCATTAGCCTTAGTAAAGTCTTTTGAGTAAGAACACTTCCCTACTATAAAAGCACTCTTCCCTTTTTGGGGCATGTGCATGGGAGAATTTTTCATGTGTATGCCACATTCAGTTTGTCTTGAAAGATGTTGGTAAATATTCCAGAGCAGTGTGAGGCAACTCAGAAGGAGGGTTAGGTAAGTTTATACTCCAGTAGAGGGCATAACATATTGGGTGCAGTAAGAGGGGGCTGACATGATGATACCGGTTTCATTATTCAGTGCCCAAAGTCATTTTTTCTCCACTCATTGTTTTGGAGTTTTCATGTTTCCATGTCCCTGCTCAGGTGCCATTCTTTGGAGTCCCAGCTTGCGGTTTTGCCCAAGAAATCAATCACAGAAAAAGTGTATTTTTGGACAGGGGTTGTTGAGCAGCTTCTAGGGTCTTACTAAGCCAGCAAAGCTTCTTCTCTGCTGCTTTCTCCTGACACTTTTATTGGCCAGAGTTTAACATAAATCACCTGAGGGTCAGTGTGGATGTAATTAATGGTAATTTTGCTAATTAACTCAGGCTGGGTGAAAGGGAAAAAAAAGTAAAGTGATTTTACATGTGTATTCCTGATTAAAAATCTCAAAAACATGGGTATGAGGACATTTTTCTCAATATAGACATAGCCAATTACCACAAACCCAAAACAAACATACTCAATGGGGTAAATATAAAAGATTTTTCTATAAGATCTAGAACAAGACAAGATTGCCTCTCTTGCCACGTTTAATCAGTTTAGTTTGGATGTACTTGTCATAGCAATTAGTCAAGAAACAGATATCAAGTGCATACAGATTAAAAAGGAAGAACTCAGGGTCTATCTATTTACATATATGATACTAGAAAACCCTAAAGGCACCGCAAAAAAGCTTCTAAAAACAACAGCTCTTTACAGTAAAATGGTAGTTACAAAATTAACATGTGAAAATCCATGGCTTTTCTATATACAAATAATTAAAGGGAAGAAAGCCATTTAAAAAACAATCCCATTCACAATTTTGCCTCAGAAAATTGAACCAACTTAAGTAAAGAAGTTAAAGACCTAACAAATAAAACTACAAAACACTACTTGATGAAATAAGAAGGGATGCTAGAAATGGAAACATACCCCTTGATCATGGATTAGAAAAATTAAAAAATTAAAATGACAGTCTCTCCCCCCCCCCGAGGCATTATACAGATGTAATATCGTTCCTGTAAAAATCACCTATGACATTTTCCCAAAGAAATATATGAAACACTTCTGAAATGCATATGGAACAATAAACCCCCACGAATAACTAAAGCAATCATTAGGTAAAAGTTGGTGTGGGGCATCACCTTTCCCAACTTCAAACAGTCCTACAATGCAGAAGTAATTAAAATGGCATGATATTGGAATAAAGACAGACTCTCAGATTATTGGGGTAGAATTGAATTCATGAAACTAGGTATATGAAAAGTTAATTTTTGATAAAGGTATATGAAAAGTTAATTTCTGGTAAAGGACAACAGTGTGAAGTGAAGATAGAAAAGCCACTAGATAAAGGTAAAATTAAAGTGGATTAAAAACCTTGATAAAACACCTGAAACCATAAGGTATCTAGAAGAAAATAGGCAGATTTCTTCATGGCATTGAAGCTAAATTTATCTTCAAGGCTGAAACACATTGACCAAATAAACATAAGTAAATATAAATGAGTGGGACTACATTAAATCAAGAAGCTTCTGCACCCTCAAAGCAAGAAAAGACTAGAATACAAAGATTGCCCACAGAATGGGAAAAACCATTTAATACCTATATGATAATGTATTATCTAGATATATTATATATAACATATACAATATAAATATCTAGGTATATAAGGAGCTAGTAGAGCTTAAAAAGAAAAATCTAGGGGCTAGCGTGATGACACAAGGGGTAAGGCATCTGCCTTGCCCGCGCTAGCCTAAGACAGACCATGGTTCGATCCCCCAGCATCGCATATGGTCTCCCAAGCCAGGAGCGATTTCTGAGCGCATAGCCAAGAGTAACCCCTGAGCATCATCAGGTGTGGCTGAAAAATAAAATAAAATCTAACCCCATTAAAAATTGTGAAGAGATAAAAATGGACATTGCCTCAACGAAGAAATACAGATGGCCAAAAGGCACTTGAAAAAATGCTCCACATTATTAATGAACAGCCTACAAGGCAGTAGTAATAAAACTTGCATAATAATAAAATAAAGACAGACTTTAATCATCATGGAGATGAAAATCAAAACTACAATGAGATATCATTTCACACCACAGAGATTGGCACACATCAAGAACAAGAACATTCAGTACTAGTGCAGATCTGGGGAAAAAGGAATTCTCACTTACTGCTGATGAAAATGTCGACTGATATAGCCATTTTGGAAAATAAAAGGGACTTTCCTCAAAAAACATCTATAAATTGAACTCCCATATAACCCAGTAATACTGCTCCTGGGAATATATTCCAAAACACAAAACAAGCCCAAAACACTTCTATGTTCATTGCAACACTGGCTATTCACAATAGCCAGAATCTGGAAACAACCCAAGTGCACAAGAATAGATGAATGGGTAAAGAAAATGTGATACATTTACATAGAGGAATACTATGCAGCTATTAGGAAAAATAAAGACAAAAGTTACTTATACATGGATAAGTATGGAGAGTATTATGCTGAACTAATGAATCAGAGGGATAAGATAGACATAGAATGATTACACTCATTTGTAGGATGTAAAACATAAGATGATAATAATACCCAATATAATATAAATGAATATGAGGAGTACTGTTCGATGGTAGGAAGCTTGCCACCAATAATAGAGGAGTGCATTTAGGGCAGAGAAGGGAACAATGACAATGATAGTTGGAAATGATCATTCTGGATAAGAACTGGGCCCTGAAAGAAGATAAACAGATATGCATATACCCCTTCACTAACAATAGTGCAAACTACCATGTCTAAATGGGAAAAATGATGGGAGAGAAAGAGAGAATAAAATGGCCTGCCCAGACAAAGCAAGGGAGAAGACAGGAGGGAGGGTGAAAGGGGAAACTGGGGACATTGGGGGTAAAAAATGTGCACTGGTGAAGGATGTCGTACATTGTATGACTGAAACTCAATCATGAACAACTTTGTAACGATGAAAAACCCAATTGTATTATAAACAACCTTGTAACCATGATCTTTAAGTAAAATAAGGTTTGTTCTTGTTTGTTTGTTTGTTTGTTTTTGGGCCACACCAATGATGCCCAGGGGTTACTCCTGTCTATGCGCTCAGAAATCGCTCCTAGCTTGGGGGATCATATGGGAAGCCGGGGGATTGAACAGTGGTCAGTCCTAGGTCAGCACATGCAAGGCAAATGCCCTACCACTTGTGCCACCGCTCTGGCCATAAAATAAGTCTTTTTTAATGTATCACAGTGATAGTACAGTGGGTAAGCAATTGCCTTCTATGCGGCCAGCCCAAGTTTAATCCCTAGAATCCCATTTCGCTACCTAGGGACTCCCACAAATATTTCCTGAGTGAAGAACCAGGAGTAACCCCTGAGCACCACTGGAGGTCCCCCCCCCCCCCCCGCAAATGAATGGCTGTTCCTGGCTGCAGCGGCCTAAGCACTGTCTGGACACCCTGGTGCAGAAGAGTTATACTTGTGGCAGCAGCCATTTCTTGTCTTCTGACAAGCTCTATCAACATAAAGTTAAATTGGTGTTATGCTTTCTAAATGTGGGAGGGTAAACATGCCTAAGATATTAACAGGGGGTGAGAATAAAAACATACTAAAAAACAGAGAGAAATTCCTCAGACTTTGACAATTCTGCACTGACTCTAATGGTCCTCAAACTATGGCCCGCGGGGCCACATATTGTATTTGTATCTGTTTTGTTTCTTCATTGCAAAATAAGATATATACAGTGTGCATAAGAATTCGTTATAAGTTTTGTTTTTACTCTAGTCAGACACTCCAATGGTCTGAGGGACAGTGAACTGGCCCCCTGTTTAAAAAGTTTGAGGACCCCTGCCCGGGCATCAGGAGCTCTCTGAGCCTTCTGCGGGTCTCTGTTTGAGGGGGTGCTTCTTGCACAGGTGATGAAGATAGACAAGAAAATGGTGACCATGCATAAAGTATCTCTAGTGAGAGACAAAACATGTGTGTTGGATGGGGGAAAACCAGAATAGCATAAGGGCAATACTCATAGTGCTTGGTGGCATTATTGATTTGTCATTTCACTCTGGCCCTCAACCCTCTCTCACCATAGATCTCTCTTCTCAGTCTCATTTTGGTTGTGCTCATATCTATGGGCTCAGTCAAGCTCATACCTAGAGGTACTCAATAATAAAGGTCCTGGGATCTGGGGTAGGGCCCAGAAATTGATCTTTCTATGATCTGGGAAATACCACGATGAAGCTCCTTCACATCCTACTCCCTGAAAGTAAAGGTCACTTGGCCACTATCTCATTACCTCATAAGTCTGCCCTCTGAGAGGTGACAGGCAATCTTATAGATTTATTCAGGCAAGTGCATTAATATGACTAATGATTTAATGTTCTGTAGATTCCAGATAACATATACAATTTCCTGGGACTCTCTGGAGACTGGGCCAAAGCAGAGTTTCCTCTGGGAAACTTTTTGACTGTGAGCAAGTGAACTTGAATCAGGGGAAGTCTCACATCACATCAAAAAGGAGGCTTCAAAATTCTTTGGGACCTATGGGTTCACATTTATGCAAGTCCTGTGGGGAAATATAACCTGACACTCAAACATGCTGCTGCACATTAACACTAAAAACTGTTTGCGTCATTCTTTCTGCTATCTCCTATTTTCAATAGATATAGTGGTTGGGTGCAGAGAGACATACTTTCTAGGATGCCTCGATTTAGTGCCCAGCACTGACTAGTCCTCTGAACTCTGCTGGGAAACAGAGAGCCAGGATAGCACCTGAGCACTGGTAGGTTTGGCAAATAAACACACAAATAAGAATAGTGGGGTTGTGGGAGGAAAAAGTCTAAGTTTGTTAGGAAAAGACAAATAATCGAGATTGCAGCCAAAAAGGGTGGAAGAAAAATGAGTTTATTGCATGGACCAAAAGATAGGTAGGCCTGGAAACGTTTGATCCTGAACAAAGTGTCCACTTCATTTTTATGTCCTCAAAAGCAAAAGCAAACAAGCCAGCAAGCTAGGGGGTTTACACAAGCAAAATTATAGTTAAGGCTGATGTGGCTTGAAGAACAAGGGTTTTGCACTTAACTGATTTTGCTTCCGTTTTTAAGCTCTAGTGATGTGGGTGCCTCTATACCCATAATTCTCAACCTTGTTTTTCTTCTCTTCTTGCTTTCTCTCTTTGATGGTAAGTTTTTTGTCAGTTGTTTTTCACTCCCCCGTTTTCCTTACAACCCCTCCTCTACTTTGACCACTAGGTGGTCTCTTACTTATTTCCCATCTTTTCCATTTAGCTCTATACTTCATGGTTTGGTCAGCAATAGTGTGTATTCTCTTTGGACTAATTGAAGGTTGACTGCCTCCAACTGGATTTTGATGAAATGTGTTCACAACACATGACCCAACCAGGAGCAGGGAGAGCAGTGCCATTACCAATGCCAGGAATGGAGTGATTCATGGGGCACATGTTTCCCATATTTTGACCCATGTTTTCGGGGTTGAGGTCAAGTTCTGACTCACTCCAGCAGTCTTTGAGTGTTTTGACGCCTGAGTCCTGATTGATTAGCATGCAAACACTCTTCTTTTTTTTTTTTTTTTTTTTTTTTTTTGGTTTTTGGGTCACACCCGGCGGTGCTCAGGGGTTACTCACTCGTGGCTGTCTGCTCAGAAATAGCTCCTGGCAGGCACGGGGGACCATATGGGACACCAGGATTCAAACCAACCACCTTTGGTCCTGGATTGGCTGCTTGTAAGGCAAATGCCGCTGTGCTATCTCTTCGGGCCGCAAACACTCTTCTTGTACTGTAACACAATCTCTCCTTTTCTTTGCATGGAGGAGGAGCCTTCATCTGTTCTGCAGCAATGCTGCAACTAGGGAATCAAACTGGTCTTGTAGCCTGATCGCCATTTAACGAGCTGGTCTCATATTTTCTTCTATTTGCAAAGAGGATTTGATGGACATGAACACCCATTCCAGCTGTGCCTGCCTGAACAGCTCTCAGAGGATGGTAAGGATGACAGCCCAGTTCGCTCTTAAATCAGATCCCCATGGAAGATGTCTAAGTTTGGCATGAGGAAGAGACTACCTGGCACTATCTTTGTGAGCAGGCACAGCATCATCATTATCAAATTCATCATTTAATACATTTAAGTAGAATTGCAGTGCCAGATAAAACAGATTCAGTGTTACCCTATTTCCCAGATGCCCAGTTTCAGGTATGGCAGTTCTCAGGCCACAGTCACTGGAATGCTGAGTCATAAAGTACTAGGTTTGCATCTCAGGTGCATCCACTGGAGCCAAACTCTGGTGGGGCAGCCAGTGCTATTCACTGTTTTCTCTTTGTGGTCTGTGTTTCTCAAATGGTCCACGGTCCAGGAAAGTTGTCTTAGTACGTGAGTGGCATTCTGGAGACTGACCTAGCCTCCACTATTTCTTCCTAAGTCAAATATCTGGGAATGAGTGGGTTGGCTCACCTTCCTCTATTGGTAAATGGGCTACGGTTAGAGGCAGATTAGCAGTTGGAGTTAAATCGTAGCAATCTGGAACAAGAAATAAGGGCAGCACATGAAGATTTACTCAAGATTCTGCCATACGTAGGAGAAGCCAGCTTTCAGGGGTGACTGGAGAAAGGCTGAAGTTCTCTCTTTTCTTGGTTAAACCAGAGATAGGAATGGTCTGGACTGGCTCTCACTGCAAGCTAAACTTGTGTGGGCTGAGTAGAACCACCATCACAAAGTTAGAGATTATCTTATAACTAGTGAGCCTCTGGCTTCCCCTTACGAACTAGGTGGCTTCCATCAGTCAACCAAGGTTCATTTGAATTATCCACATTTAAATCATCCTTTTTATTATTGTTCAATCATTTCTGAAGATCTTGAATCTAATCTATGCAGAAGCAAGTTAATTAAATACAGTGTTCTCTTCACCTTCACTATAAGTCTCAAATCTCTTCATAAACTTATGTCTTGTCATTTTGCATAAACACAGCAAGACTGAAGAACTCTTTATTTGGGATACCCCATTATTTACTCAGAGACCTGGGGATTAGCTAAGGAAAGAACAGGTGTCCTGTATTAAGAAACGCATTAATATTTTTACCTGTCACATCAACGTTTCCCAGGCAAGGTCAGTGTGAAAATGTAAAGATCAAGTGGTGGCTTCAGGCCTTTCATCTTCTGTAGGAAGAGTCCTGGCAGGAAGGATTTCATCCCATCCTGCTCCAGGTTTGGGAGAGATCCTGGTCGTCAGGACTTTTCTTGACTTTGAAAGGATCCACAGGGCCCAGGCTGTGGCCAGTCATTGCAGGTCAGCAGATCTGGACATTTCTGTTTTCCATAGTAGAAGTCATTTGCAGTTTTTCCTTAGGCTGACTTGCACCTAGGATTTCCCCGAGCTTTGTGAAGTACTAGTAACAGTATCTGTTATTACTAGACCTGCTTCTGTTGGTTAACTTCATCTCCTTTTAAGGAAACTTGAGGGTGGGGAAACTTTGGCGTCCCATAGCTGGATTTAATATTTCCTTTCTGTATGAGGGGCAGACCCTACCAGAGAGGAAAATCTTGTATGTGTTTATGCCAACCAACATAGTGGCTTGAAGCATTAAAAATCACGCTGAAGGTGCCAAGAAAAGAAAGGCAAATGTGTCTCACTTTTACAGAACGTAAAATTTAACAGAATTTTGTATTCTTTCAGTTCTTTTAGTCACACATTCTAAACCTTGATTTCCTGTAATTTCTAAGTATTACATTTTAAGAGCACTACAGCATGAGTCTGAAGTAGCTACGCTCCTTTTCATAGGCTCCTCAAAACAAAAGTATTTGAAGAATTAGAAGAATTATGCATATTTACTTTAAAGTTTTTCTTATAACAATCCAGTTTCAACATAGTTATTTTGGTTGTTTTTTGTTTGTTTGTTTGTTTTGTTTTGTTTTTGGGTCTCACCTGGCAGTGCCCAGGGGTTACTCCTGGCTCTACGCTCAGAAATCGTTCCTGGCAGGCTCGGGGGGGATCCTATGGGATGCCGGGATTTGAACCACCGTCCTTCTGCATGCAAGGCAAATGCCTTACCTCCATGCTATCTCTCCGGCCCCTCAACATACAGTTTTAATACAACTCTTAAACTTTTTATATTTATTTACACTTACTTTGTGCTATAACTTCTAAATCTCTATTCAGAAACAATCAGCTTTACTTTGACAAAAATTCCTTTCTTTTGCCTATTAGTTATATGACATTCATTGTCTTTCTTGCATAAGACACATATCTATATTCCTTATAGTCACATCTTATAAGTTTTACCTTTAATCTTACTGAACATAATACACCTGTAAACAAATTGATAAATAGTCTTTCATCTTAGCATGACTAAATTGTATGTTGCCCTACTTACTTATGACTTTCTTGAGTAAAAACTTTAAATCAGTTCTATATATTTCCAGCAGCTTCTGGATAACTGCAATGAAATATCTTGTAACACACATTACATTAAGGAAGAAAATATTATATTGTACATCTATTCTCAAGGATAACCCTTGGTGGTACTTGGGTGGCCATATGTGGTAACAGGGATAAATTAATTCTCCATTCTATTATTTTATTTTATTTTATTGAAACAATTGTGATCAACAGAATCCTTCATAGTTGAATTTCAGATATACAATGAGCCAGTGCCCTTCCCACCATCAGTGTCAACCTCCTTTCATCTTTGCCCCCTGCCTGCCAATATAACAGGCCTCTTTAAGTTTAGATTGTTAAAGCTTAGGTCCCTTGATTCTATTATCGTTAACTTTAGCTTGGATATTTAGTTCTGTCCTTATTTATTTTCCTACCAATGCATCTGAGACAATTTGGATCCTGGCCCCAACCTTTCTTTGATACTTTCTTCTTAGTTTTATAGAAAAATGTGGGAATATGTGGTAAAATTAAAGTAATCCATGCCCCCAAGGTTCTATGGAAAAGGTGGGAGCCCCAATTTAAAAGATAAGAAAATTTAAAAATCCAATTAAAAAAGGTGTGCATATGTGACAGGGTTTGTTTGTTTGTTTGGATAGGCACAGCAAAATATGGGGGAAATAGAAAGGAAAAACTTTGGCTTAAAAACAGGGAGACTTTATCCATGAGTCATCCTGGCATAAGACCAACTACAAGCTCCAGGCATTCTAAGTTGACTAAGTATGACACTAAGAAAGACCCAAAGTCTTTCTCTGTGGTCCCAGTAAAAGTTCTTCACAATCACAGTCAGCTTTCTATAGTTAGAGATCCTAGTTTTTGTACAGACCTCTGTCAAAGTCAGGGTGACACGAAGCATCTTCTGGTTTCATCTCACCAGTAGGTGGCAATGCAGGGAGCCCTGCCCTGAAAGCAAGTCGTTGCTGTTACCAAGTAGTCAGGGTGTCATATGAACCACCACTGGAGCAAGTCGATGCCAGGGCAGCATTAGGGCCATCCCTGGTAGAAATCTGATTCCTGGTGCTGGTGTAGAAAACCATGCTGGTTCCATGGATGGGATCCAAAGTTTGGGGGTGAATGGCCAATGTCCGATCTTCTGGAGCTTAAGCATAGTCACTATGACAAGTGTTCAGAGTTAGGGCCCCACTGCAATATACAATTTTTGTGTTCTTATCTCTATTAGATAAGAACTTGTTTCCACATGTAAGATTTCCCCCATTTTAATGTGCCTATGCAAAAAGGAACAATGCCACATGATACTACGGATGCATATGGGGGTAAAAATAACAAGCCAAACAATCCCAATATCCCAGTTCTATGTGAACTTGGAGCACAAGAGGTACTTATCTACTAAAATTTCTATGAAATAGATCCATAGAAAGGAATGGGGAAACTGCATTACATAAGAAGATAGTAAGAATTATACCTATTAAGGAAGTACATCTATAGAAATATTCGAAGAAGATATACATGTCCCTTTAAGCCTTTTGAAATAGTCTAGGGGAGGGGATAAAATTCTCAATTCTCCATTCTTAAAGCCACAAAAGTAAAAGCAGATCTTTCAGCAGTAGCTGTTTTAAAAATGGCTCGTTTTTTTCTTCAGTCTATTTTCAGCAGTTGATTCATTAACATACAGACAATAACTTTCCCAGTCTTCCCTAGACAATTTCCTCAGGAAGAGAGAGAAGAGAAATGGAGCTGTCTTGAGTTTTTAGGTATACATGGGCCTCTAAAAAATTGCCATTCTCTTTCCCAAACTACATAAATGAAAATATTTAATAACGTTAGTCAAATTTCCATACTTTTGATTTTATTGCTAGTAATTTTTCATTAACACAATAAGAAGTACACAGATTCCTTTTAGCTAAAACTTAGATTAAATTTAAATGGTCTCTCTGGGCTCAAAGAGAGGGTGGCTTTTGGGTTTAAAATTATTTACCATAAGGAATCACTTATACCACTAGAATTTTGTAGTTATTTGCTTCCAAATTATTTATTGCATTGTATTGCATTGTCTTCCAGTGTTTTGTAAACAATACATTGTCATGAAATGAAACATTGAGAAGGCATAATGTGGAAAAAGCAAACATTTCAATGATATCATGATACAGTCCTTTACATTACATTACATTACATTACATTACATTACAAGGTAATTAAATTTAAGACAAAAGTTTCTTAAATCTTTTAAAACAGAAATATTGTAGGTTCTCAAACCAAACTTTACATTTTTATTTTTATGCAAAATTCTAATTGCTTCTCAATAATTCTTCAGATTCCAATTCATATAACACTATAAATTTTCACAAACTTTTATGTAAATTATTTGAAAACACTATTTAGCCATACATTTAATCGAAGGAAAATATAATTAGGAACAGCAGTACAAAATTCAATATGGCAATTAAGTTACAATTGTCTAAAAGAAAAACATGCTGACATATCTATGGGAATATTTTTATACAGATAATGTCATGACTTTATTCTTTTATTTTCATAAAGCAATTATTTAATGTAACAGAATTATTTCTTTTACCAGGGCTTTTTCAAATAAGTAATTTCTCAATTTACTATGTTCTTTTAATTTTATTCTACAATCAAAATATTATTTTATTTTCCCATCTTATATTTGAAATTCAATTTTTTATATTCCTTATGCAGAAAAATTTCAATCACATGCATTTTCAGAACACAGCTCAGATATTCCTATATAGTTTAAGTTTGGGTCATTAGATTAACTTTTGAAAACACAATTTAGAGAAGAGGGACAAAGTTTGATATTGTTTATTTTACTCCTTGCATTAAAGACCTTTTTTTCTAGAGCTTGAACTCTTCTACCAAAATGTTTTAAATTCTACATTTTTAATCATAAATACATATTTGGCTTTCAATATATTCCCAATTTCTATTCATAAAGCACATAAAACTTTACACTTAACATATCAGTGTCCGAATTTTAAAATTGTAATTAGTTCAAGATGGTGATTTTCAACATTCCCAGATCTCACTTGTTGTGAAAAGGAAAACTGGTAACTATCTTCAGCTGCAGGAATGGAGATGCAGTGACAGGGATGGTAGCAACAGCACCAGTGGCTGCTGAGGTCGCAGTGTAGATGACTAAAGCACAAAGGCCTATGCATTGTGTCGGGATCTTAAGCTTCAGATTTTGCTTTTGGAGACAGTACTAATGCCTATTTGCTTTTGTTCATTGAGCAAAACTCTTCCGTAAGGAGCCCATGATGGTATGCAATCTCATAAAAGTCTGAGCACAATACCTCTTTTTCCAGCAGAATTTCCCAAGTCTCATGAAAGGAGTGTCAGGGATATTATATATGGCTAGCTCCCAATGAACAGTATCACAAGGATGGGGGTCCTGTGGATGAGCCACAGGTGACTAGGTGCTCACCTGGCCAGACCCCTCACAGAATCTTAGGAACATCTCACCTCAGGAGTATTGGTATAAATCCCAACCAGGTTTCCCTCTCAAAGGACCAGAGTCTAAGACAGAAGTCTATGTTAGGCTGAAACTATGTTCAAGGAAGCACGGGTCAAAGCCCAGTCAGCTCTTTTGGCCCTGGGGACCATGAGACAAAATCATTCACTCATACAGACATACATCAAATGATTCTGAGTCTAAACACTCCCAAATTAAAATTCCTGAACGAAGAGAGTTCAGTGTTACTTACAGACTTCTATCAAAAAATCAATGTTCTCTTCTGGCTTCACTGTAGAGTTCCCCACAGCTCCCTTCCCAGAACTTGAAGTAGAACCGATTTGGCACTCATGTTACCACATTAATGTTAGCCCTACATCCACATCAGATGTTCTTATATAACTCCTTCCAAAACCTCAACCTGGACCTGAAATTTCCACAAAAGAGGGCCAGTGCAACTTCTGCATCCAACACAGAAGCTTCAAATGCAGTCCTCAAGCAGGGTGATCAGTTCACCCTCAGAAATTAATGCAATGCCCAGCTAGTTTCTACTAGGCCTCCTATTCAAACTTGGACCCCTCTCTGTGAACTTACTTGTCCAGATATATGTCCTGTCTTAAAACTGGTTTGCTGCTGCCACTTTCTATGCTTCCATCTGGTTAGAACCTCTTCCAGAGTGCCAAAGTTCTCCAGCAGAGAAGGAAACTGCAGAACTTTTTTTATATGTGTGCACTTCCCTGATCTGCAGCTGTCTCAGCAGGCTGTGGCTCCAAGGAGAATCAGTCCCTAATAATCCACTACTATGTGGCCAGCCCATCTTTTGGGGGCCTCTAGAAATCTTAGGGAAACTCAAAGAATCAAGATTGCAGTCAAGAGGCTAGAAAAGAGTTTTTCATTGGGGCTGGAGCAATAACACAGGGGCTAAGACATTTGCTTTGTGTACAGCTGAACCTGGTTTGATCCCTGTCATCCCATATGGTCTCCTGAGCATCGATAGGAAGGAGCCCTGAGTGCAGCTTATTCCCTTGGACCAAGAGTTAAGTTAGCCAAGGAAAATCTCAGTCCTGAACAAAGAGGGTCCACTCCAGTTCATTGGATTGTTTGTTTTGCTTATTTGTTTGTTTTCATTTTGGGACCATATCCGGGGGTGGGCTCAGGCATTACTCCTGTCTATATGCTCAGAAATCACAATTGACTGTAAGAGTGGAGCCTTCTCCCCTGACAGCAGTGACTGGAACACACGTTGCCTGCAAGTGAGTGGATCCCACCACAGAGAGCAGGGTCTGGTCCCTTGTCAGCAGCATGCACATTGCCCGTAGGTGAGTGGATCCAACCCCAGAGAGCAGAACCTGCTCCCCCAGCACCAGGAATACACGTCATGTCCAAGTGAGTAGACCCCACACTGAAGAATAGACCAGAGGGACATCTGCTCCATGGTCACACACTTCTAGTCAATGAACCCCAACATGACATGCAGGAAATACCACACTGCATTGTGACAATGGGGGAATGTGTAGGCCTCTACCATCCTTAGAGAATGAAGATGATAGCTCTGATGTTCAAAAAGTACCAACTACATAACTAGCTCTAAAATAAGGACTTTAGAGAAGAAATATGGAGGATCCTCATGACTCAAAGAAATCATGGAATGAACTGAACGAACTCCGGTAAGAATCAAGATGATATGAAAGTAGAATTGAAAATACTACATACTGAAATAACTGGACTAAAAAACTTGGTGGGAGAAATGAAAACCTCACTAGAAACCTCTCCAACAGAGGAACAGTGGCTGAGGAAACAAACAATGATGTGGAAGATGAGATGCATAACAACCTCATAAAACAGAAGACGTTGGAAAAGAGCCTTAAAACAAATAATCAGACAATGAAAAAAATCCTCAAAGAATATGAAGAGATGAAAATAGAAGTATTTGATAAACTAACAGAAACAAAATAATAATTACTGGAGTTCCAGATATATGGCATTCAATCCACAGAAAACTGGATACACATTCTTCTTGAATCCACATGGGTCATTCTCCAAGATAGACCACATGTTGGCCTATAAAACATATCTTCATAAAATAAAGAGGATAGAAATTGTATGCACTGAAATTAGAACTGAATTACAAGCATAAACAGAGGGAAAACTTTAACACCTGGAAATTAAACAACTCACTATTGAACAACCAGTTGGCTAGAGATGAATTCAAAAGATTCCTGGAAACCAATGTAAATAAAGACACAAATTATAAGAATTTGTGGAACACAGCAAAAGCAGTACTAATTTAGAGGAAAAAGTATAGCTTTGCAAGCTCTCATCATGAAAGAAGAAAGGTCTTACATATGTAACTTGATGGCACAGCTTATAAAGTTGAGAAGTGATCAACAAACTGAACCAAAATAGCCAGGAGGAAGGAAATAATAAAGTTTAGGCCAGATGTTAATAAACAGGAATCAAAAAATCATTCCAAAAAATCAATGAAAGCAAGAGATGGTTCTTTGAAAAAAATAAACAGGATAGATAAACCTCAAAACTCACAGCAAAAACTCACAACAAAAGGGAGAAAGAGAAGCTTAATGAACCAAATTAGATCTGAAAAGATTACCACTGATACTACAGGAAGTCAAAGATAACTAGAGACTATTTCAAGAAACTGCATGAGAATCTGGAAGAAATGTATAAATTATTGAAATCATTTAACGTCAAAAGGTTGAACCAAGATGATCTAGCATATCAGAACAGACCCATCACTAGTGACAAAATTAAAATGGTACTCAAAAGTCTTCCCCAAAAAGCCCATGCGAGATGCATTCACTAATGAACTCTTTCAAACATTTCAAGGGTACCTACTTCCAATCTTTTTCAGGCTCTTCTAGGAAATTTAAGAAACAGTAACACTCCCAAATAGTTTTTACTAAGGTACCTGGTACCAAAAGCAAACAGAGATGCCACTGAAATAGAACTACATGCCAATATACTAGATGAACACAGATGCAAAGATCCTCAAAAATATATTAGCAAATGTAATGAGACCTCCTTTGGGTGTTGGGTTGAGGTTGGGTTATCCCACAGTTCCCAGAAGGGAAAGGGATATACCATACCCCCATCCAGGGAGGACAGGAACAGCTGGTTCAGTAGCAATTCCCCACAATAAGTAATCCACACATATATGGAGGTTACAGCAGGCAAGGAAACTCACACTGCAAGTTCTTCACCCACAAGCCAGTCGCTCCGCCACGTTGAACCACAAGCTTAGATGGCAGCTCACTCCTATGCTCTCCTGCCTCCCATTTATTGAGATCCACTCAAAGCCCCTCCCCAGGGGAAGGAAAAAAGCCAGATGAAAGGCAATGGGAAAACAAGACCAACAGAAAGAATTAAGATACAAATGAGAACCCTTTTGATACAAATGGGAACTATTTCAAAGGCCTCCATTTACCTCATATTTTCCCTTTTCCAATAATTTAAAATTAAAGAAAAATAGAAAACAAGTAATAGGCCCTGAAAAGACAAGGGAAAAACTAAACAATTTGCATAGCAACAATTGTTGCATAGCAACAATTTGCAAAGGTGCATCAAAAAGAAAAATGTAAAGAAAAAGCTTTAGGCTTAAAATCAGGGTGTTCTTACATGAATCAAGAAACCAACTACAGATTCCAGACTACTTCACAATCCCCAAAGTACATTCTGAAAAGTTCTCATAAAGTCTTCCTTTGTAGACCAGATGACAAAGCCAGAATACGGAGATCATGGATCTGGTAGATTATAAAGATCTTATGAAGCAATCTGAGTCTCACACAGTAATCCACAGTTAGAGCTCTTAGGAGGAAATGTAAGGACATCTGCTAATTGTCAGGGAGATGCAAATAAAAACAACAATACGGTATTATCTCATGCCACAGAGACAGGAACACATCACAAAGAACAAGAACAACCAGTGCTGCCATGGACGTAGGGAGAAAGGAACTACTATTCACTGCTGATGGTGGGAATGCCTTCTAGCCCAGCCTTTCTGGAAAACCATATCGACATTCCTCAAAAGACTGGAAATTGAACTTTGTTATGATCCAGCAATAACACTTCTAGGGCTATACCCTAGGAACAGAAATATACAATGCAAAAATGCCCTCTGCATGCCTATGTTCATTGCAGCACTATTTACAATAGATGGAATATGAAAACAACCCAGGTGCCCACCAACCGATGAGTGGCTAAATAAATGTGGTACATCTACACAGTGGAATACTATGAAGCTGTTTTGAAAAATGAAATCAAATTTGCCTATACATGAATAAATATGGAGATAATCATGTTGACTGCAATGAGTCAGAAGAAAAAAGATAGATACAGAATAGTCTCACTCATCTGTGGGTTTTATGAAAAAAATAAAAGACAGTATAGTAATAAAACCCAGAGACAATAGAGATGCAGGCCAGAAGGACCAACCCTTGATATGAAGCTTACCACAAAGAGTGGTGAGCGCAGTTAGAGAAATAACTACACTAACCACTTTCATGATAGTGATATAGAAAAGAAGATATAGAATGCCTCTCCTAAAGACAGGTAAGGGGTGTTGTGATGGAAGAAAATGGGGGACATTGGTGGGAGAAAATTTACAGTGGTGAAGGGTGGTGAACATTCTCTGAATGAAACCCAACTATGAACATTTTTGTTACCTAGGTACTTAAATAAAGAAAATATTGAAAAAATATCACTCCTGGCAGTGGACCATATGGGATACCAAGGATGAAACCAGGTCAGCAGTTGTGCAAGGCAAATACCCTGCCCAGTGTGCTATCACTCCACCTCTGCCCACTCAGTTTTTGTCTTCAGAAGCAGAAGCAAAAATAAAAACAGCAACAAGTGGGTTTATATATGCAAAATTAAAATTAAGGTTGATGTGGCTTTAAAGTACAAAGGGTTTTACACTAAGCTGCTTTGCTTCAGTTTCTATGCTCTAGTAATTTAGGTGTCTCTATATCTGTAAATCTTCTTTACGTTGTTTTTTCTCTTCTTGTGACAGTAAATCTTCACCACCTCACTTTTCCCTCTTTGATGTTCATAAGTCCTTGTCAGCTGTTTTGCACTCCTCACATTTTCTCAATTTCCCTCATAGTTTCTTGACAAGATTAATAGGAGAAAAACAAAAGCTAAAGCAATTTCATACTCCAGCCATAATGATAGTGCAGAAGATAGAATGCTTTATTTGAATGCAACTCAGGATTTACAACACCATATATGGTTCCCTGAGATAAGCCAAGACTGATCCCTGAGTTCAGATGCAGGAGTAAGCCTCGAGCACAGTAGTTGGTTCCACAACCAAAAGAGAGGCTGTACTACACACAAATTAGACAATAGTACTACTCTATTGCCTATTTAAATTCTCCACTTTGTTCCAATCCATTTCTAACTTTCCAGAAATTTGGTCATCTTCACTTCCTGTCACTCAGACATTCTACAAACAGAAATTCAGTAGTCAAAAAGATGGCTCAAAGTACTGGAGCATATATATCTTGCCTGTGGAGCCCAGGTTCAATTCCCAGCACTTTATAGGCCTCTGATCGCTGCTGGGAAGAATTCACAAGCACTAAGCCAGATGTACTTCCTGGCCCAACAACTTCCAAATAAAAAAGTCTGAATAATTCTTGTGTTATAGAGGCATATTTGGGGGATGATATATTCTCACTTTCTTGAGTCCAAGACAAGAATTAGGAAAACATTTTCTTTTTTTTTTCTTTTTTTTTTTTTTTGGTGATTTTTGGGTCACACCCGGCAGTGCTCAGGGGTTATTCCTGGCTCCAGGCTCAGAAATTGCTCCTGGCAGGCACGGGGGACCATATGGGACGCCGGGATTTGAACCGATGACCTCCTAGCATGAAAGTCAAATGCCTTACCTCCATGCTATCTCTCTGGCCCAGGAAAACATTTTCAATCAATTCTTCCTGAATGGAGCTTTCTATACCTCCTTATGGAGAATGTTAAGCCATGGAACAAACTAACTAGATGTATTATTTGGGAACTTCTATTTGTTACCAGTGGAGCATGTCAGGAGCCACAGAGTGGGAGGGAGGGCAAGTAGTGGCTACAACAGACAGAAGAGTGCTTCACTCTCTTGACTGAACAAGATCCTTCACACCCTCTTGAAAGCAGAAGCTTCTGCACAGCATGGACATTAAACTCCTGAACTCCACTTACATTCCTAAGTTGAAGGCAGGTACAGTAGTAGGGGATCGGGAGATAATTGCTGATAATGAGTTTTTCATAAAGTAACATAACCAAGATTTAATTAAAAGAAGTTGCCCCGAAGTAGTCTAAAAGCATGAAAACCACACCTTTTTGAGATGGAAATTCCTTAGCTCTTTGGAGATGCAAAAAAGGAGGCATTACCTACATGTAGAAGTTGAGGCAGTACCCAAAGAATAAGAGACCCCTTCAGAAAAGATTATTCTAAAGAAATGAAAGGCCTTGATAAAATCATGAAGGATGGTGACCACTTAGCTTTCAAGATTACCCACCTCTTGATAATGCCCTAGCAATAGATTATCACCTTCATTGAAAGCCTCAAGTAGTCGAAGAGATAGCATGGAGATAGGGTGTTTGCCTTGCATGCAGAAGGATGGTGGTTCGAATCCCTGCATTTCATATGGTCTCCCGAGCCTGCCAGGAGCGATTTCTGAACATAGAGCTAGAGCGCTCTGGGTGTGACCCAAAAATCCACCCCCCCCCCCAAAAAAGAGAAAGCCTCAGGTAGAGGGAATTTGGGGAAATGTGCTTTACAAAGGTAAGCGGTGCACATTCTCTATTTCAGGGATTCACTTGCTTTGTGTACTTTCCACTCTATTCTCTGGAGAAGACTGTGCTCTCTCTTGAGCCCATACATAAGTCACTCACTCTCTTTCTCTCTCCCCTGCATAATTCCCTAAATAAAGTTATTTTTACTTCAGTATTTGTCTCCTCCTGGAGTGCAAAGGAAAACAACAAACCCAGAAACCTAGGCAGGGGTTAGGTTTCCTTTACCTACAAATAACAATACTTGCTCAGCCTGAACCCATGGTACCCAGAGAACCCGAGTGCTGGAGACCAGTTCCCTTGCAATGCAAATCAAGTGAATATTTTGTTTTGTGGCCACAGTGGCAGTGCTTAGGGTTTACTCCAGGTTCTGCATTCAGGGGTCACTCCTGACAGAGCTTGGGGGGTCATGAGAGAGAGGGTCCAGATATCAAACCTGCGTTAGCAGTATACAAGGCAACCATATTTCTCTACATTCATCCTCAAGTACGTGTCTCATGAAGCTGATTAGATGATAGCATCCAAAAAGTACAGGGGCCTGTAAACAACTATACTATGTTTATTTATGTTTATTTGAGGGGGCACACGAAGCAATGTTCAGATCTTACTTCTGGCTTTGTGGTCAGGGATCATCAGACAACACTGGATGCTAGAAGTCTATCCCTGATTGGCTGGCAAAGTGAAAGACAAGCATACTTTCTGTACTTTCTCCCAGACCCCAACTTTACTAGTTTCAACATTCCTAAATATTTGCCCAGGTGACCCAGTTTGGTCAAGGAGAGAGAGATGGTAGCTCTCTTCTCTCAAGATTATTCCCCTTACTCCCTAAATTATTTCAGTCAGCTGTAATATAAATGGTAAGCCAGGAAAACAACTGCAACTGTAGATTTGTTAACTAAGAGTAATCCTATAAAGTAAAAGAAAGAAATTAAATATCCTGAATGGGGATGCATGTGACTCCCAAAATAGAGTGGCATAAAGTAAAGAGATATGGGCAACCTTCCAAAAGAAAGTTAGCAACATAAAGTGAGGCCACCTAGCTTTTGTGAAGATGGTTTAGTAGGCTTTTTTCATCGTGCAGAATCTTGGGGTTATCTGTGCATATAAGAGTTCATTTGTCACCTAATTTTTGACAAAGGAGCAAGAAATCCTAAATGGAGCAGGGAAAACCTCTTCAACAAGTGGTGCTGGCAGAACTGGTTAGCCACTTGCAAAAAAGCGAAAATAGACCCCCCCCCCCCAGTTAACATCATGTATGAAGGTAAAATCCAAATGGATTAAAGACCTTGATATCAGACCTGATACCATAAGGTATATAGAACAACACATCAGTAAAACACTCCAGGCCATTGAGACTAAAGGCATCTTCAAGGAGGAAACTGCCCTTTCCAAACAAGTGGAAGCAGAGATCAACAGATGGGAATACATTAAGCTGAGAAGCTTCTGCACCTCAAAAGAAATAGTGCCCAGGATACAAGAGCCACCCACTGAGTGGGAGAAACTATTCACCCAACACCCATCAGATAAGGGGCTAATCTCCAAAATATGCAGGGCACTGACAGAACTTTACAAGAAAAAAAAAAACATCTAATCCCATCTAATCCATGGCCAAAAGGCACATGAAAAAATGCTCCTCATCACTAATCATCAGGGAGATGCAAATCAAAACAACGATGAGATACCATCTCACACCACAGAGATTGGCACACATCACAAAGAATGAGAACAGTCAGTGCTGGCGGGGATGTGGAGAGAAAGGAACTCTTATCCACTGCTGGTGGGAATGCCTTCTAGTTCAACCTCTATGAAAAGCGATATGGAGATTCCTCCAAAAACTCAAAATTGAGCTCCCATTTGACCATTCCTAGGGGTTTACCCTAGGAACACAAAAATACAATACAAAAATCCCTTCCTCACACCTATATTTATTGCAGCACTATTCACAATAGCCAGGCTCTGGAAACAATCAAGATGCCCTTCAACAGACGAATGGCTAAAGAAACTGTGGTACATATACACAATGGAATATTATACAGCCGTCAGGAGAGATGAAGTCATCAAATTTTCCTATACATGGATGTATATGGAATTTATCACACTGAGTGAAATAAGTCAGAGGGAGAGAGATAGATGCAGAATAGTCTCACTCATATATGGGTTTTAAGAAAAATAAGTCATTTTTGCAACAATCCTGAGACAATGAGAGGAGGGCTGGAACTTCCAGCTCATTTCATGAAGCTCACCACAAAGAGTGGTGAGTGCAGTTATAGAAATAACTACACTGAGAACTACCATAACTATGTGAATTAATGAGGAAACTGGAAAGCCTGTCTAGAGTATAGGTGGGGGTGGGGTGGGATGGAGGGAAATTTGGGACATTGGTAGTAGGAATGTTGCACTGGTGAAGGGGGGTGTTCTTTACATGACTGAAACCTAATCACAATCATATTTGTAATCAAGATGTTTAAATAAAGATATTACAAAAAAGAGTTCATTTGTTGGGGCCAGAGAGATAGCATGGAGGTAGTGAGTTTGCCTTGCATACAGAAGGAAGGTGGTTCAAATCCCAGCATCCCATTGGTCCCCTGTGCCTGCCAGGGACAATTTCTGAGCATAGAGCCAGGTGTGACCTGAGCGCTGCCGGGTGTGACCCAAAAAAACAAACAAAAAAAAGTTCGTTTGTTAAGGCTGAAGCAATAGTACAGAGGATTAGGAGTTTGCCTTGCACAAGAGCTGACCTGGGTTCAATTCTGGGGAACTCCATAGGGTGCTCTGTATCCTGTATCTTGTATCCTGAGTGCAGAGCCAGAGGTGACCCCTCCCTAAACATCACTGAATCCGAGCTCCCCTTCTATAAAAAGAGTTTAGTTGCCAATGTGTTTTCAGGGAAAAAGTGCTTTGAGCTTCAGTGGTATCAATTCAAATCTTATCAGGGCCTTTGTTCTAGCTGAATTGTCTAGTGTGAGGTTCTGACATTTGGTTGGGCTCCTTTCTTTAAATACCTAAGTCTTAAATAATTAAGACTGTGTACATGGAATCTATTATGTTGAGCAAAATAAATCAGAGAAAGAGAAAGATGCAGAATGGTCTCACTCATCTATGGGTTTTAAGAAAAATTGAGGGGCCGGGCGGTGGCGCTAAAGGTAAGGTGCCTGCCTTGCCTGCGCTAGCCTTGGACGGACTGCGGTTCGATCCCCCGGTGTCTCATATGGTCCCCCAAGCCAGGAGCAACTTCTGAGCACATAGCCAGGAGTAACCCCTGAGCGTTACTGGGTGTGGCCCAAAAATAAAAAAAAAGAAAAATTGAAAGACACCCTTGCAATAATTTTCAGAGACAAAAGAGAGGAGGGCTCACGACATGAAGCTCACCACAAAGAGTGATGAGTTTAGTCAGAAAAAGAACTACATTAAGACCTATCCTAACAAAGAGAATAGATGAGGGAAATAGAAAGCCTGTCTAGAGTACAGGCAGGGGTGGGGAGGAGGGATATTTTGTGACATTGGTGATGGGACTGTTGCACTGGTGATGGGGGGTGTTCTTTGCATGACTGAAACCCAACCACGATCATGTTTGTAATTAAGGTGTTTAAATAAAATATTTTTAAAAAAAAGAAATAAAAACAGACAAAAAACCCTTCTACTCTCCATTACCTCCAGGCCTACCTTCCAAGATTCTAGAAAAAAAATAAGTAAGATTGTGCTGGGGTTTGCTTTGTGTTGAGATAGAGCAGGCAGTGGATAGGGCAAGATAACTCATTATCAAACCACATGATGGTTTTATGGTTTTCTGAAATTCATTGCTAAGGATTCCCTTGACTGGCTGCCTACATACTTCATGTTTAGTTAAGGTTTGCAGACTGCTAAACATTTACAGGTGAGTCAAGAGCCCTATGCTGTAGAATGTGAAAATTCACATGTATTTTCAAAATAAAAGCGTACCTTTGAAAAAATATCACCTATAGTGGCTAGAGAGATAAAACAGCAGCAGAGTGTTTGCCTTGCACACAGCCAATCCAGAAATGATGATGGTTCAATTCTTGACATCCCATATGGTCCCTGAGCCTGCCAGGAGTGATTTCTGAGCACAGAGCTAGGAGTAATCCCTGAGCACTGCCAGGTGTGACCTAAAAACCAAAAAAAAAAAAAAAATCACCTATAGACTCTCACTTTATTCTATTGTTACTTTGAAGGATGTAATTTCCCACTATGTTTATCTAAGTTTAAAGTAATTGGTCTATTATTATCTAAGATTCAGGATAGACAATCAGTGGTGGTCATTTACAGATTTAAGGCTATATCCAGTGGTGTTTGATGACCAGGTGCTTCCTGGGATAGAAAAGATCACTTATACACAAAGAACATGCACTGACTAGCCCTTTGCAAGATCCGACCCTGATGTTTTGATGGAGAACCAAGATTGCGCTCAGAAAATACCAAGCTTAAGGGGGTATCTAGGAAAGGGCACTCAATGAAGACCTAGAAAAAAGAAACTTCAGATCCAAGGCAGGGACTCAGAGCTGCAGAACCTACTTATTGGAGAAAGCAGAAGCCATGGGAGCAAAGCCTGTGGCTTTGGGATCTGGAAGCCATGTCAGCAGCACCCAGGTGAAGGACAAAATCCAAGACAAAGGGCCAGTAGAGTACAGCTGTTCTACTCAACTCTGTGGCCCTGTGCTCCTCCTAAGGAGGAATGCCAGCACAAGACATGGAAAACACCACACTACAATCATAACAATGGGGAAACAACACAGGTCTCCACCATGCTTGCGGAATAAAAATTGTAGCTTTGACCCCACATACCAGGAGTTCTGTCTGTCTTGCACTGGTATGTGGTGGGCACTGGGTTGGGCAGCTAGCCAAAGACCCCCCAGACTGCCAATTAGTCCGGGGGGCCAGATTTCCCCATGCCAGAATGGTCTTCACGGCCAGATCTGGTAACCTGGGCCCTGGGGGCTGGGATGGGGTGGAGGAAAACTCCTCCCCCTATGCATTCACAAACTGCAGAGGCGAGAGCTGAGCTCAGAGACTTCACATGCCAGGACAGCTAGCTGAAGGCAAATTCCCTTATCCATAGAAGTCCCCCTGCAGCAGTGTCTTTTCTTACTGATAACCATTTTCAAAAGCACGCGGGTGCTACCCTTTTTAACATCATCAAAAAATACTCTAATTCTTGACTATAGGAAAGTAAATGGAATACCCTATATATGGAGGATAGCACTTAAATAGATCTCTGAAATCAATGTATATGTGAATGTCACTTTCTTTACAGTTCTCCTCTCTGACTGCCAAGCCTTAACCTTAAACTATTCATCTACACAATGTATATAGCCCCTCTTATACATTGCCCTTCCACACCCAGAGACCCTTCTACACCCCCATATCCGAACCCGGATTTGTTATCTCCCCCTTATTTAACCCTCTTTTACCTCAGTTCTTAACTCGTTAGGCACCAAGACCAACCTCCTTCCCCAACAAACCACCATCCAGCTCCTCAATGAAAGACACCCTCTCGAATCCTTATCTTGTGTCTCAGCAAGAAACTACAACCAACACACCAGCTGACTCAAGCTTGTGACCCCTCTCACCCCATAAATTCGTGGACTGATACATGATACCAGAATCAACTCCAGCAAAACTTCCAGCTCAAGGACATTACAGGACTCTGAAATGCCGCAAATCATATCTTAAACTCTAGACCAGTCTGTGATACGAAAAAGTAACTTGGCTTTCACTCCCCACAAGAATATCTCAGAAGACCTAATTGGGAGGCCTCTATTGCCTACATAAGCTTAATATCTTTATAATAATGCATCTTAAGATATATATTCCTAAACACACAGATAGCCTCCCCATCACTTTCTTTATTCAAATACCTTTTTTTCCTGTTTTTCTCAGTTTTATCTATTTGCTCTATTTTTATATATGCATATTTTCTTTATCTTCACCAGTTTTGGTGCTGCTTGGTACAAAAACCAAGAAAACATCTTGCCTGGGATAAAAGCTCAGACCACACCATAGATACTATATGTGTAGCCTGTCATCCTTACCCGGAATAGCACCAGCAACACAAAAGGACACCATACTTTTTTGTATAGGCACAGTAAATAAGGGGAAATCATGGACTCAGACACAAGATCTTATCTTCTAAGGATAAGAACTCACACTTTTTACACAAGGGTGCCTCCCATCCTGGACATATGTCATGTGGATACAACTCAGTCTCCACGAGATTGGACAGTGTTACTTCATTCTCAAATCCCAGACGTAGAACTGAAAAAACTCCCTGCAACAACACCAGGAACTAAGCTCTGTTGGGAGATATACCTGTTCTAGTGTTAATATGACAATGTGGACAGCGAGGAAATGACAACTTGACCTAAGACCAGGAGGTCCTATCACATCACCTAACACTAAGTGAAAATCAGAAGATGTATCATCCTTTGAACTATGAAAAATAAGAGCACTAACTACAGAAAACTGATTTTGACAACTGTGACTGGGCAGAACTTACCTTGAGACCATTAAGGAAAACCCTATCCTAGGCTATAGCCCAAGACTCCTACAAAAATCAAGATTTCTTTTTTTTTTTTTTTTTGGTTTTTGGGCCACACCCGGCAGTGCTCAGGGGCTACTTCTGGCTGTCTGCTCAGAAATAGCTCCTGGCAGGCACGGGGGACCATATGGGACACCGGGATTCAAACCAACCACCTTAGGTCCTGGATCGGCTGCTTGCAAGGCAAACGCTGCTGTGCTATCTCTCCGGGCCCAAGATTTCTTAATGCAGAGGCTCAATTCTGACAACAGAGACTGAGCAGAACCTTTGGAACCATAATTTCCTAGACTTAGGGAACTAGCAAAAACATAGAGCACATGATACAGGAAACTGAACACACCAACAATGTTGAAACAGAACCTCTAGAACAGGGGGTCTCAAACTCAATTTACCTGGGGGCCGCAGGAGGCAAAGTTGGGGTGAGGCAGGGCTGCATAAGGGATTTCGCTTACCAAATATTCGCAATAAAAAATCACATTGGTAAGAAAAATAATCGCAAAAAAATCACATTAAACATTCGCATACTCCGAATGGAACTGCTCGGGGTATGCGAATGTTTAATACAATATTTTTCTTACTAATGCGATTTTTATTGCAATTATTTGGTAATCGAATAATCGCGAATACTGCGATATTTGAAGGCCGGCCACGGGCCACAAAATGTTGAACGGAGGGCCGCAAACGGTCTGGTAGCCGCGAGTTTGAGACCCCTGCTCTAGAACCTTAAAGACTCTATCCTAGGCCTTGTCCTAGGACCTGCGCAAATACTAAGATTGCTTGCTACAGTGGCCTTATTTTCTCATCCACAACCAAGAGGAAAGGTTCCTGACACCACACACACACACACACACACACACACACACACACACACACACACACACACACACACACACACACCTGGAATATGGCAATGAGAAGGTATGGAGCCAGTGGTTGTTCCCATGACAATATGCTTCAAGAGTGGAGAAACCCTGAATCTTTTAGGCCACGGAAATTTCCTTCCTTCCCCAATACTTACTGTACCTATACAAAAAAAAAGTGCGGTAACACCAAACCCTGTCACAGCATTCCTTTTTCTGGTTTTGTTTTGTTTTGTTTTGTTTTTTGGTCTGTTTTTGATATTATTTTCCTTCTCTTTTTTCTTCCACTTTTTTCTTTTTTTTTCACTCTTGTGGATATTATTCGGAGATTTTTTTTCATTTCTTTTCTTTTTTTTCTTTTTTTTCTAGTAGTTGATACCAAATTTTTTCTTTCCTTAACCTTTCTATCTTCAACAGAATAGCATGACTTGAATCATTCAGCCTCATAAATTGAGGGGGGAAAGAATGATACCAAGACCAGTCATATGAACATGTAGTGTAAATAAAAAATGACCATACTGGAACACCAAACAGAATAGATACCCAACCTACAACAAGCTGTAAAGTGGAAACCAGTTACACTAGTATTCTGGGGGTGGAGGTAAAGGCAGGAGATATGGGAGACATGCTGGGAACAGGAATGGAGGGAGGACAGCATTGGTGGTGGGAATGCCCTTCATTCATTGTCACTATGTACTGTAAATAATTCTGTGTAATGAACTTCAGTCACAATAAAAACTAAAAAAAATTGTAGCTTTTTTGATCCGAAAAGTACAACCCATCTATTTTGCCTCTCAGAAAAGGACTTTAGAGAAGAAATATGGAGGCTGTTCCTAGAACTCAAAGAAAGCATGGAGAAAACTGAATATGCCACAAAAAGAAAACAAGAGGACCTGAAAGTATAAATAAGAAAACTTCAAACAGAAATTAATAAAGTTGAAAACCTTGTAGGAGAAATGAAAACCTCATTGGAAAGCCTACCAGTAGAGTAACAGCCACTGAAGATAGAATCAGTGAGCTGGAAGATGAGATGCATAACAACTCCATACAATAGAAGAGATTGGAAAAGTGTCTCAAAACAAATTATCAGACAATGGGAAAAGTCCTCAAAGAAAGTGAACAGGTGAAAACAGAAGTCTTTGATAAATTCAACAGAAACAACATAAGAAGCATTGGAGTTCCAGAGTCACAGGAAGAAATTCCCATTAATTATCAACAAGGACATAATTGCAGAGAAACCAACAGAGCTAAAGAGTACATTCAAGAAAATTCTACATGCCTGAAATGTACCAGCCAAAAGAGATCCAAAGAAAGGCATCCCAAGACACATCCTCGTCACAATGATGAACTCCATAGATAATAATGGAATAGTGGAAGCAGAATGACCAAAAAGGAAAATTACATTCAAAGGAGCACTCTAAAATTTACAGATTTGTCGCAAGAAACCCTTAAGGCACAAAGGCAGTGGTGAGATATAGTGACAGAACTCAATGAAATGAATACATCACCAAGAGTGCTTAACCCAGCCAGATTTACATTCAAGTATGAAGGAAGAATACACAGCTTCACAGATAAAAACAACTTAGAAACTTTATAGAATAAAAATCAGTCTTAAAGGATGAACTTAAAGATCTACTTTAAGATAAAACAGACCACAAGACACACTGAACTCCTACTAAAAAATGCCACTAAATCCCATAACAATCATCTCTCACAACATCAATGGACTAAGTGCACAAGGGATACATGGTGCAAAATGAATGAAAAGGCTGAAACCAAAGTTTTACTGTCTACAAGAAACACATCTGAATAGTCAGAACAAACACAGACTCAAACTCACAGGTTGGAGGACAATCATTCAAGCAAAAAAACTCCTTTAAAAATGCTGGAGAGACCATACCAATATTAGATGACACAAACTTTAGAATTAAAAAGGTATAAGGGACATAGATGGACATTTCTTAATAACCAACAGATATGTGCAACAGGAAGAAATCACATTCCTAAACATAAACACACACAATGAGGGACCAGCAAAATATTTAAAACAATTATTGTAAAACTTGAGGAAGATATAAATAACTACACAATGATAGCTGAATACTTCAATACAACTTTGTCACCACTTGATAGGTCAACCAGGCAGAAACCTAACAAGAATATAATAGCACTGAAAGGATCAATGAAAGAAAATGGCCTAGTAGATATATAGGGCTCTACATCCACCCAAAAATCATATACAAATTCTTTTCCAATGCATGCAGGTCATTATCCTGAATGAGCCACATGCTAGCCCATAAAATATACCTATATAAAATAAAGTGTACACACTACCTTCTCAGATAACAATGCACTGAAATTCTAAGTGAATAACAAGAAAACATAGAGGAAACATTTTAACACCTGGAAATTAAATAGCTCATTACTGAATCAAAAGATTCCTGAAAACAATCAAGAATAAAGACACAGATTATCAGAATATGTGGGACAAAACTAAAGTGATATTAAGAGGAAAATTTATAATTTTGCAAGCATTCATCAGGAAGGAACAAGGGGCCTACATAAATAACTTAATAGCACAGCTTATAAACTGGAAAGTGACCAACAAAATGAACTAAAATTTGGAAGACAGAAGGAAATAATAAAGCCTAGAGTAGAAATCAATGAATAGGAAATAAAAAAAATCTAAAAGATCAATGAAAGCAAAATTTGGTTCTTTGAAAATATAAACAATATCAATAAATCACTAGCAAAACTCACAAAGAAAGGAAGTGATAAACTAATTTACCAAATTATAAATAAAAAGGTGAGATTACTACAAAAATTACAGAAATTCAAAGAGTAATCAGAGACTACTTTGAGAAACTCTATGCTGCAAAACATGAGAATTGAAAAAATGGATAAGTTTTGGACTATTGTAACTTCCCACGGTTGAACCAATATGACCTAGCATATTTGAACAGACCCATCACTATTGAGGACATTAAAATAATAAGAAAAATTCTTCTCCAAAACAAAAGCCCAAACCCAGATGGATTTAGTAATGAATTCTTTCAAACCTTCCAAGAAAACCTACTGTCTATACTTCTCTGGCTCTTACAAGAAATTTAAGAAACAAAAACACTCCCAAATAGTTGTGATGAAGCTAATATCACCCTGATATCAAAGGCAGAAAGAAATGCTACGACAAGAAAACTATAGGCCTATATTAGTGATGAACAACGATTCAAAGATCCTCAACAAAATCCTAGCAAATAGGATCCAATGCCCCATCAAGAAAGTCATATACCATAACTAAGTAGGAATCATTACAGAGATGCAATGATGCTTTAACTTACACAAGTCAATCAATGTAATACACCAAATCAACACAAGGAAAATTAAAAAGCACATGTTATGTCAAAAGATGAAGAGAAAACATTTGATAAAGTCCAACACTCATTCATGATAAAAATTCTCAACAAGATGGGAATGGAAGGAACTTTTCTCAATACAGTCAAGGCCATTTACCAGAAACCCATGCAAATATTATACTTAATGTAGATAAATTGAAAGCCTTTCCCCTGAGATCTGGCACAAGGCCTCCTCTTGCCACAGACCACTCAGTGGTCGGAGGGCAATACTAGGTTCCTCCCCAGAAGACAGGTGGCAAGAGGTCAGCATAACAAAAGACTCGAAGTCTTGGGTGCTGGAAAGTGGCTAAGAGCTTGGGCCTGAGCCTCAGCTACAGAGCAACTGCATTTATTTCTCTAGGTTATTTATACATCTAACAGCAGGCTATTGGCAAAAAATCAAATACATCAATTTACAGGTTCCTTACTCCAACATATATTTAACACATATTAGCAATTTTCTAGGCATGCTGACCTTATCAAGAGTCAGATCTAATCTTACTATTTCTAAACAATGGCACTCTGGTGATTGTGTATATTAACTATATGACCTAAGACTAGTGGTTAGTGTGGTTAATCTTTGCTTGATTTTAGAATTCTGCCCAGCCTGAGATGTGAGCAGGATTTTTGTTATATTTAAAATGTTATAGATCCACCATTTTAAATCTATGTCTGGGAGTCCAGGTTTAGGTCTCCAATCATGTACTGCTTTGGTCCAAGTCTTCTTTATTTCCCTTTTTAGTAAATCCCTTTGTTCCTTTGTAAGATAACATTAAATAGGCATTTCTCTTATCAATATTTATAAAAAGGACAATTTATAATAGGACACTCTTTTCCCTCATGCACCACTCCTCTGTTACCAGCCTCATCATACACTCATACACAACATACATAAGGTAAGGGATCGGGTGTAGTTAATTCTGTGCTAAGTGGGCCATAGTCTAGTCCTATATATAGGTGGTTTCCATCATTTGCCCTGTATTAGATGTAACCATCGTGTGCCTTGTTTTTTCTTAGGAACATAAGAAATCCTGTTTCCTTTACCTGATCTATTTCTGCCTTATTATAGGGGCACCCATATGAATTTGTCACAGTCCTTCAAGTGTCTCCAGCTGTCAGGTTTTGTGCTACAGGCTTTTCCCTAGATTCTTCTATGAGAGATTCTTCTACTTGTAACTGACACAAAGTTGTGTTTTAATTATTCTTACTATTATTATTCTTAAGAATATTAATGATAGCTTTTAAGCAAAATTCCCTGATTATTTATAAAGGCTTCTTTTCTAAAAAAAAATCATCCTCAGGAGTTTCTGTGTGCTTCATAAAATCATTAACGTGCTTTCAAATAATTATGTTATAGGTTTCTATAGAACCTAGTGTTCCCAGATTACTGTAGCATGGAATTAAAAAAAAATCATCATTGTTCCCAGAAACAGTACATGATGTGGGGAATATTTTCTTGCTCCGGGACCACCTGCAACTGTTCCAGGAGACTAACTTCCATGAAACTTTTGCCTCAGGTCCCAGAGCATGGTTTTTGCCATGTTACGCAGACTCCACTGGAGCTGCCATGGCATCCTCTCACCACCCCTATTCAACATAGTACTGGAAGAACTTGACATAGCAATTAGGCAAGAAAAATATATCAAGAGCATCTAGATAGAAAAGGAAGAAGTCAAGCTCTTACTGTTTGCAGATGACATGATACTATACTTAGAAAATCCTAAAGACTCTATCAAAAAGCACCTAGAAAAAAATAAATTAATACAGCAAAGTGGTAGTTTACAAAATTAATGCACAAAAATCAATGGCTCTCTTATACACTAATAATGATAGAGAAGAAATAGACATTAAAAAAGCAATCCCATTCACGATAGTGCCACAAAAATGCAAATACCTTGAAATCAACCTAAATAATGAAGTAAAATACCTATACAAAGAAAACTTTAAAACACTGCTTTAAGAAATAAAAGAGGACACAAGGAAATGGAGACATATACCCTGTTCATGGATTGGAATGATTAACATGATTAAAATGGCAATATTCCCCAAAGCATTATAAAGATGTAATGCAATCCCTTTAAGGATACCCATGGGGCCAGTGCAATAGCGCAGCAGTAGGACATTTTCCTTGCACACAGCTGACCCAGGATCAACCTGGGTTCGATCCCTGGCATCCCATATGATCCCCCAAATCAGGAGTGATTTCTGAGTGCATAGCCAAGAATAATCCCTGAGCATCACTGGGTGTGGCCCAAAACCCAAAAAAATGGATACCCATGACATCCTTCAAAGAAGTGGATCAAACATTCCTCAAGTTCATTTGGAACAATAAATGCCCATGAAGAGTTAAAGCAAAACTTAGGGGGAAAATTGGGAGGCATCACTTTCCCCAACTTTAAATTGCAATAAAATTGCAATACAATAATCATTGGAACATCATGTTCTAGCAATAAAGACAGACCCCCAATGAAATAGACTTGAGTATTCAGATAATGACCCCCAGACATACAATTAGTCTTTGATAAGAGGGCAATTAATGCAAAATTGAGCCAGGAAAGCCTCTTCAATAAATGGTCTTGGGACAATTGGTCAGCCACATGCAAAAAAGAGAACTCAGATCTCTATCTAACACCATGCACAAAGGTCAAATCAAAATGGATTAAAGATTTTTATATCAGCTTAAAACTAAAAGCTATATAGAAGAAATCATAGGCCAAATACTCCATTACTTTGAGACTTCAAAGAAGAAACAGCCCAGTTCAAACAAGTGGAAGCAGAGATAACAGATGGGATACATCTATCTGAGAAGCTTCTGTACTTCAAAGCAAACATCAACTAAGATATAAAGGCCACCCATGGAATAGCAGAAAATTATTCAACCACACACCTTAACAAGAAAAAAAATCTAACCCCATCTAAACATTAGGAGAATAAATGAACAGAAATTTCCTCAAAGACGAAATATGCATGACTTGTGGACTGAGCTAAAGCACCACCCCCTCCAGCAGATGGCAGAAGATGACTGGAGATTACATGCACTGAATCAAATAACATGTGTGACCCGAGTATAAGCCGAGTTTAGCTTATACTCGAGTGTAGTGTTAAATAATTAACGATGGTGGTGGATGGTGAAGGATGGAGGCCTTTGTCCTTAGGCCCCGGCCACGTGGCTTCATCCCCCATCAACCAGCGGGTCTGGGGTCCAGGAAAGCAACGGGTATTGAACTCATTCACAGGCTGGCATCAGGAAGCATCAACTTTATTCATACTCTATCCACCATATGTGTGGCCTCTATCCTAACCTTTCAAGCATTCAGCCATTCTTAGCTAGCCCTGCGTCTTAACTCCTTTCAGCCATCTCCCTTTGACCTCCATGCTGGTCAAAGACCAAAAGAGGCAAAGACCCTAATCCCCTGGGTCAAAGGCTTTATATAATCTTCCAAGACCACTCCCCGGAATGGGAGGGGTCTTGCAGGTAAGGTTACACCTAATATCCAGTTCCCAAGACCCCTCCCAGAAAAGGGCGGGTCTCAGGTAGGTACACCTAAATCCAGGGTGGAGTTACATCCGAGTATATAGGAATTTATCAACACTGTGTTGTTCCAGAGGCATTAATAAACCTCAGTGTTTTTGCTTATCTTCTTCCTGGTGCCTCACTCACCTCTGTGTTCTATATAAGCATTGCTGAAATGTAAGAAAGTATCTCTGTTCATCAGCCTGGGGCCCATTCTTTCCTGATCACCAGCGGGACACACACACACACACACACACACACACACACACACACACACACACACACCCCACATTCTCAGTCCCAAATGCACTTAGGGGATGGAAGTTGACTCTTGTTGGCCCACAGGATCAGCACCATGGTAGTTGATAGTCTTCTTTGACATTTCATTCCTGTCATTTGCTCCTACTCTAGAGAGTTTCATTCAGAGTGGGGTCCATCTATCACTGGACTACAGAGGCACTGGTCTTAATGACAAACTTATCTTTCCAGTGACAAACTAATGCTTCCAAATTGCTTGGTTTTATTACATTCCAAGAACTTTTATTACCTCATAAATTCCTTATCCCCCCCAAAAAAATATGGGGCCAGTGAGGTGGTGCTAAAGGTAAGGTGTCTGCCTTGCAAGCACTAGCCAAGGAAGGACCACGGTTCGATCCCCGGGCATCCCATATGGTTCCCCAAGTCAGGGGCAATTTCTGAGGGCTTAGCCAGGAGTAACCCCTGAACATCAAATGGGTGTGGCCCAAAAAACCAAAAAAAAAAAAAAAAAGAATTCCTTGTTGTCTCAAGAATTCATTACCATGTGGGGGACTTCCTTGCCTGCCTCAGAAGCAACCAGTGCTGCCTGAAATTCTACTCTGTACAACTGGACATGTCGGGGTGCTGTCATAAGTACATAATGTGAAATGCTGAGACAAAAGTTGCCATTACTTTACTTGTGAATAAAATTTAAATAATATAAACTAGATCCCCTAGTAAACAAAATAGAAAGGGACTTCAATTGGTAAAAATGGGGATGCCAAAAGGTAATCTAGTTAAACCAGTGCTTAATCAATATTGATATGTGTACAAACAGAAAAGACTAAGAAACAAATAGCACCAATAAGTCCAGGGCTTTCTTTACCCATGCACTTGATGGTGTTTGTGTACCAAAGCCCTACAGAAGAAAAAAGAACCAAAGAACATCATTGTGGTCATGGAATCCTACCACATTTTTGATCCCAGGATCTTCCTCTCATGACTAGGCACTTCTTCAGCAAGGTTTGGGGGCAGGTAGGCAGGCATAAATCGAGACATATAAACCAGAAGTTAATTGTAAGCCACAGAACTAGATGCAATAATGCCTGTTTAGCATTAGCCAGCCCATCATTGCGAAAGGGTCAGCTGTCAGGCCATTTTAGCACATCAGGCAGTTGTTGCTTTCAGGACCTCCTAGCCACAGCTGGAGGGAAAATGCTGGCTCAAGGAGCACACAGAAAAGCCCTCAGCATAGTTTCTCAGCCGGTTGCCCTCCCGCCTCCTAGGGAAAGCCTTTGAAATGATCCTTTTCTTGTTAATTTTTCTCTAGCTTTTTGTCATCCAGCTCTGCTAATTTCTACTTTCCTCCTGTCTCATTATCTGAACAGATTCCTTTCCCTTTTGCCACCTACCATGTCCCAAATACCAAAATTGGTTGAGTTCCACAATGTAAGACAGTTAGCTATTATTTTTTGTTTGTCTGTTTGAGGGCAACACCTGGCAGTGCTTAGGACTTTCTCCTGACTCTCTTCTCAGGGTTTACTCCTAGCAAGGCTCAGGAAAATATATTCAGTGTTTAGGAATGAAACTGAATCAGCAACATGCAAAGCAAGTGCCCCACTTGCTATGCAATCGCTATTGTCCCAACAGTTAAATAAAGACAAAATGGAGAAGTATGGACAGGTGACAAATAAAACTAAAAAGAGAAAACTAATTTCCTCCTTGATCTCTTAATTATCCTATCCCACCCTCATGCCAGAACCTACCTAGTCACTCAGGAGTCTGCTAGCTGTCATAGACTTATATATTTCATCATCTGTCCACCTGTGGCATAATGTTTTTCACAGGTTGATATTTTTCTATGTATAAGTAGATGATTGGAGTGCCCTCGCAGCTTAGCGGTGGCAGAAAGGTTAGTTGTCTCTAAAAAGGGTTAGCAGTGCTGTCCTAGATAAAAACAGCACCAAATAACCAATTGGCAATAAAACCACTTAAATTATGAAAGTTGTCCACCAGCTTGGACTGGAAAACAGCTTCAAAAAGAGGGAGAAACAAGTCTGGTTTTAGGTCTAGTAGAGTTATAGTTACATCATAGCTTGCACATATCCCAATAGCTTCTGAGGAAACACATCCATATTCATAAAGGAAACAGCATGCAGTTGAGGAACATACATATAATATGCATCACATTTAGAGATAATGGCAGAAGAATTGTCATAATCAGAAGTATGTTTTCAGTATAATGATGAAGACAAAGGTCACTAGAGGTTGAAGATAACTATGCTGTGTACTCCAATGGTTGGTACTGTTTAGCAAGAGATCTGGGGTCTGTCCTTACCTGTGCGTATTTGTACTTATTTTATTATAATTAATTTATTTAAGCATCATGGATACAAATTGTTCATGATTGAATTTCATAGAATGTACATAATCCTTCACCAGTGCACATTCCCCTCCTCCCCCTCACAATGTTCTCAGTTTCCCTCCCTTTCCTGCCTGCCCAAAGGCAGGCATTTTACTTCCCTCCCTCTCTCTTTCACTTGTCCTTTTTGACAGTGGCTTACACTGTTGTTAATGAAGGAGTACCATGCATGTCAGAACTCAGTTCTAGTCCAAAGAGATAAGTTACAACAATGATTGTCATAGCGAAACTTCTCTAACCAAACTATATTGAGAATATATATATTCAATATATATATTGCTCGTGGCAAACTTCCAAACATGGAATGATCCTCCTGGGCCTCATTTTTATTGTATCTGGATATTATTACTATATTATCTTTTCTTTTTCTTTTTTTTTGTTTTTTTTTAGGCCACACCCGGTAACGCTCAGGGTTACTCCTGGCTATGCGCTCAGAAGTTGCTCCTGGCTTGGGGGACCATATGGGACGCCGGGGGATCAAACCGCGGTCCGTCCTAGGCTAGCGCAGGCAAGGCAGGCACCTTACCTCTAGCGCCACCGCCTGGCCCCTATTTTTCTTATATCTCACAATGAGTGAGATTATTCTATGTCTATACCTCTCCCTCTGACTCATTTAATTTAGCATGATACTCTTCATATACATACATGTAGAAACAAATTCCATGACTTGATTTTTTCTGAAGAGCTGTGTAGTATTCCATTGAATAGATAGATATACCACAGTTTCTTTAGCCACTCATCTGTTCTCAGGCACTGAGGTTGTTTTCAGACTCTGACTATTGTAAATAGTGCTGCATGAACATAGGAGTGCAAAGGACTTTGATGCATGAGAAATTTGTGTTCCTAGGTTATATTCCTAAGAATGGTATTACTGGAGCTTATGGAAGCTCAATTTCTTGGTTTTCTTTTTGGGGAATATCTATATTATTTTCCAGAAAGATTGAACAGTTTACATTCTACCAGCAGTGAATGAGAGTCCCCTTCTCCCTGCATCTGTATCAGTACTGGTTGTTCTTGTTCTTTGTGATGTGTGACAGTCTCTGTGGGATGAGATAATGTCTTATTATTGGTTTGGTTTGCATCTCCCTGATGATTAGTGATGTGGTACTTTTTTTTATATTCCTCTTTGCCATCTGTATTTCTTCTTTGAGGAAATATCTGCTTGTTTCTTCACCCTATTTTCAGATAGGTTTATATGTTTTGTCCTTGCTAAGTTCTACCAATAACTTGTTTATCTTAGGTATTACATCAAATATATAATATTTGATGAAAATTTTCTCCCATTCTATGAGTATTTTTTGTATCCTAGTCACCATTTCCTTTGAGGTTTCTTAGTTTAACGTAATTTCATGTGTTTAGCTTTGCTTTTGCTTGCATAGACAGTGGTGTTTTATCCTTAAAGATGCTGTAGTTTCAATTTCACAGATTGTTCTGCCTACATTTTCCTCTCTATATTATATTAATTCAGTTCTCTTATCAACATATTTAATCCATTTTGATTTGACTTTTGTGTATGGTGTTAAAAAAGAACTCTGAGTTCACTTTTTTGTCTGTATTGGACAATTTTTTTCCAACACTACTCACTGAAAAGACTGGCCTTGATCCACTTTGAATTTGTTTCCCCTTTATTAAAGATAAATTTATCATATACCTGAGGAGAAGTCTCAGAATATAATAACTCTATTTCATTGATCTGAGGGTCTGTATTTATTGCAATACCATGTTGTTTTAATGACTACAGTTTTTTAGTAAAGATTGAAGTTAGGGAACATGATGCCTCCCATCTTCCTTTTCCAAAGGATTGCTTTAGATATCAGTGGAGATTTATTTTTCCATATGAATTTCAAGAATCTTTGATCAATTTCTTTGAAAACTGTCATGAGTATTCATATAGGTATTGCATCGAATCTGTACAGTACTTTGTATAGCATTGCCATTTTAATAATGTTAATAATCTCAATCTACAATCAATGTATATGTTTCCATTTTCTTATCTTTCATTCTTTGTATATATAAAATATAAAAATTTTTGTAAATTAATTTTGTTGCCTGACACATTAGTGTAAAATCTGTTGTTTCTAGTAGCTTTGTGTAGTCTTTAGGATTTTCTAAATATAGTATCATGTCATCTGCAAACAGTGATATTTTGACTTATTTTCCTACCTGTATGCACTTAATATTTTTATTGCCTAATTGCTAAGGCAATAAAAATGGTGAGAGGGAAAACTTATCTTGTGCCGTATCTTAAAGGAAAGGTTTATATTTGCTACCCTTGACTATAATTCTTGCAATGGGTTTTTAATAAAATGATTTGACTATATCTAGGAAGTTTCCTTCTATTCTCTTCTTGTTGAGAGTTTTAATCATTAGAGCCCGGAGAGATAGTACAGCAGCCAATCCAGGACCAAAGGTGGTTGGTTCGAATCCCAGTGTCCCATATGGTCCCCCGTGCCAGCCAGGAGCTATTTCTGAGCAGACAGCCAGGAATAACCCCTGAGCACCGCCGGGTGTGGCCCAAAAACTAAAAAAAAAAAAGGAGAGAGAGTTTTAATCATTAATGGGTCCTTAATGTTGTCAAATACTTTATCTGCACCTATTACTATAATCATATCACTTTTATATTTTCCTTTGTTAATATGGTAAAGTATATTGACTAAATTGCATATATTAAACTGTCATTACATCTCTAGAATATATCTTAGTTGGTCATGGTGTATGACCATATTGATGAGCTATTGGATTGTATTTGCTAGTATTTTGTTGAAGGTACTTGCATCTGTGTTTATCAATAATATAGACCTATGCTTCTTTTTTGTGATGTCTCTTCCTGCTTTTTGTATCAGAGTGATGTTATCTCATAGCTAAAGCAATTCTTATGAAAAAGAAGATGGGAGACATCACTTGACCCAACTTTCAATTATACTACAAAACAATAGTCATTTAAACAGCATGATATCAGAATAAAGACAGACCCTCAGATAAATGGAATAGACTTGAATATTCAGAGAGTGACCCACAGAAATACAATTAATCTTTGATAAATGGGCAAGAAATACAAAGTGGAACAAGGAAAGACTCTTCAACAAGTTGTGTTGGGAAAACTGGTCAGCCACATGCAAAAAAAATGAACCCAGCCACATAAAAAAGTGAACTCATATCCCTCTTTAACACCATGTAAAAAAGTTCAAATCAAAATTAATATCATAACGGAAACTATAATGTAAGTAGAAAAAATGAAGGCAAAATGCTCCAATACATTGAGACTAAAGTCATCTTCAAGGAGGAAACACTACTGTCCAAGCAAGTAGAAGCAGAGATAAACAAACAGGACTACATTAAACTAAGAAGCTTCTGCACTTCAAAAGAAACACATTGACTAAGATATAAAGGCTACCCACAAAATGGAATAAACTATTCACCCAACATCCATCTGATAAGGGGCTAAATATCTATGATAAACAAGGTAATGACAGAACTCAACAAGATAAAACAACTAGCTCCATCAAAAAATGGGGAGAAGTAATGAACAGACATTTACTCAAAGAAGAAATACAGATTGCCAAAAGACACATGAAAAATGCTCCGCATCACTAGTCATCAGAGATATACAAATAAAAATAATAATGAAGTATTATCTCATGCCACGGAGACAGGAACATATGACAAAGAACAAGAACAACCAGTGCTGGCGTGGATGTGTGGAGACTAGAAATTTCAGTCACTGCTGGTGGGAATGGTGTCTTGTCCAGTCTTTCTAGAAAACAATAAGAATATTCCTCAGTGCCTGCCTAGTGATTCCCAACTGCGAGAAACTGTGAGTATTGCCTGTGTATGTTTTTCTACTGTCCTGTCTCCTGAACCTCTCGTGAGTGGGCCAAAAAGGGCTAAGCAAAATCGCTCTCCTAGAGGCATTTAGGCTGGGCTGGAATGCCAAGGAAGACTGTTCAAAAGTGAAAACCGGGGCCCAGAGAGATAGCACAGCGCGTTTGCCTTGCAAGCAGCCGATCCAGGACCAAAGGTGGTTGGTTCAAATCCCGGTGTCCCATAGGGTCCCCCGTGCCTGCCAGGAGCTATTTCTGAGCAGACAGCCAGGAGTAACCCCTGAGCACCGCCGGGTGTGGCCCAAAAACCAAAAAAAAAAAAAAAAAAAAAAGTGAAAACCGGCTATCAGCAGTAAATTGAAGAAAGGCAGGTCACCTGTCTGCCCAGTAATTCCCAACTGCGAGAAACTGTGAGTGTTGTCTGTGCGTGTTTTTCTACTGTCCTGTGTCCTGAACCTCTTGTGAGTGGGCCGAAAAGGGCCCAGCAAAATCGCTCTCCCAGAGGCTCCAAAAGAGCATGGCCACTGTGCTCTGCTTCGCTTCATGGCTGTGCACTCTTTCTAATGAATGAACCCCACTGCAACATGCAGAAAAGAATCACACTAGGAACTGTGCTGGATCTCTGAAGCCCAGCATATATCTCTGAGCTGTCTTCTCTGCCTTGTGCTCGGGCCTAAGATTTGATCCTGTGTGTGGCTTCATTCACGGAGGGCTCCCCTTTCTTGGAGGTGAGTCGACCCACCCAGAAAAGGTGGAGCCAGAGGAATGTGGCTGCGCACATCATTTAGCCAATGAATACTACCACAACACATAAAAAACCCACAATACAAGTGTGACAATGTGAAGCAACGCAGGCCAGCACCAGGCATAGAGAATGAAGATGGCAACTCTGATGACAAGAAAATGGCCAACCAACTAGTCAGTCTCTCCGATATGGAGTGTAGAGAAGAAATATGGAGGATGCTCACAGACCCCAAAGAAAGCATGGATCGAGTTGAACAGAACACTAATAAGAACCAAGAAAATATGAAGAAAGAATATTCCTCAAAACCTGGAAATTGAGCTCCTATATCATCCAGCAATACCACTCCTTGGGATATACCTGAGGAATAAATAAACAAAATACAAAATGTCATCTGTATTTCTGTGTTCATAGTAGCACTATTTATATTAGCCAGAATCTGGAAACAACCAAGGTGTCTGCCAACAGAGGCTATAAAAACTGTGGTACATATACACAATGGAATACTATGCAGACGAGAGGAAAATGAAGTCATAAAATTTGCCTATACATGGATGGACATAGAGATTATTATACCAAGTGTAATAAGTCAGAGGGAGAGATATACATAGAATAGTCTTGTTCATCTGTGGGATATAATGAAATTAAAAGACAGTATGGTAATAATATCCAAAGACAATAGAGGTGAAGGCCAGGAGGACCCACCCAAATATGAAGCTTGCCACAAAGAGCAATGAGTGAAGTTAGAGTAATAACTGCACTGAAAACTACCATAACAATGATAGTTGAAACTGATCACTCTGGACAAAAACTGGGTGCTTAAGGAGGATAAAGTGATATGCATGGTACCCCCTCATTGACAATAGTACAAACCAGAATGTCAGAAAGGAAAGAGAGAATGTATAAGAGTGAACAGTATGCCTGTCCCAGAGACAGGCAGGATGTGTGGGGTGGAAGGAAAATGGAGGACATTGGTGGGGGCAAAGTTTTACTGTGTGCATTCTATAATGAAATCCAACTATGAAAATGTCTGTAATCATGGTGCTTAAACAGGCAAATTATTATTAAAAATAATATCCGCAAGAAGAAATGCAGTGATTTAAATGGGGGTTGTCGAAAACACCTATGCCCCTAGAGTATAGCAAGGAGAATGATAGAAGTTGAGTGGAGAAGGAGAAACACACATATGAAAGGATGGAGACAGGAACCAAGAGGTTTCAGGTGCATTGGTGGTGTTAACAATGGACAGAACTAAATATCTATGCCTGATTCAACAACAATGAAATCATGAGACTGAAACATTAATAACCAAAACTAAAAATGGGCCTTTTATGCTGGCAGTCAGGGGGGCAGGGGATGGTGACATGGGATACACTCTGGGAACATTGGTGGAGGGAAGTTGATGATGGTGGGATTAGTTCTGAAAAATTGTATGTCCAAAATCCAAATATGAAGAACTTTGTAAAATCACACTGGTTTCAATTAAAATATTAAAAAAAGAAAATGGGTGTGTTTCTGTATATTTTTCAATGTTCTGCAAGATCTTGAAAATGATTCACAGTAGGTCCTCTTTAAAATTTTTGTTTGTTTGTATTTTGGTTTTTGGCAGTGTTCAGGGGTTACTCCTGGCTCCACACTCAGAAATCCCTCCTGGCAGAGATCACTACTGATATGGCAGAGATTCAAAGGGTAATCAGAAACTACTTTGAGAAACTCTATGCCACTAACAATGAGAACCTGGAAGAAATGGATAAATTCTTGGACTCTCATAATCTTCCACGGTTGAATGAAGAGGATGTAGCATATCTAAACACACCCATCACTATTGAGGAAATTAAAACGGTAGTCAAATGTCTGCCCAAAAACAAAAGCCCAGGCCCAGATGGATTCACTAATGAATTCTTTCAAACTTTCCAAGAGAAACTACTACCAATCCTGGCAAGACTCTTTCATGAAATCAAAAAAACGGAAACACTTCCAAATAGCTTTTATGAAGCCAACATCACCTTGTTACCTAAACCAGACAGAGATGCTACAAAAAAAGAAAATGACAGACAAATATCGCTGATGAATGCAGATGCAAAGATCCTCAACAAAATCCTGGCAAATAGGATTCAATGCCTCATTAAGAAGATCATCCACTACGATCAAGTAGATTTCATCCCAGGAATGCAAGGATCGTATAACATCCGTAAATCTATCAACATAATACACAACATCAACAACAAGAAAATAAATATCACTTGTTCATATCAATAGATGCAGAGAAAGCATTTGATAAGGTCTAATACCCATTCTTGATCAAAACTCTCAGCAAGATGGGAATGAAAGGAACCTTTCTCAATATAGTTATGGCCATCTACCACAAGCCAGTGGCAAATATTATCCTCAATAGAGAAAAACTAAAAGCCTCCCCTCTAAATACTGGCACAAGACAAGGCTGTCCTCTCTCACCACTCTTATTCAACGTAGCACTGGAAGTACTCGCTATAGCGATTAGGCAAGAAAAAGATATCAAGGGAATCCAGATAGGAAAGGAAGAAGTGAAGCTCTCGCTGTTTGCAGATGACATGATACTCTACTTAGAAAACCCTAAAGACTCTACCAAAAAGCTTCTAGAAACAATAGACTCATATAGCAAGGTGGCAGGCTACAAAATTAAGACACAAAAATCAATGGCCTTTCTATACACCAATAGTACTAAGGAAGAAATGGACATTAAGAAAACAACCCCAAATGTTCTTACGCCCCCATATATCTGATAGCACCACGTGGCTTTATTTCTTGTTTGCTTAGGCACATTAAAATAGGAAAATACTATACATACCAATAAGTTCCTATCTAATAGAGATGGGAACACACAAATCTTGTAGTGCAATGAGACCTTACACCCTGAACATTGACATAAAGACCTGGCACAGGCCTCAGAATAATGGGCATTCTCCATTCATCCCTGAGCTACAGAAGACATTTACAAAACATCCAAGGTTGTATATAACATCACCTGGAGGCATTCCTCTACCAGGGAAGACCCTACAGCTGCTCTGACATCAATCTACTCAAAAGAGACTTCCCTTAACACTGAGAAGACTTAACAACAACAATGACCTGCTTACTGGACAGGGCTTGCTGTATTGCCCCTTAATTGTGAGGTTTGTCTATAACATCACCTGGAAGCAATCCTCTACCATGGAAGACCCTACCACTGCTCAGACAGGAAGACACTACCACTGCTCAGACATCGTCCTGCTCAAAAGAGACTTCCCTTAACACTGAGAAGACTTAACAACAGCAACCTGCTTACAGGACTGGGCTTCCTGCATTGCCCTCTCATGGTGAGGTGAAACGAGAAGACACTCCACATCATGACTTCAATGTAGGATATGCAGAATCCAGAATCTTTAATACAGAAACATGATACCAACAACAGAGAATGTGTGAAAAGTGTGTTGGCACTACGGACAATGTTTTGGATTGGACGATAACTTGCCTGAAGCTTAGAGCTGGTCTTATGCCAGGAAACTTCAGGGGTAGGATCTCTTTGTATTTAGGCCAAGGTTATTCCTTTCCATGCCTCTCATATTTTGGTGGGCCTATGCAAACAAAAATTGCCACTCTAACACCGTTTTTACTGTGCTCCTTTGACTCTAATCCTTAAAACGCACCCACTTAAAACTTGAGGTTAACTTAAGCTAATATGCATGTACATGGAAATGTAAAAAATACTATGCCTCTAATGTTTAAGGAGTTACGTAAGTTTTATGGCTTTAGATTGCCTTGTGTGCTGTTAAGAAATATTATAATGTGCTACAATCTGGGGACTTGAGGGACAAAGTAATTGCACATGGATTCTGTTTTATTTATCTTAACATTCTTTGACTGAAAGTTCAAAGTTAAGATATCAGCAAGGGGACTTCTTCTGAGAATTATGTTATGGGTGATTGTCCTTCCACTGTAACTTTACCTTGTCCTCTTTCTTTGCATCTTTTGTTCTCATAATTCAAAATAAAAAAATTAAAAAAAAGAAAACAACCCCATTCACAATAGTGCCACACAAACTCAAATATCTTGGAATCAACTTGAATAAAAATGTGAAGGACCTATACAAAGAAAACTATAAAACTTTGCTCCAAGAAATAAGAGAGGACACGCGGAAATGGAAACACATACCCTGCTCATGGATTGGCAGGATTAACATCATCAAAATGGCAATACTCCCCCAAGGCATTATACAGATTTAATGCTATCCCCCTAAAGATACCTGTGACATTCTTCAAAGAAGTGGATCAGGCACTTTTGAAATTCATTTGGAACAATAAACACCCTAGAATAGCTAAAGCAATCATTGGGAAAAAGAATATGGGAGGAATTACTTTCTCCAACTTTAAACTGTACTATAAAGCAATAGTTATCAAAACATCATGGTATTGGAATAGACAGGCCCTCAGATCAATGGAATAGGCTTAAATACTCAGAGAATGTTCCCCAGACATACAATCACCTAATTTTGATAGAGGAGCAAGAAATCCTAAATGGAGCAAAGAAAGCCTCTTCAACAAGTGGTGTTCGCACAACTGGCTAGCCACTTGCAAAAATTGAACTTAGACCTCAGCTAACATCATGTACGAAGGTAAAATCCAAATGGATTAAAGACCTCGATATCAGACCCAAAACCATAAGATATATAGAACAAAACCTAGGCAAAACATTCCAGGACATTGAGACTACAGGTATATTCAAGGAGGAAACTGCACTCTCCAAGCAAGTGAAGGCAGAGATTAACTGATGGGAATATATTAAGCTGAGAAGCTTCTGCCCCTCAAAGGAAATAGCACCCAGGATACAAGAGCCACCCACTGAGTGGGAGAAACTTTCACCTAATACCCATCAGATAAGGGGTTAATCTCCAAAATACACAAGGCACTGACAGAACTTTACAAGAACAAAAACGTCTAATCCCATCCAAAAATGGGGAGAAGAAATGGACAGACACTTTGACAAAGAAGGAATACAAATAGCCAAAAGACACATGAAAAAATGCTCCACATAACTAATCATCAGGGAGATGCAAATCAAAACAACTATGAGGTACCACCTCACACCACAGAGACTGGCACACATCACAAAGAATGAGAACAAACAGTGTTGGCAGGGATGTGGAGAGAAAGGAACTCTTATCCACTGCTGGTGGGAATGCTGCCTAGTTCAACCTTTATGGAAAGCGATATGGAGATTCCTCCAAAAACTGGAAATCGAGCTCCCATATGATCCAGCTATACCACTTCTAGGAATATACCCTAGGAACACAAAAATACAATACAAAAATCCCTTCCTTACATCTATATTCATTGCAGCACTATTTACTATAGCAAGACTCTGGAAACAACCAAGATGCCCTTCAACAGATGAATGGCTAAAGAGACTGTGGTACATATACACAATGGAATATTATGCAGCTGTCAGGAGAGATGAAGTCATAAAATTTTCCTATACATGGATGTACATAGAATCTATTATGCTGAGTGAAATAAGTCAGAGAGAGAAAGATGCAGAATGGTCTCACTCATCTATGGGTTTTAAGAAAAATGAAAGACATTCTTGCAATAATAATTTTGAGACACAAAAGAGAAAAGAGCTCGAGGTTCCAGCTCACCTCATGAAGCTCACCACAAAGAGTGATGAGTTTAGTTAGAGAAATAACTACATTCTGAACTGTCCTAATAATGTGAATGTATGTAGAGGTACAGGCAGGGGTTGGGAGGGGAGGAGGGAGACTTGGGACATTGGTGATGGGAATGTTGCACTGGTGATGAGTGGTGTTCTTTACATGACTGAAACCCAAACACAATCATATATGTAATCAAGGTGTTTAAATAAAATAAAATATATTTTAAAGAAAAAGAAACCTCTCCTGGCAGACTCGGGGGACCATATGGGATGCTCTCTCTCCAGCCCCCCCCTCTTTCAAAGTTTGAAAGAATTCATTAGTGTTGCCATCTATGCCCCTTGTTTTTTTTTTTGGGGGGGAAGCCTTTTTATTATAATTTCAATTTCTTCAATTGACAGGTCTATTCACATATTCCACATCATCTTGTTTCAACCTTGGAAAGTTATATAAATCCAAATAATTATTCATTTCTTTCAGATTCATTTGCTTTGTGGCATAAAGATTCTCAAAGCAATCTCTGGTTACTCTTGCAATTTCTATATTATTTGTATTGACAACCCCTTTCATTTTTGATTTGATTTATTAAGTTTCTATTTTGTGAGTCTTACTAATTTTTTATCAGTCTTTTAATTTTTCCAAGAATCAACTCTTGCTTTCATTGATATTTTGGATTTTTTACTGTTTTGTTGTCCAATTCATTAATTTATGCTCTATTTTTTATCATTTTGTTTCTCATGATTGATTTTAACTTATGTTGTTGGTAATTTCTAATTTCTTAAGCTATGCCATTAAATTATCTATGTATGTCCTTTCTTATTCCCAATGAATGTATGTAAAACTATAATTTTTCCTCTTAGTAATGCTTTTTGTGTGTCCTCCAAATTCTGATAATATGTGTCTTTATTCTCATTTGTTTATAGGAATATTTTGATATCCTTTCTGACCCACTGACTATTCAGTAGTGAACTATTTAATTTCCAGGTGTTAAAGTTATGTATTCATTCCTATTTGTATTTTATTTCTATTTTCAGTGCATCATAAATTGAAAAGATAGTTAATACAATTTCTATCCTCTTGATTTTCTGGAGGTATGTGTTATGGTCCAGCATGTGGTCTATCTTGGAGAATGTCCATGTGCATTGAAAAAGATTATATATTCAGCATATTAAGAGTGAAAAATCATATATATATCCCTCTCTTTTATTTCTTCCATTAAAGTCATATATTCTCGTTGAGTTTTAGCCTAGTTGAGATATCAAGAGTTAAAAGAGCATTGTTGAACTATCCCACTACTATTGTGTCCCTATTGATGTCTTTTTTTATGTTTATTAGCAGTTGTTTTAAGTATTTTGCTGGCCCCTGATGGTTAAAATATATTCAGGAGTGTAATTTCTTTCTGATATGCACGTCCCTGACATATATCCCTAATGTACATATCTCTTGGTTATTAAGAAATGACTTCATCTGTCTCATAACTTTTATAAGCCTGATGTCTATGTCATGTGATAATAGTATGGCCACTCAGCCATTTTAAGAGAGTTGTTTGCTTGAAGGATTGTCTTCCAATGTTTGCCTTATTGTACCTCCCAAGTTTTTTAGTTCTGACATTTCTGTTTGAAGTTTCTTATTTCTACTTTCATATCCTCTTGAATCTTGTGGGCTATCCATTCCATGCTTTCTTTGAATTCTTTGAACAGCCTTAATATTTCCTCCTTAAAGTTCTGATATGTAGGTGGTTGATATTAGTTGAGTCTTCAGAACTACCCTCTTCTCTTGCCAGGTGTGGTGAGCCATTGTATAGTTTCCTTATGGAAACCTTGTACTGTGTTGTTATGTTTTTTGTGTTATAGTGGGATCCTTGTCTAGAAGGATTGCATGGCTGCAAAGCAAAGTGGCTGTTCTCTTGCCTAGGCTCACACACTTCAAATTCAGATCAAAATGGCACTTGTTAGTCCAAAGTCCTTCATAGCTACTCCTACTACTGCATATCAACAGTCCAACAGTCCTTTTTTTCCCTTCAGGTCATCCCACAAAAGTATTTTTAGAGTTCTACTTTGGCCTGGTCAGAATGCATCAAAGGGGCAGCTTCTCTCAGGGAGAAGTTATTATCCCTTTCAAAGTGCAAGCCTCAAGTTGGACTGTTTTAGTTTTACTAGACCAGCAAGTTCTTCAGAATTTTGGGGACTGTAAGTGAAAAAGAAGGGGAAAATTTGAACAAAGCTTTGACAGTAATCTCTGACTGCAGTACAATCCCACTGAAGGCTTAGAGTCATAGTTCTTTTTTTCTTTTCCTTTTTCTTTTTTTCTTTTCTTTTCTTTTCTTTCTTTTTTTTTTTTTTTTTTTTTTTTTGCTTTGGGCTCACCTGGTGCTTCGAAGGCTTTGCCTATTTCATTACTCTGTGTATTATTCTGGCAATGCTCCTAGAATCATGTGGTGCTGGGATCAAGCCTAGTCTTCCTGGATGGACTTCATGCATTTATCCCAGTGAGCTGTTTCTAGTTAGAGCCAAAGTCTTGATGAAGACATAAATAGTGTTATAACAGGGTTGGAGAGTTAGCACAGTAGCTAAAGTTCTTAACTTACACGCAGCTTACTTATGTTTGATATCCAGCAGCCCATATGGTCCACAGAGCCCCAGGATTTGCAGAGCCAGGAGTAAGTCCTAAACCTCCTGGGTATGTTTCAAAAATACAAAAAAATGTGTTAAACTCAAAAAAGGATGGGCTCACAATCTCAATTAGCACCTACTAGCTTTGCGAACTATGGAGATCACTGTACTATCATCATTAAGTTTCTTACTTTTATTTGCAAAAAAAATTGGGATGTAGGGGCCAAGAGAAAGCACAAGAGTCTGAGTGCATGAGTGAGGACCATGTTCAAGGAAAAAAAGTTCTTTCATTATATTTGCCCCGATAAAAGAACCAAAAAAGGCCACTAAACACTACTAAGTGTGCTCTACAACCCCCCAATTAAAATCGATAAAGTAGGGTACAATCATTATGTGATAACTATTACATGAAGCTTTTTTTTAAATGCCATTCTAGGGACTGGGTAGATTGTATGGAATACATCACTTGATTGGTATGCAGATTACCCCATTTGATCACTGGTACTGCATGTGGTCCCCAGAGCACAGCAAGGTGTCACATCTAACTGAGCCTAGAATACTCACTGAGCAGTTCTGGGTGAGGTCAAAAAAGACCAACAAAAGAGAAAATGGTACTGATTTTACCAAAATACAAAGAGTAGAATGATTATGTGGTACAATAAAGCACTTCATTTCTCTGGGTTTTTATTTCTTTTATTGTCAAAGCATTTGACTTGAAAGTGTGAGACTATGAATTTGATCCCAAAGTGCCCCAATACATTCCATACAAAAAATCTACAGTTCATTTGTCTGAGATCTCTGATTCTACAAGCAATTTCTAGTTGCTTCCCTGCCATAAATGGGTGAACAAAAAAGCTAAAGGGTAGAATCCCCGGGTAAACACTACATCTTAAACAAGATGTGTACCAGTAGGTACAACGTTGCTTCACTACAAGCAGAATATACCCAAGCACCTTAGTCAAAGGAATCAAGTCTTGTTGGTATCCTGTATATAAGAGCCAAAACTGGATGAATGCAATCCCTGATAAGTACCATAGGAAACTGTGTGAACACTACAACAAAGCATGTGCAGGTGAGTCCTCTTTGTTCTCTCCACCATATCAATAGGGGAAGGGAAGGAGAAAGATAATATGCAAATCTGGAGTAGCCACTGAGCACCAAAGTGTGTGGCCCCCAAATGAACAAAAATGAGAAGAGATTTGAAAAAATTAGCGAAATAGTAATCCTATCTACCTTTGAGGATTTAATGTATAGATTATACATGTGATGATTCAAGCAATAATACTAGCCCATAACTCATGCTCAACTTAAGGTAGCTGTTTATAATTGTTATTGATATGAATTGTCACTATATGGTTGGAATCTAGATTGCATAGCTTACTGCTATATGAGTGCTCCTCCTTCTCCACAAAAATCAGGTACTGATAATGCCAATTAAAGGGGCTACAGTGATGAAGATACAATTCATGTACATAAAGCTCTTAGGACTGGCTGCAAGGTCTATCAGAGGAATGAACTAATTGCATCCCTTGATATGAAGGACCACTTTCCTTTTGTTCGGAGCTTTTTACTGTCCAACTTGCAATGAATGATGAGTTGATACATGGTAGTCAGTAACTATTATTACTTGAGTCTGGAAGTGTCTTTTTTGATATACTCCTGCATTCTCAGTTAATGGTGAATTGGTTGGCTGGTTGGTTCGTAAGAGTTGATTATAGTCCAAGCTGTCAGTGAGGCTTAACTGCCTTCCTTCAGTCTCAGCGTTCAAGAGAGGAAAATAGTGGTGCTTTTTAGCTTCCTTTCAATGTATTGATTTCATTAGGAAATAGACTTCTGGCTGAAAAATCTTGTTATCTACTTTTCTTGAGATTTGAGAAGATGCAACTCTTTAGCACAATGGGCTCCTCCTCAACATAATGCCCTGTGACTAAACCAAGCATCCCAATTTTCTAGGTGAGATTATGTATTTACCTTGGTTCATTTAGTCACAAGGTTAAAAATTGGGAGGAAGAAGGAAGGAAGGGAGGAAGGAAGGAAGGAAAGAAGGGAGGAAGGTAGGAAGGAAGGAAGGAAGGAAGGAAGGAAGGAAGGAAGGAAGGAAGGAAGGAAGGAAGGAAGGAAGGAAGGAAGGAAGGAAGGAAGGAAGAAGGAAAGAGTAAAATTGTGAAATCACCCCACAGACCGTATTTCAACCCTCAGGTAGGTGGGTCAGAAGAAGCAGCATATCAGCAAAGAATTAATAAACCAAACCAGTCATGGTTTTCCTCAAGGTATTTCTGAGTGTGCCAAGCCAGACTGACTTCCTTTATTATCCCAGAACAAATCTACCAGGTTGGGGCAGGGTAGAGTGATCCAGGTGGGCTTTTAATATCAAAGAATGAGGTTTAAAGGAAAGAGGAAGATGAAGAAATGCCTTTGTTTTAGGTTAATAGCTAGGTGTCACCTTAAAGGAAGGGAAAAAAGAAAAAAAAGCTTTCGTCTATCCTGTCTATTATTCTCCTTCCTACTATATTTCTGTGGAATATAGGCTAGCACTCACAAACTTGACAAGAAGGAAAAAAGTCTTACCTATGTGATTCTCTGGAAAGGAGTGTATTCCACTTGGAAATAAAATCAGCCAATATACATGCAGGTTTCAGAACTCACTCTGAGAGGGAGCAAAAAGCAATGAAAATATTCTACTGCTTCAAACTGGACTTAAGTAGACTCAGGACAGAGACTTTTGGTAGTGATCTAGGAAGTAGATGAGACCTGAGAAAGATTGAGAACTACAATTTGCTGAGAACTTTTATATCTATTATCTTAGGTCCTTGTCTCTGAAGAAGGTTTAGTTCCTTACCTATGGAATCCCATACATTTGAAAATAATGTGGATGCTAAAATCTGTACACTTTGTTCACTTTTCTCAACTAGACAATGCCTTACTGATCATATAAGAGCCCTCCCACATGCAATGGTCCAGTGTCTCAGATCCTCCCAGTATCTGTACACACACACACACACACACACACACACACACACACACACACACACACACACAAACTCAGTACCAATATTTCTTGAGGTTTGATTACTTCCCAGCATATTGATTAGATCCTCCTGGCCATATGCTTGCAGTCAGCCCAGAAAGTAGAAGATGGCTAATAGGAATCATAACATGTACTTGTTATTATCTTCATGTTTTGCTGTAAGGATTAATATAAAGCAATATGTTGGTGTCTGTTATGAGTAATAATTAATGGGGAACCAACCGGGAAAGGACCAAGGGATTCTGAAGGGGACCTTCTCCCCTTAAAATACCACTAACAGAAACCAGCTGAGGCTATATCTCTGCAAGCAACATTAATTATGCTGGACAGCTGGTTTCCAGTCTCTTTCCAATCACTGCACAGAGGATGAGAATTATTCCCAGTTGCTCTTCATGCCTCTCTTTTGGAAGGATTAGAAAATCAAGTTACTTCTCAGGGTATACTCTTTGGGGGGATATTTTGAGTTTGCATCATATGTCTGTGGCCCCATGTGTGATCTGGTGTGAGTCCCTGCCTGCATGTTGCTGCTCTCACAGAATCTTGTGTGTAGCTCTGCGTGTGTGCTGGCCTGAAATGCTGCGTGATTTTATCCTGACACATCTACACTTCCATCAAGCATTGTTAATAATTTCACCAGCTTGTTTTTCCCAGCTTAAGCTACACCATCCGGCTGCAGGGAATTTCCATTGTGTTTAAGGTAGTGGTATGTGCCAGGAAAGAAGTAAAAAGTGAGCGTTGTGGATGGAGGGTCAAATCTGCTAGTCAGCTACTCCACTGTGATGCGAGCTCGAGCCAGCTCTGGAGCCCAAGGAAATCTCTATCCTGGGCTTTCTGCAGTCATTTGCTCACCCTAGGATAGTTAGGGTAGTTGCTGCCTAGTAAAGATCCAGCCCCTACTAAAGCGTTAGTTCTTAAATAGAAGTAGCAATAAGGAACAGATTCTTTTTTTTTTTTATTTATTTTTATTGTGACTGAAGTTCATTTACACAGAATTATTTATGATACATAGTGACAATGAATAAAGGGCATTCCCACCACCAATGTTATCCTCCCTCCACTCGTTCCCAGCATGTCTCCCACACTCCCTCTTTAACCCCCAGAATCCTACTGCAAATGGTCTCTGCCTTACAGCTTGTTATAGGTTGGGTATCTATTCTGTTTGGTGTTCCAGTCTGGTCATTTTTTATTTACACTACGTGTTCATATGACTGGTCTTGGTATCATTCTTTTCCCCCATCAGTTTATGAGGCTGAATGATTCAAGTTATGCTATTCTGTTAGAGATAAAAAGGTTAAGAAAAAGAGAAGAAAAAACTTGGTATCAACTACTAAAAAAGAAAGAAAAAATCACCGAATAATATCCACAAAAGTGAAAAATAAAGAAAAAAGTGGAAGAAAAACGAGAAGTGAGATAATATCAAAAAATAAACAAAAAGACAAAGCAAAACAAAACCAGAAAAAGTGGTGCAGGGCTTGGTGTTACCCCACCATTTTTTTTTGTATAGGCACAGTAAGTATTGGGGAAGGAAGGAAATTCCCATGGCCTAAGAGATTCAGGGTTTCTCCACTCTTGAAGCATATTGTCATGGGAACAACCACTGGCTCCATACCTTCTCATTGCCATATCCCAGGGTGTGTGTGTGTGTGTGTGTGTGTGTGTGTGTGTGTGTGTGTGTGTGTGTGTGTGTGTGTGTGTGGTGTCAGGAACCTTTCCTCTCGGTTGTGGATGAGAAAATAAGGCTACTGTAGCAAGCAATCTTGGTATTTGCACAGGTCCTAGGACAAGGCCTAGGATAGAGTCTTTAAGGCTCTAGAGGTACTGTTCCAACATTGTTGGTGTGTTCCGTTTTTTGTATCATGTGCTCCATGTTTTTACTCGTTCCCTAAGCCGAAGTCTAGGAGATTATGGTTCCCAAGGTTCTGCTCTGTCTCTGTTGTCAGAATTGGGCCTCTGCACTAAGAAATTTTGATTTTTGTAGGAGACCTGGGCTATAGCCTAGGGTAGGGTTTTCCTTAATGGTCTCAAGGTATGTTCTGCCCAGTCAAGGTTGTCAAAGTCAGGACGATACATCTTCTGATTTCCACTTAGTGTTAGATGATGTGATAGTTCCTCCTGGTCTTAGGTCAAGTTGTCATTTCCTCGCTGTCCTCGTTGTCATTTTAACACTGGCACAAGTATATCTCGCAAGGGAGCTTAGTTCCTAGTGTTGTTGCAGGGGATGGATTCAGTTCTACGTCTGGGATCTGGGATTTGAGAATGAACTAATACTGTCCAATCTCGTGGAGACTGAGTTGTATCCATGTGACATATGTCCAGGATGGGAGGTACCCTTGTATAAAAATTGTGAGTTCTTATCCTTAGAAGATAAGATCTTGTGTCTGAGTCCATAATTTCCTCTTATGTACTGTGTCTATACAAAAACATATGGTGTCCTTTTGTATTGCTGGTGCTATTCCGGGTAAGGATGACAGGCTACACGTACAGTATACAGGCTACACGTACAGTATACAGGAACAGATTCTAATAGGTGTGGGGTTTATTCTGCAAACCTTCCAGAGTTGGAGGACAAGAGTGGTGGACTGAAGAATGTTCTCTGGGCACCTGAGAACCACTGAGGTGCAAATGTGCCCCAGGCACCAACAGAGAAGCTTCAACTTGAGTTCCCTGGCCGCCTCTCTCCCCTCCTAGCCCCACTGTCCAGCTGGCCGCTTCTCCTGGGATCCCCCAAAGGCTGCCCTGTAGGAAAGGGGGGAAGCAAGGCCTTCGTTCTTCTGTCATAAACTCTTCCAAAGCGATCTGGAGTCAGCTGGGGAGAGCAAAAGCGTTTTCTCGAATGTCATAGGCTGCTCCGTGTTTAGTATTCACAGCGTGTCTCCAAAAATGTCCTGAGATCATTCATCAAGCACTGTGCTCTCCTTCCAAGAGGCTGTGTTGTGTGTGTGTGTGTGTGTGTGTGTGTGTGTGTGTGTGTAACCGTCCCCCTCCATCTGCTAGTGAGCACCCGCAGTTGAACTTCCCTTCTCACCAAGCCCGTCTCCTGCTGTGAAGACCCCCCCTGCCAGCTGGCAGATCGCCCCAGTCCCCGGGTTGTCAGGTGGGCTTCTAAGCTGGGCCTGGGCTCCAAGGGGCTCGGACTTGCTCCCGGGCTGGAGCGCCTCGCTGGCGGCCAGGAGCCTGCGCCCGAGCTGAAACTCGGGGTGCCTGTGGCTGGCGGCGGAGGCACCCTGGCGGGAAGCTAGCGGGAAGGCGAGAGCACGGCGGGAGGAGCGAGCGGGCAGGGGCCCCCGGGCAGCCGCGTCAGGTCCCCTGGAATGCAGTCGCGGAAGGAGGTGTCGGGGTCCCTCGGGCTCCGCAATGCACCCCCCGCTTCCCTCCAGCCTTCCTCCCGTTCACTTCGCCAATCGCTTCGCCCTCTCCCAGCTGCCGGCCGTTCCCGGCCGAGCGCGGCCAGAACGGGCGGGCGCCAGAAGTGAGGCCGCAGCGGGCGGGGGGCTGGGCGGCTCGGGGTGTCCCTGGAGCCTCTGGGCGCCGAGGTGCGTCGGGGGGCTGCTCTTCCGCGGCGCCCCCAGCCGGGAGGAGCGGCGCCTTTAAGCGGCGTCCCCGGCCGGGGAGACGGACGCCGGCGCTCGGGGGCCCCTCGGGCGGCGCCCCCTCCCGCACCCCCTCCCCGCGCCCCGCCGCCTCGCCGCCCGCCGCACTCGGCAGCGGGCGAGGGACGGGCCGGCTCGCGATGGGGCCGCCCGCGGCGCGGCCGTGGAGCCCGCCCGAGGAGCCCGCGCGCGCCGCCCGCCCGCGTCCCGGGCCAGCCGCGGGCCGCCCGGCCGCCCCGCGCCGCTGAGCCCCCAGCCCGCGCCTGCCCGGGGGCCCGGGCCCCCGAGTCCCGCGGCCGCCGCCGCCGCCGCCGCCGCCGCGGAGGAAGAGGCACGAGCGCCGAGCAGGTAAGGGACGCCCCGCAGGCTCAGCCCGGCCGGGGAGGGGGGCGGCGGGCGTGGGGACGCCCCCCGGGCGCAGGGCGTCGGGCCGCCCGGAGTTTGGCTGGCCCCGGAGGCGCGGCGACGGCCCTGGGAGCGGCCGCCGAGGAGCCCGCGATGGAGCCTTTGTGTGCGCGCCACGCCGGGGCCCGCTGCGCCCTGGGCAGGACCGGAGAGCCCGACCGGGGGGCCTGGTGGTCCGCTGGCAGCTACTTAGCGGGGCGCCGGCAGAAACCTGAGCCCGGAAACCTCTCTGAAGCATGTGCGTGGTTCCCCGGCCCAGGTTCACACGCCAACAGGAACACACACACACACACACACACACACACACACACACACACACACACACACACACACACGCACGCATGCACACACACACACACGCACGCACACACACATGCACATACAACCCTCAGCACATACCCAAAGCTCAACCCAGCGACAAAACAGTCTTCTACACAACACACAATTACACTTGCCTCTTTCCCACTGTGAGACTAACAGTCACCCAATCACTGAGCTTCCATGTCCCCAGCACTGCTCTCTCTCTCTCTCTCTCTCTCTCTCTCTCTCTCTCTCTCTCTCTCTCTCTCTCTCTCTCTCTCTCTCTCTCTCTCTCTCTCTCTCTCTCTCTCTCACACACACACACACACACACACACACACACACACACACAGTGATTTACTCCTCAGCCCTGTGTTTCGGAGCTTGGAGAGCAAGCACAAGACTGTGCGTTTATATGTCATATCAGTGTCCCTCAGAAATTACTTGGCAACTCTACATTACTGCAGATCCAGAACCTGCTACCCCACCCCCAACACCCCCTTTTCCTCCAGTTCCCCTACAAGCTCCTGTGGACACCTTCAACAGGGACCTTAAGAACTCCTGTTGTAGCCTTCAGCATTCCCAACTTCCATAATGGCGCCTATCCATTGGAGCTTGGGCCCTTCTCTACCCACCAGGCATCCTGTAGAATTGTATGGGGAGCCTGCTGGATGCCTTCTCCAGAAGCAGGTGGCACTTAACCTTTGTGGCTGCCACCCAAGAGTTTTGGGTGCCAGCATCTGCCCAGTTCTCTCAGACCTGCCCCCCTCCTTTTGGCATCTTGGGGCTGCTGCACAGTGCTGGATTGGACTGGCCATCTAGATGTATGGACGTGGCTTGATGCTAAAGGCTGAGGACTAGGCAGCCTTTAGATTCTTCCCTTTCCCTCGCCCCTGTACAGGGAGGAACTGCCATCAAAGAGAAGCTCCCTTGGGGGTACCCTCCTAGGGGTGACAGAGCTGAGAGCAGCCCTTGAGTGAGATCTCCCCATGGGAAGGAAAGTCAAGGAGTCAGAGGCACTCACTATAGCCTAAAAGACCCCTGGGTGCTGTGGCCATTGGGCTTGGAGAAGTTAGCCCCAGAGTCTCTGCCTTCTCTTTCTCTGCCCCCACCCCCATTCTCTGCCTATCAATCACATTGTCCCAGATGTCTGGGGAAACTGGTCCCCAGCTTCCTTCCTGGGAGCTGAGAGGCTTCCTAGGAAGCCTTCACAAGGCTCTCTGTTCTCCCTTGGGAGACCCCAAACTGAGATTTGTTTGGCCATGACCCAGCTCACAGGCCTGCTTCTACCCAATGCTGTGACTGGGATTTTTCACTCTGAAAAAAGCAACTTTCCCTTCAGCAGCTTCACAAGGAGGCTCTCCCAGAGGTGAAATAAGATCCTGTGGGGCTGTGGAGGGTGGTATAGATGGGTGGGGGCAAAATGGAGGGGAGACCGGTGGCTTGGAAGGGTGAAGTAGAATGCCCAGTCTGTAGTCCTCCGTGGACAAATCATGATCAGATGATTTGGGACTGGGAGCCACGTCCCTGCACTACCCTGGCTTGAAGCAGCTCCTGGAGCCTTGCTACCCTTCCCCGCCACCAAGACCATTTCCAGGGCTTTACACTCTTTTCAGTCAAAGAATGCCTGCCTGGCCAATGTGTGCTGTGCTGATGAAGGTTTTCTGCTTTGGCTTCTCAGGTAACATTTGCATTTTCCAAGGAGGCCAAAAAGGAGTGCTACCTTCCTGAAGTAGGTCTTTCAGGCACCTGTGGCAGGTCCTGGAAAGACCTTCCTGGTCCGTGTCAAGTCTTTAATTATGCATGATGTGGTGGGAAGTTGGGTGTGGAAAGTCAAATGTAATTATGGAGGGCTTTGAGGCCTTCGGAAAGATTTATACTGAATTTAGAGGCATCTCACTGCCATGTGAGATTCTCAGGCCCCCCAACTTGCCCCTCTCCACAATGAAACAAGCCACCATATTGCCTTGTAGCTGTGCACAAATCACCAGGAGGAAAAGGAATTGGGCCAGGAAGAGCACTGGTGCCCCCAAAGGTCCTGGCCTCTCCAGAGCAGCCCTAAGCCAGCCCCACCAGTCCAGGCTCTGGAAGATACTGGGTCAATAATTTCTGACACCCTGGTTGAGACAATCAGGGCCTTCTGGGAACGGGCAGACCCATTGTAAACGACTCAGGGGACTTCTTCCTGCAGGGCAAGGTGCATTCTTAGGGGTTTGGACATGGTAGGTCTGTGGACTCCTTGTCCATCAAAGAGCTACTTGAGAAATAATGGCAGGTTGAAAAGTGCCACTGAGGGTCTGAAGCGATAGTACAGTGGTAGGGTGCTTGCTTTTCATGCACCTACTGGGTTCAATTCCAAGCACCCCATAAAGTGCCAAGAGCCCTTCCAAAAATGATCCCAAGCACAGAATCAGGAGGAAGCCCTAAACACCATGAGTTGTTCCCCCAAACAAACAAAAAACAGAAATAAGTACCACATGCAAGCCCTGGCCTGGCTGCTTATAGTAGCAGATGGGGCAAGGCACAGGACTGGGGTGGGGTGGGACCACTGCAGTTCTGGGGTGTGAGGGTGGTTATAGGGGAGCTCAGGCATTGGAAAGGCTTGTAACTACAGTCTGGCCACATCAGCTTGTTGGGCCGAGGTGGGAATCCATGGAATAATACTCTTTCACTACTAGTACTCTGCAGAAATGACTGGGGTCAGTGGCCATGACACCCTGAGCAGGCACCCCACCCCCACTCACTTTTAGGTGAGCTGAAACCATAATAGACCAACACAGCTGCTAGAGTTAGCTCAACCTGTCTGACTGCAGGTTTTGTTTGAATGCTGGAGGACCAGGTTTGGTGACAGCAACACCAAACTCTCCTGAGCTCCACCAAGAAATGTTTTCCAGATCATGGAGCCTAAATAATCCTGTAGTACCACTCAATGTGGCTCCCAAGCCAACATGAAAAAGAAAAACCCAAACAAATCCTCTGTGTACTCATTCCACATAAACCAACACATCTAAAGGGAGGCTTATGCAAGCAAGTTTGATTCCTAAGGGTTTATGTCTTAACAGGAAGCATTTGTGTGGGCTGGAAACAATGGGCAAAGGTTTTGCCTTCCATATGCTGGGCCCTGGTTCCATCACTGACACCCCATAGGATTCTCAGATCCCATGCCAGGAGTGATCCTTGAGCATAGGGCCAGAATCAAGTACTAAGCATCACTGGGTCTGGCTTCAAAACAAATAAATTACAAAAAATACAGGAGACTTCAGTAATAACTTCTGAGGGTTCTGGGCTACTCATCAATCCATACAGGCTTAAGTCCCTGAACTTGCACAGGCCCCTAGAGAAAGCCACCCCATATTTAGTTTAATGTGCGGGTCAGTTGGAAGACCATTAGTATTCATAGCAGAAAACTGCTCTGGCTCTTCTTCCAAGGACTTCCGGTTTTCTTCTTACCATCAATTCTAAAAGGAAAAAAAAAATCTTTTCTTGCACTCTCAGCAACCAAACCTGAGGACTGACAAAATGGACTGGACCTTGCAGCCTTGCTGAAAAATTTTAAGGCAGGGCAAGGGGATCGAGAGAGAGCCCTGCAGGGTAGCTTACCCTCTTACCCACTTTTCACTTCCCCCTTGGCTGAGATGTTGACCTCCATGGTTTTGGGAGGGTTTGCTACCTCACAAGAAGAAACCTTATCTCCTTTTCTGAGAGGCATATTAGTGGCAGGCTAGTGTTCACTCCCCTGAACAGTCAAAAAGTGAGGCAGAGGGGAAGGGAGAGAAGGAAAGGAGAGGAAGAGAGAAAGGAAGAGGGAGAAGGCAGAAAGGAGAGGAAGTGGAAGAAAGGGGGGTAGAAAGTTGAGGAAGTAATATGGAAGAGATATGGAGAGATAGAAAGGGAGAGGGAAGGGAAGAGGGAGGAAGAGAGAAAGGAACATGGAAGAAAGGAGGGAGTGGGTGGGAGAGAGGATGCAAAAGAGAAAAAAGAATGAAAGAAAGAAGGAATGGAAGGGAGCCAGAGGGAGAGGAAAGTGAAGAAGAAGGGAAAAGGAGAAAAGAGAAATACTGAGGGGAGAAGAAAGGGGCATATGGAGAGGGGAGAAGAAAGGGGGCATGTGGAGAAGGCAGAGAGGGAGTCATGGAGGAGAGGGAGAAGCAGGAAAGCCTGGGAGAAAAGAGGGGAGAGGGGGAAAGGGGAGGAGGAGAATTAGGGAAAAGGAGAGAACAGGGAAAAGAGGAAGGAGACAGGGGATGGGAGAGACGGTATGTGGGAGAGGGAAATGGGAAGAAAGACAGTGAAGGAGAGGAAGAGAGGGAGAATGAAAGAGGAAGGGAAAGTGTGGAAGAGACAGAGAGGGAGGGGAATGGACTGTAAGATGTGTGCTTTGCATGATAAGAACCAGAGACAGGTCTCTGCAGGTGTGCATGCGGTCTCTGAACATATCTGAGCTCCTCTGAACCATGGTATGACCTTTTCTGAGCTCAGTTTCACTCCAGCTATGGATTTAGTCGTAGCAAAGTTTTTGAGGTGTTCTTGTGCTTGTAATATGAGTCTTCTTCCTCTTAATTCTTTTGCTTGTAATATGACTCTTCTTCCTCTTTGCTACTCATTCTGTTGTTTCTTCCCTCTCTGGCTTGTACCTATTGCATTCCCACCCTCCACATTTGGGTATTCTTTGACTCATCTTGCTTTCTACCTCCCTCTATTGGAGAATCCATACCCTACTGTCTTGGTTTTGCCCTCTGTCCTCTTTATTGACTAATCCTGTTTCCCTTACTGAAACCGAAAAACCCTTCTCTTAAGTTTCTGCGCTCTTTCCAGCTGCTTTGCAAATCATTCTTGAGTAGGCTGCCATCACGAGACTCAACATAGATGCACTCATCTCTTTGTCTCTTGGTGGTTGTCTGCTTTTGTCTGTTCTGGCCTGCCTTTGAGTCTCCTAGACCGGAAGCATAGAATCATTCTGTACTCTGTCCCAGCTCACAGGACCCCCGGCCACTGTCTCTTGTCTATCCGCCCTAGTCTCTCCTTTCCAGAAAATTTTTCACAAATCTGCCACCCTCATATCCCAAATATTCCTCATTCACGACACTCCTGATTAATATCTCTAAGAGATATATTTCAGTTTCTTTATCCTGTCATTGAAGGATCTTCTTAGGCTGGCCTGATCCTATCTATTTCTTTTTTGTTCTACTCTATTTTTCTTTTGAGTTTTGGCCCACGCCCAGTTATGGTCAAGGGTTACTACTCCTGCTTCTGTACTCAGGAATCATTCCTGATGGTTCTTGGGTTACCATATAGGATGCCAGGGATTCAGAGTCACCTGCATTGCAAGGCAAGCACCTTACAGCTGGACTACTATTCTAGTACCATTATAGACACCTTTTTATCCACATTATGAACACTCAGTTTGTTTTGCAAGAGTTTGAGGGGCATACCCAGTGGTGCTCAGGGCTTACTCCTGGTTCTGTGTTCTGTGCTTAGAGGCTATTTCTGGCCATGCTTGGGAGACTGCATATGCTGCTGGCAATGGAACTGGGATCAGCTTTGTGCAAGCAAGCATACAAATCCAGCCCACAATGGAACTCTTGGTTGTTATTGTTTTGGTTTGGTTTGGGGGTCACACTTCACAGTGTTCAGGGGACCAAATGTGGTGCAAGCTGCTCTGGTTGGTTATGTGCGGATCAAGCACCTGAATCACAGTAGTATCTGGCTGGCCCAGACTCTCAGCTTTTAATGTATTCTAAAGTCACATACGTTGATGGTGAACTTGTTAGTGCGGCGTTGAGCCCGACATTTGAGCTTCTGATTCAGTTGCGCTGGGAGCAAGAGTTCAGAAATGCAAGTTACAAAGGCCCCTTCAATGACAGGGGAGGTATATTTGAGGAACAATGTTCCACAGGGAAAATCTAGCCAATATTCTTTCTTTAGGCTCTCCTAAAATTACTTTCAGACATTTTATTTTGCATCTATGCTCTTGTTCATGCCATTCCACTCACAAAGAATGTCTTTCTCTTTTCTGCCTATGCATGTTTTTTAATCCCATACCCTAAGACTCATCCTTAAATTCTACGTTCAGTTTTTTCCTTTTTTAAAGTTGAGACAACATGACTTTAGATCACTGTATATGAAATTTTTGTTTGGGGGCTACTCCTGGCTCTATGTTCAGGGATCAATCCTGGTGGTACTGAGGAGGTACCATATGGAGTACTGGAGATAAAACTCAGATCAGATCATAGAGAAGAGGGCTGGAAGGACCGGTCCATGATATGAAGCTTACCACAAAAAGTGTTGAGTGCAGCTAGAGAAATAACTACACTAACAACTATCACAACAATGTTATTGAGTGAGAGAAGTAGAATGCAGGGGGTGGAGGAGGAAGGAGATGGGTGGCATTGGTGGCGGGAAGGTTGCATTAGTGAAGGGGGTATTCTTTTTATGACTGAAACCAAGCTACAGTCATGTTTATAATCTTGGTGCTTAAATAAAGATATTAATAAAAAAACTTAGATCAGGAGCATACAAATGCCATTCCTCCTTACTATCATGTCAATCCTGTACATGTTTTTGAAGTACAGGTCACACCTCCTGATAGTTTCTGGAGGAGAATATAAAGATAAAGTATTCCCATTGTCATCTTTAGTAATCTTTTATTTTTGTTTGAGGTCCATACCCAATAGTGCTCGAGGCTTTTTCCTAGCTCTGCACTCAGAGATCACTTTGAATGGGCTCAGAGGACCATATAAGATGCTGAGATGCACACGCTGACCTGGTCAGTCATGTACAAAGCAAATGTGCCCTACCTGCTGAACTGTATCTCTGGCCCTCCTTATTAATTATCTTTTTATACATGAACTTAGAACGTGAGCCTTTCATGGATAATGTTTGAATAAACTAAATAATTATGAAGTTCAGACAGGAATATTCTGAGCAAGGGACTCAGACAATTGTGCCATAGAGAAATTGGAAAGGACTAGAAACTAAAGCTTGGAAAATAGACTTGGCTAGAGTGGATAACTGTTGTTTGTTGTTCTTTGTTATGAGTGTTTCTCAAAATAGGAAAAAGAGTGTGATAAATTCAATTACCTATTATCTACATCAAGCGATTGTTAGGTCCTTGCCATATTTATTCTATCTGTCTTATTTTTTCACTGCTGAAATATTAAAATAAATTTTAAATATTAATCCTGTCATTTCACCTCTACTACAATCTCTTAAAAAATGGACATTTTTCTGAGATAACAATAGTATCATTAACACATCTAACAAAAGTAGCAATAATGTTTTTATATTTTTATCCAGTCCATAATCAAATCTGACATTAATTATGTCAAATGCATTTTATAGTTGGTTTGTTGGAATCCATAAAAAACTCCACTTAATATATTTGGTCTCTGTCTTTTAAGACTCTCAAGATGGTCTGTGCACTGTCTCCCATTCTGGTCCTATTTCTTATTCTTGGCATTTAGCTTGTTCCACTATTGCCTATATCTACTGTAAGGAGAAGTGATGTATAGGCTTGATTAAATTCAGGTTCATTTGTCCCTGTTCCCCCATCCTACACCTGCTACTATTGCCTTTGGAAGACTGATGGCAGGGAGACATCTTGGAGGCAAGAAGACCCATTAGGAGACTGTGACAATAACTGGACAAGGGTCAATGAAAAGAAAATGAATGCATAGATTTGGGAAATAGAGAAAAATTGATTTACCTACCCATTGGATGAGTGGGACAGGGAAAGAATAAAAGCTAAAGATGATTTTGAGATTTTTGAGACTGCAAGATGAGGAAAGGGATGATATCATCATAGTTAATGATGAATTTGTAATGAGCACAGAAGAAATCATGGTTAGATTCAAGGAGGAACTTGTAGTTATAACCAGCTATTTTTCCAGATAGCACTATCTTTCCCAGAAAATGTTTGATTAATGGTATAGCTAGAAATGCATGCACTCCAGAAAAATTGAAAAGCTTCTTTTTTTCTCGCTGCCAAATAATTGAATTCTTGGGAGGAAGAACTGCATGTACAGTCATGGGCAGGAAGATGCAAATGCTTATAGCACCCTTGCAGTCATATCTCATCATCAATATCAGTCACTATTCTGGGGTGGAGTACTAAAGGATGCCAGATTGGAATTTCTGTTGACCCATTCACTGAACATAGCTAGAGCCTCAGAGTCCCCTGGAATTTCTATCCCACACCCACTCCTCTATACAACACAGAGCTTGTGAAGTCTTCAGCTCTCATCTCATTTGGTAATAGCCGTTCTTCAGATCAGAGAAAGCCTCATGATTATTTAGTGGCCTCACTTCGATTACTGAATCAAATCAGGGGAGAACTATTCTTGGTCTCATCTAATGGTGTCCTCATTCATAAAACCTTCTCTTCCTCTCCCTTCACCCAGCTCCTCATTCTTCCTGATTTCTTTTCTGCTCCTCCTTCTCTGCTGACTCTTCCAGCATACATTTATTCTCTCAAGTTAATCAAACAATGGCCCCTGCAGCCCATTGTATCTCAGATTGATCACTTAAGCTGCATTATTGATTGCAGGAAAACCTTAGGAGGTGGGAGGGTACTGAAACCTAGAGATTCAACAGCTGACTGACTGGCAGGGTCTCTCTGGGAATCCTCAGCTCCTCAAATGCCTAGAATATCTTTGAGAAAGGGAAGGGAACAGATAAGCTTCTCAGAGTGTCTTTGTCTCATCCTTTCTTCATTTTGGAATTAAGGCGAGGAAAGCAGTCTATTGAGTGCTCTTGGGAGAGAAAAGACCTTGCTTTTTAGAAATGTAGAGTTTAACCAAAAATACTTACCCATATGAAGCTGCTAAGAATAATACAAATTAGGAAACAATTATATACCACATTATGTGCTGTAAATAGGAAGCACCATAGGAATTCAGGGCAAAGAGAAAGTGAGCAATGTAGGCAGAAATGGAGGGAGGTTTCCCAGATAAAGGGTGAGCCTGAGTTAGGTTTGGAATAGGATGTGAAATTTAAAGTTTTTGGCTAGGAACCAGAGACAGTACAGGGCTTAAGGCAGTCGCATAGCATGCAATTGACCTTGGTTCTATCCTTGGTGCCACATATTATCATAAGGAGCAAAGCATGATCCCTGAGGATGAAACAGAAGTATTCCCTGAGTACCACTGGGTTTGACCTTCCCCAAAATAGATGGAAAGAGAGTAGGCTTTGTTCTCCAATGGAGTCACGCAGGGGTCCTCAAACTTTTTAAAGAGGGGGCCAGTTCACTGTCCCTCAGACAATTGGAGGGTCTGACTATAGTAAAAACAACTCTTATGAACGAATTCTTATGCACACTGCATATATCTTATTTTGCAATGAAGAAACAAAACAGATACAAATACAATATGTGGCCTGCGGGCCATAGTTTGAGGACCACTGGAGTAGAGGATCATGGGTTATAGAAAGAGCCAGAAGTGGAGGTGGTCATACTGCTATCAAGAAAAGTGAGGAGTTCTGAATGACTACAGAAGAGGGTGGGCATATAGTCAAATGAGGGGAGGCAATGAATTAGGTCAGAGTACCTGGATTTAGAGGCCTTTTAATTTCAGCATGGAAGTTTCGACTTGTGAAGACCCTAGAGGGTATATGATAGACAATTCCACTAAGTGTTGTAGGCCAGTTGGTTGTGAGATGGGAATATAACTAGACTGGAGTAAGGAAGAATAATAGTAGATTTATAAGATAAGTACAGAAATAGAGTGAGAGGTGGGTAGAGTAGTAGCAATGGGTACAGAGAAGAGAGAGTCAGATTCAAAAGGCACTTTAGGCATTTGAGTAATTGATAAACCACCATGTAGATGTTCCAGCCTCCTCTTAGCCTCTGTAATTAGTACATATTTTACCCCATGCCTTAGGTAACTTTCCCCTGCAGATTTTACTAGATTTAAAATGAAACAGGGAGGCCAGAGCTATAGTCTAGGGGTTTAGACATCTACGTTGAATGCGACCAGCCCAAGTTCAATCCCCCATATGTCATTTAGTCCCCCACGCACCACCAAAAGTGATTTCTGAGTGCAAAACCAGTAAGGCTGGGTATGGTCAAAATAAATAAATAAATAAATAAATAAATAAATAAATAAATAAATAAATAAATAAATAAATAAATGAATAAATATGACAGCAGGATGCGAGAATAGGAAGTTTACTCAAGTAAACTAGACTTGCACTAGTGCTTTCAGTGGAAGGGTTAGAAGTCTGTGGCTTGGCTGCACAAGTCAGTTGAGATCCTGTTAAACTGGGCTACTAAGTCCAATGCTCCCTTTCTGCAGCAGGAAGGCTAGAGGCAGCATCTTCCCTGTTGTGCCCCAATACCCTTAAGAGGTGCTGTATGGGAGGAGATGTCTCCCCACTTCCTGGGAAGCGTTGGTTTGCAAACAACTCTCAGCACTTGGGATTGTCCCAGTGGAGGTCACACCTGGGCTAGACTGTGGCATGTGCTACCACAAGCACTTAACTGAGAGCTGGAGCTCTGTCATAGCTGGTAGGAGAGGAGCTAGCAGAGAGGCCACAGGAGAGTGTAAGGGAGATGGTGAAAACCTTGCCTGGTCATTCACTGTCTGGTCTGAACCCCTCTCTGTTCTTCCACTGGGATTCAGCCCTGGGCAGGTATCTGGCCAAGGCCAAATCCCTCATCTTTTGGTTGTGATAAAGGACTATTTGTGATGTTTTAGCCCTGCTGCTTCCTGTTCAGGTTCTTCGAGTGATGCATTCTAAAGATGAATGCATACTGAGTAAGACCCAGACAGAGGGCTCTGAACCACCCAGGCTGCTGGTGGCATGGCCACCCAAAAAAGAACTCCCTTTGATTCAGATACAAGCCCATTGGGAAAATAGAAACTGACGGCTAGACTGGTGGTGGATACACACACACACACACACACACACACACACACACACACACACACACACACACTGCAGTGTCTGTTGGCCACCAGTGGACTCTGGCATTGGATACACACACACATACACAGACACACACATACACACACACTGCAGTGTCTGTTGGCCACCAGTGGACTCTGGCGTCTCTATGCTGCAGATTTCTGTCCTGAATTCTATTTAGTCCTCTGACTGCTGGTTGAAGTAAGGGTGGTAGTATGGAGGAAGGGGGCAGATGTGGAGAGGTATTTCCAGTGGAAGGTGCTTCAGGAGGTGGGAGGCCTAGGAAGAGGGACTGAAAGTCACTGGCAAATGCACTTGCCTTATTGACTATACTTCACCAAAGGAAAGAATAGGACATAGCAGGGACAACTGGCCTAGGAATCAACCAGTGTCAAGAGCTCTAGATTTCGGCATCTGCTGCAGTGATTTTTTCCAAGTCTTTCATCTATGCATTCTTCCCTTCCCTTAGTGGTGCTCAGCCCAGCAGTTATCAGGGGACTCTGCAGTGCCTGGGTTCTGAAGTTGGGGCTTCTGCATGTAAAACATGTATCCCCACCCTTTGAACCACTCCCTGGCTCGAAATCTTACCCCTTCTGACACAGGCCAATCAAGTTAATAATAGAGATTTTTTTTTCAATTGACATTCAACATTTTTTCTTTTATTTGGGTGGAGGAATTTGTGGGCCACACTCAGCAGTGCTTTGGGGCAACTCCCAGCTATGTCTAAAAGGTGAGCATGTGATGCCAGGGATCAATCCTGGGTTGGCTGCATGCAAGGCAAATGCCTTACCACCTATACTGTCTCTCTTTAGAGCCCATCCCACAATTGATTTTTTGTGACACTGCCTTCTAGCTTGTATCAAGCTGACCTGCAGTTTATATATTGCTTTTGTGGATTGTGAAAGAACCCCAGCCCACTTATGGGACTAATGGGTATGTATACTGTGTGTTGCACAGACACTAGTTAATAAATTGAGTATTTATCTTATCTTCTGTAGTTGAGCCATAATCTTTCTAATGGATAGGGAAATCACTCATTGACAGAGAAAGAGGAGGATTTTTAAACAAACCAACAGCCTACATTTGTCACACAGTTTGGTGTCCATCACCTGCAAAATCCAAATCAGAATTAGCTTTTAGGTTTGTTTTTCCCTTCTCCTACCATTATCCTCCCTGTCCTCTCCCCCAAGAGATTTCCACATTCAGTCTACATAAATTTGTCTTGCTTTACAATTCTGGGTGATTGCTGTAAATGATAAATCCTGGCCTTTAACCTTAGCTCCTGTTCATTTAATTATTACCTTTAAGGATTTAAGCACATTTTCTCTTAGGAATTTACCATAACTTTAAATTCACCAGAGCTACAATTAAACTCTGGAGCTCTTCTTCAGTCTGACTCTACACATGGATCCCCAGCCTCCGACTCTTCCCTGAATTGATCATTTATTGATAAATGAGATATTTATCAATATCTCACTACTGAGCCTTGGAGTCACTCAGTCTCACCGTGGTGTCCTCGCAGTTCCTCTCACAAGCACCTCATGAATAAGGGATATACCCAGGATTGTTCTAAGGAACAGGTGGTATCAGGGATCAAACCCAGGTTCCTACATGCATAGCATGCACTCCAGTCATCTGAGCCTACTTCCTAGACTGACCCCATCTACTTGAACATTACCACTCTCTCCATCATCACTCTTGTTAGCTGAAACCCAGCAGTCTCCTGCCTCCCTCTCCTTGCTAAGTAATCTTTCAGTGCTGCTGCCAAAGGAATCTCCTTAAAACATCTTTCATCATGTCACTTCCCTGCACAATAGCCTATAATAGCTCCTGTTTGCTTATGATATCAAATAGAAACTCCTCTCCCTGGTATTCAAGGCCTGAAACAACAGCTGAGCTTCAGGATGGATGGATGGATGGATGGATGGATGGATGGATGGATGGATGGATGGATGGGTGGATGGGTGGATGGATGGGTGGATGGATGAACAGATGGACAGATGGATGGATAGATGGATGGATGGGATGGGTGGGTGGGTGGATGTACAGGTGAATGGATGGACAGATAGATGGATGGATGAATGGATGGTTTGGGGGTGGGTGGATGGGTGGGTGGGTGGATGGATGGGTGGATGGATGATTGGATGGATGGACATACGGACAGATGGATGGATGGGATGGGTGGGTGGGTGGGTGGATGGGTAGGTGGGTGGATGTATAGGTGAATGGATGGACAGATGGATAGATGGATAGATGAATGGATGGGTGGGTGGGTTGGGGGTGGGTGGATGGATGGGTGGATGGGTGGATGGACGGGTGGATGGATGGACATACGGACAGATGGATGGATGGACATACGGACAGATGGATGGATGGATGGGATGGGTGGGTGGATGGGTAGGTGGGTGGATGTATAGGTGAATGGATGGACAGGTGGATAGATGGATGGATGAATGGGTGGGTGGGTGGGTTGGGGGTGGGTGGGTGAATGGATGGGTGGATGGGTGGATGGACGGGTGGATGGATGGACAGACGGACAGATGGATGGATGGATGGATGGGATGGGTGGGTGGGTGTATGGGTGGGTGGGTGTATGGGTGGGTGGGTTTATGTACAGGTGAATGGATGGACAGACGGATATATAGATGAATGGATGGATGGATAATAGAATCCATCTAATCTATTTCTCCCCCTGATGCCCCAAGCTCTACTTATCTTACTCTTCCTGCCCTCAGCACCCCCATTAAGATTTTTATCTCTAACTTCATATTCCTGTTGTTTCCCCCAGTCTGTAGTATTATCTAGTTCTGGATATCTTATCTGTCTTATTCTAACAATCTCAAGTCTAATCTTTGTAGTGATGCCTTTTCTGCTCTTTCTAGTCCTCATGGTTTTCCACCCTCTCCCATTATAGATTTCGTTTTATTTCTTTTGGTGGGGGAGGATGTTTGGCATTACTCAGGAACTACTTCTAGCTGTGTACTCAAGAATGAACCCTATAAATTCTCAGGGGACATTCTATGTGCCAGGCAAATACTCAGGAACTACTTCTAGCTGTGTACTCAAGAATGAACCCTATAGATTCTCAGGGGACCATCTATGTGCCAGGCATTCAAACAAAGTTGACTGAATGCAAGGCCTGACTATCCCTTCAGCCCTAATTTATTAGTTTTTATTACTATTATTATAGATTAGATAATGTGATTACAATAGTGTTAATGTTAATGGGTATTTTTGTGGGGGAAGAGAATATTCAGCTGTGCTCAGGGCATATTCCTGGCTCTACACTTAGAGATCATACCTAGAACACATCTAGTAGGGCTCAACAGATGAGTCATATTTCATGCCAGAGATCAAAACCGGGTCAAATGTGTGCAAGGCAAGCACCTCCCCACATACTAACTCTCCAGACCCGGTGCTGATGGTTTTAATGTACAAATTTACTGTAACCCCCCCCTCAAAATGCCCAAGATCCCTACCCGTGTCCTTAAGTTATTTTAAACCACTTATTCCATTTCCCTCCTATTTTAATCATAAAAGTTCCTTGATTATGAAGGTAATTTCTATAAGTTGAAAACATCAATAATATGAAAATTATAGGGACAAATTTCATTACTCAGAATTCATCCTCTTCCATTTTGGAATCCAGACAAAATTCCTACCACAGTTTATCACTGAATAGCACCAATTTGTATTACTTCAGCTTCCTGTGTGCTCACCTTTTTCTTCAGCTAAAGGATGAAATCTTCAGGGGTCTCATTGATCCAAATATAGTGCAGTTTCATGGCAGACACAATAACACATGTTAGGCATTCAACAAATACTCATTTGTGGACCAAGAGAAAATGAGCTGTATGTAATCTAGTCATCCAGAAGGGGCTTATCTAGAAAGTAGCTATAAAATTACCCCACACTTCCTATTTCCAATCCTGGGTGAATGGGTCTCAAGCAGGGTCATGCATGAAGTAATCCAAATGAGGCTGAGGGTGAAACATGTATTGTCTGGCAATCTTCTATCTCAGATGGAGAGCTGATGCCTGCCAGAACTGTCATTTTTATTGAGTACAGAGACCACCACCGGGTGGGGAAGTAAGGGCAGAGTAAGAAAGATACTCAGGCTATCCTGAGTCCGTCTAGCCCAGGTTTACGTGTAAGACCATGTCTCTTTTGGGGTAATACAAGTTGTAAACAGACACAAAGGAACCAGGGATGATCTTTGTTTTGGGTGAAACAAGCTGTAATCTACAGGAAGCCATGGTTCTACTATTTCCTCTTTGAGGAGAAATGTACCCAAGGATGGGGGACTAAAAACACAGAGATGAGCATTCAGGCTTTATTGTGCCCTAGAACTTTACTGCCTCTGATACTACAGCCCTCTTGTGTGATACAAGGTTTTTGTTTTATGGATTTGTACCTTATTCATTAACATTATATGAAAACATCTTTCTTAGAAACTGGTGTTTTCAGACATCTATAAATTAAGACAGGAGGTCCATATAATTATTGATCATCATATTATCTATATGATTACATATATCTCATCATATATTTGCATATATCTTCTCCCTTTACCTTAAATAAGAAATCCTAAAGAATAATGAATTTTATTCTTAAATAATTTACCATCAAAGAATGACAAAATGTTCTAAAACAAGACAGAAATCTAATATTAATTGAATGTTAAAAGGCTTCTGATTCAGAATGATTATACTATAAACATAAACATAAATGTAGCTATAGCTATTACCACCATGACTCTCATCAGAAGGCTCACTGAGAAGTCTTCCCTCACCCATAGATGGCTGACCAAGATTTTTGATAGTGAAAGGTAATATTTCTTATGCTTAATACACAGTTATTTGGCCTATACATGAATCTTCCTTTTGCTGTATTATTATATTAAGTATTATATTTTAATCTTTTACTTCCAAACATAATGATCTTTTCAGGCAAATATACCCTTGATTAATTTCTCTTTCCCTGGAAAACTCAGCACCAAAATGTACCCAAATACAACTTGATTTCTCTTTGTCTTCTATATGCCTTTGCAGTTTTAAACAGAAAGGAATGTTCTGCCTTTTACATCTCTAAAAGACTTTGAACATTTGATAACAAATTCTTGCCTCAGAACTTACACCCAAAGTTTTGTCCAGTAAGTAGTATTGGGCTATTGAGAAAACCTTCACCAGGTAGAATTGTATCTCTTTCAGATGAGTTTGTTTTTTCCTAAAAGCTATTTCTTAGTCAGATCTTAGGAAGTTAGTTATCTGTATTAGCATCTAAAACAAAAATTGTTCCCTCAGAAAATAGGAGAAAACGACCCATTGTAAATTATCCTAATCAGTATTGACATCCAGGACTAGCTGGACAAGAATTGTTTTAAGATGTTAACATTTATTTTTTATTTTTAACTCTGGATTCTTACTTGAAATGTATCTACTCATCAGGAGCCATGTAAATTGTTTTGTTTTTCTATTTACAAGAGAGTCATGTTGTAATTTAACATAGATGAGCATTCTTTTTATGTCATAAAAAAAACTTTCTCTGGCTAAATCCCTCATTTATAACCCTTATTCTTTAAACCCTTATTCATTAAATTTTAGAAAGCTGTTTCTCCCCCTCCCCAAAAAAAAAAGAGTTTTAGGGTCACACTCTGAGGTTCTCAGGGGCTGTTCCTAGCTCTATGGTCAGGTGTGAACCCTAGCTTTGTTCAGAGGATCACATGCAGTACTGGGGATTGAACCCAGGTAATGAGTAAAGTTAACATCAGCCTGGGTGGAAAGTAGGTTTCCCACACCTCAGAAACTGAGAGCTTTAATCCTGGTGGCCAGAATAAAATTTTCCAAACATTGACATTACTAGCAAGAATCCCCAGTAGCCCCTGTTTTCCCATTATCAAATTGAAAATCGCTCTGCCTGGCCTTTAAAGAACGGCCAATTCACTTTTCTTCCCTCTACGATTTCACTAAGGTTTCTCTAATTAATACTTTAGCTTAAACCCAGCCAGCCCTCCTATCATATAGTCAAACAATGAGTTCTCTAATGGAAGAATGCCTGACAAGTAGGTTATTCACCATTTACTTTCCATCCGGTTTTGTCAGTCTCAAGTGCAGCTCATCCTGTTTCCTCAGCCTTGAAACTTGTGTTTCTCTTTACTTGGAGATCAGGCCCTATCAGCAAGTGATGCCATTGACCTCAGATCCCAGGTGCACACTTTTAATCCTCTGTTTAATCCTTTTGCATGAAAATACTGTTTATCAGAGCATTTGGGGGAGTATTTACTCTTGAACCATCCTTACCACTTGCTGTGTTACAAATTTTGCTCAAACTATCTTACTACTTTTGATTATTTTACAGTCCATGGTGCATTTTTATTTCATTTATGCATGCATCTTTACATTCACAGCGAAGCCTAGCCAAGGTTTGCTCCAATGTCTAGAGAGAAGTTAGTTTCTCATTTAATGTGCTGTCTATTTTCTTGAAAGCTGCAACTTTTAAGGACAGATCTGAAAGTAGATCCTTGAATAACATCTTTCGGTGTAGACCAGAATTTTTTAAATTGTGTCAGTTTCATAACAGGAAATAGCTTTTTAAAAAAGGTTATTGGGGACCTGTAGTACTGAGTACTCTGTGAGGCCTAGTCCCTCGATCTGTAGAATACTTATGTGCAAAAGTGATTGTTGGGTTACTGATCCTACCCTAATCAATAATTGTACTCCACCCTAGGGTGTGACCTAGTGATAGTATTATTCCTTACTTTGTATTCTGCTCCCTAGGGTGGTACCTGATTCTTGTCAATAAAAGCCAGGGTCTGAGGAAGGCTAGGGCTCATTCTTCGGTCTTCTTCCACTGAGCTGCACTCCATTTTAGGAGCAGAAAGCTTTTGTGGTTTGAATTCCTTGCTTGAGCACTGGATTTCCCGAACCCATTCTTGTACCTTTTCTCTGTGTGAATTATTTCCTGCGGATCTCTACAGCTGGAACTGTTCCCCTGACCTAATCAGACAGGGGAACTGGAACTGCCTTTCCTGTTTGGGAGCTCAGTGGGAATCAAACCTTAACCAATCTCCTAGAGAACGTGACACTTCTGTGATGATTGGAGGAACCGAAGATAATATTTATATAGCACCTAACACAGAACCAGACCTTGGTGAAGGCCCATTAAGTACATGTCTCATCATTGCAATCCTCCAATTTTCAACTTTCTAAACTAGAAATCTCCCCTCTCAAGGATAGGGACATGCTCTCTTTTCCTCTTTAACAGATGGTATGATATAAAAGGTGGAAAAAGGTTTCTTTTACCCCAAATATCTTCTTTACTAGACTGTCAAACAGCAAAAATTTCATCATGAATCCTTTGAGTTAAGGCGTTATCCACTTAAGACCTCAGTGAAAATACAAATTTGCCACTTGGAAGGTAAGCCATTAATTCATTAGCATTTGCAATCCCATCAGTGCAGATTCACTTATGGGGTGTACTGTCTGATGCCTCCAAAACCCTGAGATCACAAGTGAGGAGACTGGAAAGATCTTAGGACTTCAATGAGTGTGGAAGAATGAGAGAGAGAGTGTGTGAGCAGGAGCTCCTGGTACATCCCATCAGCTCTTGGGATGGCTTTGAAGGCCACATGGTGACTCTGGTCCGTTTCAAATGAGGAAGTATTTAAATGACAGAGAAGAAACACATGGATGTGAGGAGATATGTGGTGGGAGCAGGGGATCCTTTCAAATCTCTCTCAGCCTTTTCCTCAATATTTTTTGTTTTGTTTTGTTTTGGGGCTACACCCAGCGACGCTCAGGGGTTACTCTTGGCTCTATGCTCAGAAATCAGCCCTGGCAGGCTCGGGAGACCATATGGGATGCTGGGGATTGAACCTGGGTCTGTTGCAGGTTATCTGCATGCAAGGCAAATGCCCTACCGCTGTGCTATCACTCCACCCCCCTCCAATATTTTAACTCCCTTTGTACAGCATTCAGTAGTTTCTAAAGTAGTCCATTCCATTGTTGCAAAAGCTGAATTAGAATCTTTTATAGTGAGCTGCAAACAGCCTTTTAGTAACTCTTTCCCTCTCTTCCTCTTGTCAACCCTTTTGAAATATATGAATATAGCTATCACACTCTTTCCAGTCTTTTGATTTTATTTAGTTTGCCTAAATCTACTCAGTGTGCGCAGTCCTTCCTTTTATGTTTGGATTCCACAGCTGATCATCTTTTTGTTTTGTTTTGTTTTTGTTTGGGGGCCACACCTGGCGGTGCTCAGTGGTGACTCCTGGCTGTCTGCTCAGAAATAGCTCCTGGCAGGCACGGGGGACCCTATGGGACACCAGGATTCGAACCAACCACCTTTGGTCCTGGATCGGCTGCTTGCAAGGCAAACGCCGCTGTGCTATCTCTCCGGGCCCCAACACAGCCAATCATCTTAATCAGATCTATCAAACCTCCTGAAATCACACTTTAATCATTGGCCTGAATGTATGTGTCAGCTCAGCCACATAAGAAAATTAGGTTGACCAAAACAAGGTTAATTGAGGACCTGCTACACTAAGTGAATTTACCTCTCTGAGGTGTAATGCCTTTATATGCAAAACAAGGTATATAGTCAAGGTATAGGGATGTATGAGAATGGTGTAGAGGACCTAATGTTGAGGTAGACGCTTCCTATGTAACTTCCTACTGGGCTCAGTGCTTTCACCTGTGGTTCAACACCAAAGAAAAGCCTTTGATCTCATGGCATCGAATCTATTCTCTTCAATAACACTATGTAATTTGGATGAATGCCTTGTGGAGGCTCCATCCAGAGCTCAACACACCTAGCAGTGAACAGGATGGACAACTATGCTTTTAAAACTATTCAAATATTTCTCCTGGCTCACTGAGAGAGGTCTCTGTCCAATGAATGAATAAATATTTTCTTGGGTATATGACTCTCACCAAGACCAAGTCATGATTCAAAAAAGCAGCAATGCCCAACTCCTGCATGCCACATTCAAGAGGATCTTTCAAGGAGGATAACTGGACAGGTGACTTGTGGGCACCTATCTGCAACAGCTACTAAGCAGGCAGAAGAGCAACATGATTGGCCACAGTGCCCCCATTTACCCAGTTCTGTGCCCTGTAATATGATATTAGCTTTATGTACATATAGGAGAGAGCCTGGAGCCTAGAGCAGAAGGAGAGTTAAAGATTTGACTCAGGGCCAAAAGAAGAGGAGGGAATGTGGAACGGAGATCAGAAGGGACTTCATTTTATTGATTTAAGGCTAAGTTTCCATTTTCAAAAAACTCACGGCTCTCTCACAATTCTCTCACAGCTTTCTCATGGCTGTCTCACAATTCTTAAGGTCATTAGAAACCATAAATACTGTTTCATGATACAGATTTCTCTCTCTCTCTTTTTTTTTTTTTTTTTGGTTTTTGGTTTTTGGGCCACACCCAGCAGCACTCAACTCTGCACTCAGAATCCGCTCCTGGAAGGCTCGGGGAACCATATGGGATGCTGGGGATTGAACCCAGGTCTATCCTGGACTGGCCGCATGCAAGGCAAATGCCTTATTGCTGTGCTATCACCCCGGCCCTATAGCAGATATCTTGTTAGGGCTAAGATGGCAGGAACTGTGGAAAGTTCTCTAGACATTAGCCAATCAGTTTCAAGGAAAACAGAATGAAGAAGCCTTTTGTGCAAAACCCTATAGAAACTTGCTTGTAGTCCACAGGGGGCTCATCTTCTGTGAGAAGTGGCCCTAGCCAGTCAGCTGGGGCATGCTGTTATAAGGAATAAAGCTTTGCTTTGCTTTATTTCAATGGTGTGGTCCAGTCCTTCAACTCTGTACCATACAGAAGGAAGAACAGAGGAAGCGAGAGAAAGCAAAAGGAGGGAGGAGATGGAAATCAGGGGTAAGAACAGAGGAGAGAGAGTGGGGAGGGAGAAGAATAAAGAAAAGAAAAAGTATAAGGATGGAAATAAGTGGCAGGGAGAGAGGAGAGAGAGTGAAGGGGCAGAAAGAGTGGAGAAAAGAGAGGGGCAGAAAGAGTGGAGAAAAGAGAGGGGCAGAGGAGAGATAGGGAGGGGCAGTGGGGAGAGGAGAGGGCAGATGGGGGAACAGTTGGAAGGAGGGGAAGACAAATGAGAAAAGAGAGCAAGGGAGAGGGCAGTGGAAAGGGAGAGAGCAACAGAAGAGAGATAGATGGGAGATAGAGAAGTAAGGGGAGGAGACTGGGTGAACAAGAGAGTGAGTAATAGAGAGCAAGGAACAGCTAGAGGGAGAGCAAGAGAGTGAGGGAGTAGGCACACCTTTCTTGCAGGAGACCCAGAGGCTTCCTGTAATGGAGATTGGAGGCCTGATGGGTTTTGGCAGTAAATAAGGTCACAAATGTCAAATACTACAGGAATTGGATAGACAAAGAGATACTACAGTAGGGAAGGCAATTACTTTGAATGTGGCCAATCTGAGTTTGACTCCCAGCACCCCATAGCTTCCCAGGAGTTCGGTCAGGAATGATTCCCTGACCACAAAGCTAAGAGGAAGCCCTGAGAACAGCTCAGTATAGCCCCCAAACAAACAAATAAAGATGTACTAGGAAGGACCTGTAGTAAACATGAGTGTGACACATGAAAAATTAACAAGTATTGAGGAGTCAGGCTCCACTCATTTTCTACCATACTACTTACCCAGGCACTACCCCCCAAAAGGTTCTTGGGAATGGAAAGGAGAGGGCATCAGTACATGATGGTTACCTAAAATGTATGGCGTAAGACAGGCCCTGGTCAAAAATCTTTGCCCTTTAGGCCTGGCCATTGATCCCCATCTAGCCTTTCTGCTTTTGCTGATTATAATTGTCAGGAAGCCTGATTATCCTGTCGGCACAGCCTCTCTTTCAGGTTTGTCTGTGAAAGGCAGGTGTGAAAAATGAAGCTGTTTTATGAGTGGAACAATACCACAGTACCCTAATGCTGGAAGGTGCTTTACACAAAAAAGGAAGCCAAGTGTGTGAGCAAATAACTTTGAGGACTATATCCCACATCCACCCTAACCTTCACAGAGCACCTGAGCTTACCAAAGGCTCTGAGCAGTTCCACCATAACTGCACCTACTTACTTTTCTAAGGCTTCCAAGATGTATTCGTTCACAGACCACTAATGAGCCTTCTTTTCCCCCTCCTTTGTTTGCAGTCCCTAAGATGAGCTATCTCTGGTTTGGTATTTGGGGGGTGGGGTGGGTCACTGGGTGGTGGTCAGGGATTACTCCTGGCTCTGCACTCAAAAATCGCTCCTGGCAGGCATAGGGGACCATATGGGATGCCGGGATTTGAACCAGTGTCCGTCCTGGGTTGGCCATGTGCAAGGCTAACGCCCTACCACTGTGCTCTCTCTGGCCCCAGATGAGCTATCTCCAATGGTGATTCTCAACAAGAGGGCCAGTGGGTTCAATACAAAGACTCAAGGATGCACTGTTGCTCGGGCCCTGTGGTGCAAGGGATTCCCAGGCCACACCATCAGTGCTGGGTGTTTCTCTAAAGTTGCATTTCATGATGCTCATTAGGGTGATAGGGGAAGTTGTGGTGCTGGGGGGGTGCACACACTAGGGTCAGCCACCTGAAAGTCACATGCTATATCCTTTGTTATAGCTCTCTCATCAAATCCTTCTATTTTTCTCCACAAATACATTATCTTCATATGTATACAGCTGCTTTGAAGAATGCAACAGTCAGCCTGTGAACTACAGTTTTACCTGTGTCCCGACCTATTGGCACCTTAGCACAAGCATCTTAGCCACACCTCTGTGGGCTTGGGTAATGCAGTTGAGCCTACTAAGAGTATCCAGAGGGGCTGAATGAACCACTGCTCATATCAGGAGGCGACATCTTTCCATTACCTTTCCTGCTCCTGCAAAATGGCCTTTACTTATGACAGCTTCTCCCAGATAATACCTGATCTGTTTGCATAGAAGCAGCACTGCTCCCCTAGGGCTATACATAAGCCCCCCGCCTTGAGGAAGAGTAGGTTTAACCCCCACCTGTTATGGAGGGCAAACTCTGATAGGGAGGCAAGCCTTTGGAGAAATTTCCTTTAGAGCCTTTCCAAGTCTGTATTCACTTTTCAGGAGAGCTGTTTGAGCTATTGATCCCCTCTGATGAGCCAAATCCTTGACTCTCCTTAAAGATTTTACTGGGTGTGCTGGGCTATAACCATACCCTTTACACTGTTCTTTCCCCACACTGGTATATTCCTCAGAGCCATACCTGGCAAATGTCTTCCCAATAGGGCCCACAACCAAAAGTAGGGGCAGTATGTATTCCTTGCTCCCACCCCCACCAGTGCCAGCAGTATCCACAGTCCCACTCATTTTAGTCTACCATTTTAGTCTTAGTCTTTAGGCCAGGGGTCTCAAACTCGCGGCCCGCAGGCCATTTGTGGCCCTCTGTACAATATTTTGTGGCCTGCGGCCGGCCTTCAAATATCACAGTATTCACGATTATTTGCTTACTGAATAGTCGTAATAAAAATTGCATTAGTAAGAAAAAAATCGCATTAAACATTCGCATACCCTGAGCAGTTCCGTTTGGGGTATGCAAATGTTTAATGCGATTTTTTTTCTTACTAATGCGATTTTTTATTGCGAATATTCAGTAAGCGCAATCCCTTATGCGGCCCTGCCTCGCCCCGACTTTGCCTCCTGCAGCCCCCAGGTAAATTGAGTTTGAGGCCCCTGCTTTAGGCCATCCTCTGAAGTGGGTTGAGTGGTTCATTTCTGGTCCTTGGAATATTCTTCTGGTGACTTTTTCTGGTGGGACACATGTGTCCAAGTCCAGATTCCATCCACCTTTACTGCAATAAGAGTGGCAAGGATGACCATGTACAGGCAGAGAGCTGGGGCTCTTTCATCCAATCTTAAAAGCAGTGAGTTCCAGCTTCTTGAAGGATCTCTCCTTCCTGGGAGCCGGGAGTCTAGCAGGAGGAGGTTTGGCAGGCCCCGGCCATGCCGGAGGCCTGCTTGGCCAGGCCTAGGGGGGGTGCGGGACTTGGGTAACCCCAGCACCCCTCAGCCGCCTTGCTCCAGATCTCCAGGGCTTCCCCGGGCCACACGCCTGGGCAAGCCGGTGAGTTGGGTCCCTTGGTGGAGCTTGAAGGTACCCTAGGCCTTCCCCCACCATCCATGCGGCTCCTTAGGGAGGGTCCGGGTGGGGCTCTGAGCTTCTGGTCTCCCAGCTTCTTGAAGGATCTCTCCTTCCTGGGAGCCGGGAGTCTAGCAGGAGGAGGTTTGGCAGGCCCCCGCCATGCCGGAGGCCTGCTTGGCCAGGCCTAGGGGGGGTGCGGGACTTGGGTAACCCCAGCACCCCTCTGCCGCCTTGCTCCAGATCTCCAGGGCTTCCCCGGGCCACACGCCTGGGCAAGCCGGTGAGTTGGGTCCCTTGGTGGAGCTTGAAGGTACCCTAGGCCTTCCCCCACCATCCATGCGGCTCCTTAGGGAGGGTCCGGGTGGGGCTCTGAGCTTCTGGTCTCCCAGCTTCTTGAAGGATCTCTCCTTCCTGGGAGCCAGGAGTCTAGCAGGAGGAGGTTTGGCTGGCACTGGTAATCTCTGTCCAGTCTACATTTTCAAAATCGCGCGGGGGCTATCGCCCCCGCGCGCACAGGAAACATTAATAGTACTCTCACAAGAAACATTAATAGTACTCTCACAGGAAACATTAATAGTACTCTCACAGGAAACATTAATAGTACTCTCACAGGAAACATTAATAGTACTCTCACAAGAAACATTAATAGTACTCTCACAGGAAACATTAATAGTACTCTCACAGGAAACATTAATAGTACTCTCACAGGAAACATTAATAGTACTCTCACAAGAAACATTAATAGTACTCTCACAGGAAACATTAATAGTACTCTCACAGGAAACATTAATAGTACTCTCACAAGAAACATTAATAGTACTCTCACAGGAAACATTAATAGTACTCTCACAAGAAACATTAATAGTACTCTCACAAGAAACATTAATACTACTCTCACAAGAAACATTAATAGTACTCTCACAAGAAACATTAATAGTACTCTCACAAGAAACTGTAATAGTACTCTCACAAGAAACTTTAATAGTACTCTCACAAGAAACTTTAATAGTACTCACTATCATTGAATTATGTTTTTATGTATGCAGAATGTCTATTTTTTACTCTGCCCTTTTGCATACCCCTTCATAAGTTCATATTTCTCTTTAACTTTTTTAACTCCTATCATCATTACTCCTTTTATACCCTTTCTAACTTAAGTACTGTTGAGTCCTAAGTCACAGACCAAAGTGGTGCCCTAGAGTTAACACCCACCCAACTATTTTAAAAGGCATAAAAAGGACACATATCTTTTCAACATTTTATGGGTGTTTTCTTTGACGGCTATAACTTTTGCTAAATACTTTCTTATACAGTGATGATCCCCCCCCCATGTTTTTTATCTTCTCTTTGTGAACTGCTCAATATGGAATTTGGTGTGAAAGAATCCCTCAGTTTAATACTTATGTTTGAACCAAGTCATGGGTCTTGTTGGAAATGTTCTTATGCCCCCATATATCTGATAGCACCACGTGGCTTTATATCTTGTTTGCGTAGGCACACTAACATGGAAAAATACTATACATACCAATAAGTTCTTATCTAATAAAAATCTTGTAGTGCAATGAGACCTTACACCCTGAACATTGACATAAAGACCTGGCACAGGCCTCAGAAGAATGGGCATTCTCCATTCACCCCTTGATCTACAGAAGACATTTACAAAACATCCAAGGTTGTATATAACATCACCTGGTGGCATTCCTGTACCAGGAAAGACCCTACAGCTGCTCTGACATCTACTCAAAAGAAACACCCCTTAACACTGAGAAGACAACAAGAACAAAGACCTGCTTACTGGACAGGGCTTGCTGTATTGCCCCTTAATTGTGAGGTTTGTCTATAACATCACCTGGAAGCAATCCTCTACCACGGAAGACCCTACCACTGCTCAGACATCGTCCTGCTCAAAAGAGACTTCCCTTAACACTGAGAAGACTTAACAACAACAACCTGCTTACAGGAAAGGGCTTCCTGCATTGCCCTTTCATGGTGAGGTGAAACGAGAAGGCACTCCACATCATGACTTCAATGTAGGACATGCAGATTCCAGAATCTTTAATACAGAAACATGAGACCAACAACAGAGACTGTGTGAAAAGTGTGTTGGCACTACAGACAAAGTCTTGGATCGAACGATAACTTTCCTGAGGCCTAGAGCTGGTCTTATGCCAGGAAACTTCAGGGGTAGGATCTCTTTGTATTTAGGCCAAGGTTATTCCTTTCCATGCCTCTCATATTTTGGTGGGCCTATGCAAACAACAATTGCCACTCTAACACCGTTTTTACTGTGCTCCTTTGACTCTAATCCTTAAAACGCACCCACTTAAAATTTGAGGTTAACTTAAGCTAATATGCATGTACATGGAAATGTAAAAAATACTATGCCTCTAATGTTTAAGGAGTTACGTAAGTTTTATGGCTTTAGATTGCCTTGTGTGCTGTTAAGAAATATTATAATGTGCTACAATCTGGAGACTTGAGGGACAAAGTAATTGCACATGGATTCTGTTTTATTTATCTTAACTTTCTTTGGTGAAAGTTCAAAGTTAAGATATCAGCAAGGGGACTTCTTCTGATAATTATGTTATGGGTGATTGTCCTTCCACTGTAACTTTACCTTATCCTCTTTCTTTGCATCTTTTGTTCTCATAATTCAAAATAAAAAAATTATAAAAAAAAAAAAAGCAGTGAGTTCCTTTAAATGGGGGAACATTTTTTTTTTGGTTTTTGGGCCACACCCAGTAACGCTCAGGGGTTACTCCTGGCTATGCGCTCAGAAGTTGCTCCTGGCTTGGGGGACCATATGGGACACCGGGGGATCGAACCGCGGTCCGTCCAAGGCTAGCGCAGGCAAGGCAGGCACCTTACCTTTAGCGCCACCGCCCGGCCCCCTAAATGGGGGAACATTGTGCCTTTAAAAGGTCAAAGGGAAGAAGACCTACTCACCCACTGCCAGTCTCCAAGGTCAATTTGGTTAAGGTCTGTTTAAGGGTCTGATTCATTCTCTCCACTATCCCCAAATTCTGAAGTTGATAGGCATAGTGCAGTGTAATGTTCAACTCATGCAAATTATCTTAGCTAGTTGAGTTCCTGTGATCCTCTTGACTTATTCCCCTGGCAGCATTCCTACTGACATTCCTGTTTCACATTTTTCCTAGAGATTTCACCACCTTAGACGTCATTAAGGGGGGCCAGTGTGATAGCACAGCAGTAAGGCATTTGCCTGGCACACAGCCAACACAGGATGGACCCTGGTTCAAATCCCAGATGGTCCCCAGAGCCTATCAGGAGAAACCCCTGAGTGCTGCCGGTGTGACTCAAAAGTCAAAAATAAAAGTCTTTAAAGGGGAATGTGGGTGAAGGTCCATCTTCTGTAATTTATTTTAGGTTGGCCAAGGACTGTACACTCCACCTATAAGAAGGGGTGAAATCTTATGCCATCTTAGCTTTTAATGTGAGCTAAGACAATTGACTGGTTCTGGTTTTTAGTTATCAATATATGAAAACCATCAGATCAATTAGAGAAATCAGGCCCAGGAGCAGTAAATGGTTCTCTCTATACTTGGGAGGACAGAACAATACAGGATGCTCCCTCTAGGATGATGATACAAAAAATTAAACAATAGAAACCAAGACATTGTAGAGATATACCTGTTTCCCTGATTATTTAGGCATCTCTGTGAGGTCCCACTGCCAGTCTTCCTCTGGATAAGCTCTCTTGTGTTATACAGGTGTTACCTAGAGAGTTAACCCAGACCTCCAATTAGGTTTAGAAACAGCACATAAAACATAGTTCTGAGTTACTTCTTTTACTGTCTTGTTCAGCCTAAGTTCTCTCTGATAAAGTTTTGGTTTCTACTATCCTAGTCAGACCAGCAATAGCATTTATAGCTTTTAGTTCCTTCATGACCAGTCTACTGAAACTAGTTAGTACATATTCATATGGGTTATCCAAGAGAAGTAGGATTTAAGTTAAGCCCTCTAGACTACATTTAATTCAGTCAGCTACAGAAAAATAGTTTTCCTCTCTACTTTCACCTTGAACCTTGCCAGATAGATGAATAAACTAGGCATTGTCCCTTTGCATAAACCCAGCAAGACTGGAGAAATCTCCATTTAGGACACCCCATTATTTACAGAGAATTTCTGGGGATTGATCTAGGACAGAGCAGGTGGTGTATCAATAAGTGCATCAACACTTTACCAGTCATGCCAGGGTTACCCAGGGTTGGCCTACGTAAAGATGCGACGGTCAGGTCAGCAAAATCAGCCAGAGGTGGCCCTGAGCCTTTTATCCTCTGTCCCATCTGTCTCCAGGGTTGGAAGATATTCTGATTTCCATTCTTAACACTGAGAGCAGGGCCCAGGGTGTGTCCAGTCAGTGCAGATCTAGACATTAGATGACGGTTTCCAATATCCTAGGCCAGTCTGTCTCTATGATCTCCCTGAGGTTAGCATAGTACTTGTTACAGTACCCATTATTACTGGAGCTGTTCCTCTCATGTAGCCTTAACCCCTTTCAGTTCTGTTTCCCTGGATGAGAGCTCTGGGCTCCTCTAGCTGACTTATAAGATTTTCTGTCTGCATGAGGAGATTATATAGATAGGAAAACTTCCTGCCTGTGTTTATGCAAACCAATATAGTGCCACTAAGCATAAAAAATACTGAAAGTGCCCAGAATTGTAAAAGCAATGTTTCTCAATTTACATAACACACAGAACAACCATTATGCATATAATTTTAAATTCCATTTAGAAAAAAAATTGATTTTTTTGGTCATTTCTTTAGTTTGTTTGTTTTGGGGCCACCACCCAGTGGTGATCAGGGGTTATTTCTGGGTCTAAACTCAGAAATTACTCCTGACAAGCTCGGGGGACTATATGGGATGCCAGGGATCAAACTCGGGTCCGTCCCAGGTTGGCCATGTGTAAGGCAAATGTCCTACTGCTGTGCTATATCACTCTGGCAATGATTTCTTGTCATTTCTAAAGGTCCAGTTTTCTAAGAACACTGTTACATGTGTCTAGAGCATCTAAACTATTTTTCCATAGAATTCTCTATACAAAACCATTAGATCATTTTTTAATTTAGAGATATACTAATAATTATCATCCAGTTTGACCATACAGTTTATGTTCTTAGTATACATCCTCAACCTTTCATCACATTCCTTTACATTCATTCCTTAACTTTCCTTCATTCCAATTTGGAACCACCGGTTACATTTTCACAGAATTAGCCTTTGTTTTCCAATATTCATAAAGCCATCCATTATCTTTCTTGCATAAAACACAAATCTATGCTCCTTTCTCTAACTTTCTCTTTCTCACTTTATCTCTAACAGGCAGTGCTGCTGTAGGCACCTGCATGTACCTGGCATGGAGCACCAGATAGGGCCGTTTTGGGCTCTGTGCTCTGGCCTCTTTCTGTTCCTTTTTCTGTATCCTCCTCCCACAGGGCATGTCAGATTCCCAAGTTGGCAGCCTAAAAACTAGTGCTACAACTCTGGGAGGGAAACTTGAAACTATCCTCTTTCAATTTGGAAAAAATTGCTAGAAAAGCTTATACCTAACAGGACCATATTGTCCTTTATGATACTTATTAAAGACATGTAAATAAATTATATAGATTTCCCATCTTTTGTATATTGACAATCAAGTACCATTACATTTTCATAGCATTTTCCCACTTAAAACTATCTTAAAACCAGCATTAAGTTTTTTTTTTTAATTTTTTTTTATTTAAACACCTTGATTACATACATGATTGTGTTTGGGTTTCAGTCATAAAAGGAACACCACCCATCACCAGTGCAACATTCCCATCACCCAAGTCCCAAATCTCCCTCCTCCCCCCCCAACCCCCGCCTATACCCTAAACAGGCTCTACATTTCCCTCATACATTCTCAATATTAGGACAGTTCAAAATGTAGTTATTTCTCTAACTAAACTCATCACTCTTTGTGGTGAGCTTCCTGAGGTGAGCTGGAACTTCCAGCTCTTTTCTCTTTTGTGTCTGAAAATTATTATTACAAGGGTGTCTTTCATTTTTCTTAAAACCCATAGATGAGTGAGACCATTCTGCGTTTTTCTCTCTCTCTCTGACTTATTTCACTCAGCATAATAGATTCCATGTACATCCATGTATAGGAAAATTTCATGACTTCATCTCTCCTGACAGCTGCATAATATTCCATTGTGTATATGTACCACAGTTTCTTTAGCCATTCGTCTGTTGAAGGGCATCTTGGTTGTTTCCAGAGTCTTGCTATGGTAAATAGAGCTGCAATGAATATAGGTGTAAGGAAGGGGTTTTTGTATTGTATTTTTGTGTTCCTAGGGTATATTCCTAGGAGTGGTATAGCTGGATCGTATGGGAGCTCGATTTCCAGTTTTTGGAGGAATCTCCATATCGCTTTCCATAAAGGTTGAACTAGACAGCATTCCCACCAGCAGTGGATAAGAGTTCCTTTCTCTCCACATCCCCGCCAACACTGTTTATTCTCATTCTTTGTGATGTGTGCCATTCTCTGGGGTGTGAGGTGGTATCTCATCGTTGTTTTGATTTGCATCTCCCTGATGATTAGTGATGTGGAGCATTTTTTCATGTGTCTTTTGGCCATGCGTATTTCTTCTTTGTCAAAGTGTCTGTTCATTTCTTCTCCCCATTTTTTGATGGGGTTAGATGTTTTTTTCTTGTAAAGTTCTGTCAGTGCCTTGTATATTTTGGAGATTAGCCCCTTATCTGATGGGTATTGGGTGAATAGTTTCTCCCACTCAGTGGGTGGCTCTTGTATCCTGGGCACTATTTCCTTTGAGGTGCAGAAGCTTCTCAACTTAATATATTCCCATCTGTTAATCTCTGCTTTCACTTGCTTGGAGAGTGCAGTTTCCTCCTTGAAGATGCCTGTAATGTCCTGGAGTGTTTTGCCTATGTGCTGTTCTATATATCTTATGGTTTTGGGGCTGATAACGAGGTCTTTAATCCATTTGGATTTTACCTTTGTACATGATGTTAGCTGGGGGTCTAAGTTTAATTTTTTGCAAGTGGCTATCCAATTGTGCCAACACCACTTGTTGAAGAGGCTTTCCCTGCTCCATTTAGGATTTCCTGCTCCTTTATCAAAAATTAGATGGTTGTATCTCTGGGGAACATTTTCTGAGTATTCAAGCCTATTCCACTGATCTGAGGACCTATCCTTATTCCAATACCATGCTGTTTTGATAATTGTTGCTTTGTAGTACAGTTTAAAGTTGGGAAAAGTAATTCCTCCCATATTCTTTTTCCCAATGATTGCTTTAGTTATTCGAGGGTGTTTATTGTTCCAAATGAATTTCAAAAGTGTCTGATCCACTTCTTTGAAGAATGTCATGGGTATCTTTAGAGGGATGGCATTAAATCTGTATAATGCCTTGGGGAGTATTGACATTTTGATGATGTTAATCCTGCCAATCCATGAGCAGGGTATGTGTTTCCATTTCCGTGTGTCCTCTTATTTCTTGGAGCAGAGTTTTATAGTTTTCTTTGTATAGGTCCTTCACATATTTAGTCAAGTTGATTCCAAGATATTTGAGTTTGTGTGGTACTATTGTGAATGGGGTTGTTTTCTTAATGTCCATTTCATCCTTATTACTATTGGTATATAGAAAGGCCATTGATTTTTGTGTGTTAATTTTGTAGCCTGCCACCTTGCTATATGAGTCTATTGTTTCTAGAAGCTTTTTGATAGAGTCTTTAGGGTTTTCTAAGTAGAGTATCATGTCATCTGCAAACAGTGAGAGCTTGACTTCTTCCTTTCCTATCTGGATTCCCTTGATATCCTTTTCTTGCCTAATCGCTATAGCAAGTACTTCCAGTGCTATGTTGAATAGGAGTGGTGAGAGAGGACAGCCTTGTCTTGTGCCAGAATTTAGAGGGAAGGCTTTCAGTTTTTCTCCATTGAGGATAATATTTGCCACTGGCTTGTGGTAGATGGCCTTCACTATATTGAGAAAGGTTCCCTCCATTCCCATCTTGCTGAGAGTTTTGATCAAGAATGGGTGTTGGACCTTATCAAATGCTTTCTCTGCATCTATTGATATGATCATGTGGTTTTTATTTTTCTTGTTATTGATGTTGTGTATTATGTTGATAGATTTACGGATGTTAAACCAGCCTTGCATTCCTGGGATGAAACCTACTTGATCGTAGTGGATGATCTTCTTAACGAGGCATTGAATCCTATTTGCCAGGATTTTGTTGAGGATCTTTGCATCTGCATTCATCAGTGATATTGGTCTGTAATTTTCTTTTTTGGTAGCGTCTCTGTCTGGTTTAGGTATCAAGGTGATGTTGGCTTCATAAAAGCTATTTGGAAGTGTTTCTGTTTGTTCAATTTCATGAAAGAGTCTTGCCAAGATTGGCAGTAGTTCCTCTTGGAAAGTTTGATAGAATTCATTAGTGAATCCATCTGGACCTGGGCTTTTGTTTTTCGGCAGACATTTGATTACTGTTTTAATTTCATCAATGGTGATGGGGGTGTTTAGATATGCTACATCCTCTTCCTTCAACCGTGGAAGATTATAAGAGTCCAAGAATTTATCCATTTCTTCCAGGTTCTCATTTTTAGTGGCGTAGAGTTTTTCAAAGTAGTTTCTGATTACCCTTTGAATCTCTGTCATATCAGTAGTGATCTCTCCTTTTTCATTCCTGATACGAGTTATCAAGTTTCTCTCTCTCTCTTTCTTTGTTAGGTTTGCCAGTGGTCTATCAATCTTGTTTATTTTTTCAAAGAACCAACTTCTGCTTTCGTTGATCTTTCGGATTGTTTTTTGAGTTTCCACTTCGTTGATTTCTGCTCTCAGCTTTGTTATTTCCTTCTGTCTTCCTATTCTTGGGTCCTTTTGTTGAGCATTTTCTAGTTCTATTAGCTGTGTCATTAAGCTACTCAGGTAAGCTCCTTCTTCCTTCCTGATGTGTGCTTGCAAAGCTATAAATTTTCCTCTCAGTACTGCTTTTGCTGTGTCCCATAAGTTCTGAGAGTTTGTGTCTTTATTGTCATTTGTTTCCAGGAACCTTTTTATTTCCTCCTTGATTTCATCTCGGACCCACTGGTTATTGAGCATGAGGCTGTTTAACTTCCAGGTGTTAAAGTGTTTCTTCTGAGTCCCTTTGGAGTTCACAAATAATTTCAGAGCCTTGTGGTCAGCGAAGGTAGTCTGCAAAATTTCTATCCTCTTGATCTTATGGAGGTATGTTTTATGTGCCAGCATGTAGTCTATCCTGGAGAATGTCCCATGTACATTGGAGAAGAATGTGTATCCAGGTTTCTGGGGATGGAGTGTCCTATATATATCCACTAGGCCTCTTTCTTCCATTTCTCTCCTCAGGTCTAGTATATTCTTGTTGGGTTTCAGTCTGGTTGACCTGTCCAGTGTTGACAAAGCCGTGTTTAGGTCCCCCACAATTATTGTGTTGTTGTTGATATTATTTTTCAGATTTGTCAACAGTTGTATTAAATATTTTGCTGGCCCCTCATTCGGTGCATATATGTTTAGGAGAGTGAATTCTTCCTGCTCTACGTACCCCTTGATTAATATAAAATGTCCGTCTTTGTCCCTTACAACCTTCCTGAGTATAAAGTTTGCATTATCTGATATTAGTATGGCCACTCCAGCTTTTTTATGGGTGTTGTTTGCTTGGATAACTTTTCTCCAGCCTTTTATTTTGAGTCTATGTTTGTTCTGACTATTCAGGTGCGTTTCTTGTAGGCAGCAGAAGGTTGGATTGAGTTTTTTGATCCATTTAGCCACTCTGTGTCTCTTAACTGGTGCATTTAGTCCATTGACGTTGAGAGAAAGAATTGTCCTGGGATTTAACGCCATCTTTATTTCAAAATTTGGTGTGTCTTTTGGGTAGTCTTGTCTTAGATTAGGTCTTTCAGTTTTTCTCTTAAGACTGGTTTTGTGTCTGTGAAGTTTCTGAGCTGTTTTTTGTCTGTGAAACCATGTATTCTTCCATCAAACCGGAAAGTGAGTTTTGCTGGGTATAGTATTCTGGGTGAAGCATTCATTTCATTCAGTCTTGTCACAATATCCCACCACTGCTTTCTGGCATTGAGCGTTTCTGGTGACAGGTCTGCTGTAAATCTCAGGGAAGCTTGCTTGAACATGATTTCCCCTTTTGATCTTGCTGTTTTCAGAATTCTGTCTCTATCTGTGGGATTTGTCATTGTGACTAGGATGTGTCTTGGGGTGGTTTTTCTGGGGTCTCTTTTGGTTGGTACTCTTCGGGCATGCAGGATTTGATCACATATATTCTTTAGCTCTGGAAGTTTCTCTTTAATGATGTTCTTGACCATTGATTCTTCCTGGAAATTTTCTTCCTGGGTCTCTGGGACTCCAATGATTCTTAAGTTGTTTCTGTTGATCTTATCATAGACTTCTATTTTCGTCTGTTCCCATTCTTTGACTAATTTTTCCATTGTCTGCTCATTTGCTTTAAGTTTTTTGTCCAATCTCTCCTGCTGTATGGAATTGTTATGTATCTCATCTTCCACAGCACCAAGTCTATTCTCAGCATCTGATACCCTGTCCCAGAGCTTATCCATTTTGTCATTCACTTCGTTTACTGACTTTTTCAGTCCTGTTAGTTGACATGTTATTTCAGTTTGGAGTTTTGTCATTTCTGCCTTCATATTTTCTTGGTTCTTATTAGTGTTCTGTTCAACTCGATCCATGGTTTCTTGGAGTCTGTTGAGCACCTTCCATATTGCTAGTCTAAAGTCCTTATCTGAGAGGTTGATTAGTTGTTCAGTCATTATCTGGTCCTCAGAATTGTCATCTTCATTCTCTATGTCTGATGCTGGTTTGCGTTGTTTCCCCATTGTCACACTTGTATTGTGGGTTTTTCTACGTGTTGTGGTGGTATTCATTGTCTATATGATTTAGGCAGCACACTCCTCTGGCTCCTCCCTTTCTGGATGGGCTGACTTGCCTCTAAGGGAGGGGAGTCCTCCGTGGATGAAGCCTCACACTGGGACAAATCTTAGGCCCGAGCATGCAACAGAGAAGACAGTCCAGAGAGAAATGTTTGCTTCTGTGATATAGCGCCGTTCTTAGTGTGATTTTTCCTTCTTGTTGCAATGGAGTTCTTTCCTTAGAAAGAGTGCACGGCCGCGTAGCGAAGCGGAGCGGCCGTGCTCCTCTGAGCCTCTTTTTGCCCCACTCGCAAGAGTTTCACGCAAGAGGACAGTAGACAGACATAGACAAGTCACACTCACAGTCTTTCACAGCTGAGCCCCACTGGGCCGGTGTACTTTTGCGGATTTTCCCCGCCTGGTGTCACACACAGGGAGCCAGCTTTTGCAAAGGTTAGCCGGTTTTTATGCTCTGAAGTCCCTCCCTGAAAATGGCGTCTGGGCGAGCGAGGTTTCTGGAGGCTCTTTTTGCCCCACTCGCAAGAGTTTCACGCAAGAGGACAGTAGACAGACATAGACAAGTCACACTCACAGTCTTTCACAGCTGAGCCCCACTGGGCCGGTGTACTTTTGCGGATTTTCCCCGCCTGGTGTCACACACAGGGAGCCAGCTTTTGCAAAGGTTAGTCGGTTTTTATGCTCTGAAGTCCCTCCCTGAAAATGGCGTCTGGGCGAGCGAGGTTTCTGGAGGCTCTTTTTGCCCCACTCGCAAGAGTTTCACGCAAGAGGACAGTAGACAGACATAGACAGGTCACACTCACAGTCTTTCACAGCTGAGCCACACTGGGCCGGTGTACTTTTGCGGATTTTCCCCGCCTGGTGTCACACACAGGGAGCCAGCTTTTGCAAAGGTTAGCCGGTTTTTATGCTCTGAAGTCCCTCCCTGAAAATGGCGTCTGGGCGAGCGAGGTTTCTGGAGGCTCTTTTTGCCCCACTCGCAAGAGTTTCATGCAAGAGGACAGTAGACAGACATAGACAGGTCACACTCACAGTCTTTCACAGCTGAGCCCCACTGGGCCGGTGTACTTTCGCGGATTTTCCCCGCCTGGTGTCACACACAGGGAGCCAGCTTTTGCAAAGGTTAGCCGGTTTTTATGCTCTCTCCACAGTCAAGAGTCCTTGGCTTTCAAAAGCATTCTGCACCTTGCGTGGCTCACTGGGACGACCAGTTCGCGCTCGCGCCCGGGGTCCAAAGCCCCGCCCCTCGGGCTGCACGCGCATGCTCGGTGCGCGCCGCCGTTCCTCCTGCCTCCTCCCCCGGGACTCGCGCGCCGCTTGAGAGCGACGAGGCAGGTTCCTCACGTGGCCACGCCCCCCGCCCGCTCAGCATTAAGTTTTATATCTGGTGACATGGTGACAAAATTGACACGAAATTGAGTCAACTTAACAATAACATTTATTCTCATGTACTAGGCAGATGACTACTTAACATTGTAGTCTGAAAAATCTAATCATAATAGTTTGTAAAAAATTTTACCCAATTCTCATTCTTAGAAACTTCTAAAGTTAGAGAGGCTGTTTCCCTTCACTTGAAAGTTAAACGCTATGAAAGGGGAGAAACTGATAAAAAATTAAAACAGCTCTTTGTAGTCTACTTGGCTTGAGTTTTAAAATAGCTACTTCTTTCTTTCTTTCTTTCTTTCTTTCTTTCTTTCTTTCTTTCTTTCTTTCTTTCTTTCTTTCCTTCCTTCCTTCCTTCCTTCCTTCCTTCCTTCCTTCCTTCCTTCCTTCCTTCCTTCCTTCCTTCCTTCCTTCCTTCCTTCCTTTCTGATAGTCTATTACTTCCAGACGACTCCTTAAGACTAAATAAATGCCCAAAGCTGAGGAATTTCTGAGGGGTGGGTGATAAAAGAGAGTTAGACCTTGGGCTTCCTTGGCCTCTTCTCCAGAGAAATTTGACTCCTTCCGGCTTGAGTTTCCAAAGTTTCCCAATGCCCAATGTCTTCATATTTCTTTTGACCAGCCTGAGCACCCTGTTGCTGGTCTCATCAGCATCTAACTTTTCTCCTGCTCTTCTCCAGCCAACTAACTCCTGCCATTGGAAGGGGAGCAGAGAAAAGTGACATTAGCACAGTAACAAACTCACAAAATGAAGCAAGATAGACACGTTTCTTCATGTTAATGTCACTTACACAGGCCTAAGGACTTCTTTCCACTTCAACTTTACTCTAACCATATAACACAGATGAATTGGCATGAATAAAAGGGGTGGTCACACATGCAAATATGCTCCATTGATATAGATTAATGTTCCTCTGCTCCTTCTAAGAAAGGCAGGAGGGTAGCTGAGGTTAGTCAAGAAAGGTGGGACATCACCAGGCAAATTGAGTCCTGTTGGCCAATTGAAACTGCCCGTGTTTCCTGACCCCCCAAATGCTGTGCCCAGTCCATTTCTAAATGAGCAAATAAGGAGCTCTTCTGGTATCAGACCTACAAATTAACTTACACACCAAAGAAAGACAGAAGACTTAAGCACAAAAGCACACACAGTTGCCCCCCAGAGATCACCACAGGCATCTCTGGGCACCTTGTCTCATGGAAGTCATAGCCAAGTCTTCCCATTCCAGAGGAGACCTTCATGGCTTGATGATACCAAAGCCTTAACCAAGGCAGCTACACAAAAGACAAAGAGGCAATGACAGGAACATACAGGGTACCCAAGACAGACAAACCCAACTACCATGTTTCCCCCCAAATAAGACAGTGTTTTATATTAATTTATGCTCCCAAAGATGCATTAGGTTTTATATTCAGGGTCTTATTTTTCTATGAAGAAGAATATGGTACACAGTTATTGTTAAATGAAAATAAATAAAATTTGGGGCCAGAGAGATAGCACAGTGGTAGGGTATTTGCCTTGCATGCAGCCAATTCAGGACAGACAGTGGTTCGAATCCCGGCATCCCATATGGTCCCCCATGCCTGCCAGGAGCTATTTCTGAGTGCAGAACTGGGAGTAACCCTGAGTGCTGCTGAGTGTGAACCAGAAACAAACAAACAAACAAACAAAAAAAACGAAAAGAAAATAATTTTTACCTGTATATAGCAACCAGTTTATGGTAAATTACTTTTCATTCCAAGACAAGGACTAGAGGGACCTTATTTTCATGGATACCTTATATTTCACCCATAAAAACCTGTAAGTAGGTCTTATTTTCAGAGGATGTCTTATTTTTGGGAAAACACAGTAATCCTGTGGCTCTCACCATGTTCCCCTTAATCCCACAGCTCTTTCTACATTCTCTCTAGGGAGGAGAGGAGTGTCCTTGCACATCCTCAGCCATGGGAAGCAATACTACATCCAGTTTCTTTCCCTTGGGCTTCTCACTGGACCTCTGTTCCCCTTGGTCTGCATCTACCTCAAGGAGGTTGCAGACCACATCTATGGAACCTAGGTAGCTGTGCTGGTGACCTGGTCAATGTCCTTCATCCCAGATGAGCCCCAAATGTTAGAGTTTGGAGTCAAATTGTGTGACTAGATCACACAGTTGAAATAAAGCAAAACAAAGCTTTATTCAGTCTACCAACATGCCCGAAGCTGATTGACCAGAACAGCTTTCTTCAGAAGGCAATCCCACTACACGCTAAAAGTATGATTCTATAGGGTTTTGCACAAAAGGCTTCTTTATTCTGTTATCCTTGAAACTGATTGGTTAATGTCTAGGGAACTTTCCCGTTTCTGCTATCTTAGCCCTAACAAAGTATCTGCTATGGTCAGATATCCTGGAGCAGTGTTTATGGTTTCATATGGCCTGGAGAGTCATGAGAGAGCCATGAAATTTTTGCAAATTGAAACTTAGCCTTGTTAGCCTTAAGGAAACAGCCTTGTTAGCCTTAAATCAACAAAATGCACTCCCTTCTGCACTAGGCTCCACACTTCCTTCTCCCTTTTCCTCCCCTTTCCTCTTCTTCTCTACTCTAATCTCTCCTCGCCCTCTTTCCCCTCACCTCTTCTCTCCCTTTGCCTCCCATTCTTCCCCTTCCCTCCCTATTCATATCAATCTATTTCCCACCCACTCCCACTGTCTTCCTCCACTCCTCTCCCTTCTCCTTTTCTCTCCATCCCCTCTACCGGACACTGTTCCTTCTCTCCAAACCTCCTTCTAGTTCACTGTGAAGACTCATAATGTCCTGATCACCTTGTGTTTTGGATAAGTGTCCTCTCCTGCTCCAGGAATTAGATTGCTTTTTGTCCCCACAATGGCTTCAACTGTTCCCTGGCAGATTAGCCCCTCCATCTTTCTGTTGGACTTTTCTGTACCTGAATTCTGCAAAGGCATTCTACACTCTCACTGCAAAAACAAAGAAAAACAAACAGAAAACTATCACAGAAGAACCCCACTCCCACCTCAAGTTCTTTTTTATGTAAACTTTTTTTCTTTATTTAAACATCTTGATTACAAATATGATTGTGATTAGGTTTCAGGGTTTCAGTCATGTAAAGAACACCCCCCTTCACCAGTGCAACATTCCTACCACCAATGTCCCAAGTCTCCCTCCATGTCACCCCACCCCCACCCCCACCCCCACCTGTATACTAGATGGACTTTCCAGTTCCCTCATTCATTCACATGGTTATGGTAGATCTCTGTGTAGATATTGCTATAGCTACACTCACCACACTTTGTGGTGAGCTTCATGAAGTGAGCTGGAAGGTCTAGTCCTCCTCTCTTTGTCTCTGAGGATTGTTGCAAAAATGAGTTTTATTTTTCTTAAAACCGATAGATGAGTGAGACTATTCTGTGTCTATCTCTCTCCCTCTGACTTATTTCACTCAGCATGATAGATTCCTTGTACATCCATGTATAGGAAACTTTCATAACTTCATCTCTCCTGATGACTGCATAATATTCCATTTTGTATATGTACCACAGTTTCTTTAGCCATTCGTCTGTTGAAGGGCATCTTGGTTGTTTCCAGAGCCTGGCTATAGTAAATAGTGCTGCAATAAATATAGGTGTGAGGAAGGGATTTTGTATTGTATTCTTGTGTTCCTAGGATATATCCCTAGGAGTGGAATAGCTGGGTCTAATGGGAGCTCAATTTCCAGTTTTTGGAGGAATCTTCATATCGTTTTCCATAAAGGTTGGACTAGACGGCATTCCCACCAGCAGTGGATAAGAGTTCCTTTCTCTCCACGGCCCCACCTCAAGTTCTGATAGATCATCTTTTTGTGAAGTTCAAGACTAAAATTGTATTCGTGAAAAGGTATACTTCATGTTGCCTTTCTCTGTTCTTGGCAGTCTGGAAAGAGTACTGTGAATAAGTGTATTAAAAAAAGAACTGTAAGACAAAGGAAAGAAGACCCAATACTTTTATCTCATAAGTATGATCTCAGAATTTATTTTGTCCAGTGGTAGGCCAAATGCATGTAAAACTACAGACTATGATATAAACCTCAGGACATCTATAGCTCAAAAAAGGGTGTAAAAACCTTCAGATGAGACACCTTTTCATTCCACTCACAAATTATTAAGGAATGCTTCCCTCATACTTGCCCTTTATTGGTGCTGGGGTCACAGTGTTGAACTGAGCACATACAAATCTCTGCCTTCTCTTGGGAAATGCACGTTTCATCAAGGACATGTTTTCCAAAAGCAGAAACATCATTACAACTTGCATTGACAAGTACCAGGAAGGCTACTAGGGACTGGAGCAGGGAGGATGACAGGGAACTCTGTTAGGAAAGGCTTTTCTGCAGAGGTGACTATGTAAGTGAGAACTGAGTGGCCCAAAGACCGTCTGCACCACGTACCTCAGCCAGAGAAATTTTATGGGCATAAGGACCAGTGAGGGAAGTCTTTCAGGAGAAACTAAGGTTCAGGTGAGTTCATGTCACAGAGATCTGCTCTACCTTAAAGTGTCCTAGCTTTGCAGCATTGCTTTTATTCCAAAAGTAGAAATGCCCTTAATTTGGAGGTGATTCCTCTTGGCTATTTCTTATCTATTTGCAAACAATTTTTCGGCAGAAGAGTCTTCAGGTTTCTCCAGAGGATCAAACTTTATTTTTATTGCAGCTTGGGGGGGCACACCTCACAGTGTAGGTTTAATATTGTTTTGATACTCAGGATTCACTCCTGGCAGTATTCAGGAATCACCCATCATGGTGCTTGAGGAACTATGTGAGGTGCCAAGAATTGAATCCTGGTTAGCAATATGTAACTAAAGAACCTTACCCACTGTTCTATCTCTCTGGCTCCCTCCAGAAGATCAAACTTGAAAAATTCTAATATGAGAAGATCAAATTTTAAAAACTCTAATATGCCAAACGTATACATTTCTAATAAATATGAATGCTTTGCAGATAGGACAAACTCTGGAGGGTATCCCTAGGAAAGTAGAGTATTATTGTAGCTAGAAGCAAATGTTACAAGGGAGAAAGATGACTAGGGTGGCACCAAATTATAAGAATCTTGAGGAAAACTTTGGCCCCTTTTTAAGAAAGAAAAAGATAGTAGAGTGGCATCTAATTATGGTATTATAAAGAAAACTCTAGTCTCATAGGCAATGGAAACATTTTCTCATTTTTTGAACTAGGAAATGGAGGGAGCTAGGTGGGAAGGATGAAGGTACAGAGAGAGAAGTCCTGGTAGCATTTGACAACCAAAATCTCTCCTCCTTTCTAATGCATGGAAGGCCCCTTTAGAGGAGCATAATTATGATAATGGGTTTAAGTTCCAGCACTTCCATTTATGTTTCAGAACTTGGACAAGTTATTTAACACCTATGCCTCAGTTTCCTTTTCTATAGAATGGAATTAGGGTGAAGATTACATTCATTACTCATTGTAAAGAGTTTTGAATCATCCTAATATTTAGACTATTTAATTATTATTTTATAAACTGTACCATTATCCAAGAAAAAGGTGATGTGAAGGGGCAAAGTTTGACAATAATTCATATTTCCATGATTTTGTGCTCAGAATTTAATCATAATAAAGTGTGATAACCATTTCCTGAGCTTAGGAAAAAGTGATAAGTGTGAGTCTTTCACCCCAGTAATATTTTCCATCAGCTCTTATAAGCATCTAAAATTCCCATTGCTACCACAGTGTCAAAAAAGAAAAGAGAAAGAAGTTAAGTGCCTGTCCCAAAGGTAGGTGGAAGAGGATATGGAGGGAAACTGGGAACATTGGTGGCAGGAAATGTTTACTGGTGAAGGGTAGGTGGTGTATATTCTGTAACTGAAACTCAACCATGGGCGATTTTGTAACCATGGTGTTTAAATAAATTAATTTTATAAAACAAATAAGTTTCCCCATTGTTCTTGAATGTAGTCCAAGAATTTGGTATGTGTGTAGTAGAGGGAAGGTTAAGTCATACCTAGCAGTGTTCAAGGGTCACTTAGTAGCGCTTAGGGGACCATATGCAGTGTCAGGGATTAATCCAGTGTAGGTTTCTTGGAAGGTATGCAAGTTCCTTATTCCCTGTCCTACGTCTCTGGCCCCCCAATGCAATTATTTTAACTAAATGGAGGTATACTCTTAATTGGCTCTTTTAAAAAATGAATGTTGAGTCATCAGCCAGTCACTTGAGATAAAGCAGGCCTCTTTGAGGGAATGAGGCATGGATAGTGCATTATTTACCTATAGCTGAGTAACAAATTGCCCTACAACAGCCATTTAGAACAGTAAGAAATTATCATCTTAAAAATTTTGTAGGGGAGGAGTTTACCTGCACCATAGTGGTTAGGGTTCAAGACCACTCATGGACTATGGTCAAGTTGTGCACCAGGTTAAGCTACTCAGTGGCAGCTAAAACATCTGGCATCAAACTCTCACTCAAATGTGGTTGTTGGCCAGCCCCAAGAGTTTCAGTCCCTGTCATGTCATGTGTGGCTACTTCATTAGCTTTCCCACAGTGTGACAGTTAGCATTCAGTATGATTGATTAAATAAAAAAGGACTCCAAGGGTAGGCCATCCTAAAGCAGAAGGTGCATTCTTTTTTCATAACCTTACCATAGAAATTGTGGCCCATCACTTCTGCTGTACTTCATTCATAAGAACAGAGTTACTAGGTCTGCTCATGTTTTAGGGGAAGGAATATTCAAGAGGTTAAGGTTCTAGAGGAGCTACCACAGGTAGTAAAGTTTACCGTAGATGAGGCAGAAGAGATAGTACAGGGGTTAAGACACTTGTCTTGCACATGGCCAACCCTGGTTCGATCTCCAGCACTACATATGGCCCCCTGAGCATATGAAGAGTGATCCCTGAGCACAGCCTGGTATGACTCCCACCATCCACCAAAACAGCAATAACATAATAACAACAAAAAACAAAGATTGATGGTAGAAGACAAAATATATTAATGGCTTGAAAACTTGGAATACTCTGGCCTAATTGGGGCTTAACATAACTTCCTGGACTTATCAGTCAGCAGAGATGTTGGGTAACAAAAAGAGAAAAAAAAGTCTAGGAGAGAAGGTACCTGGGGCATGTTTGACCTCCATCTGGAGTTGCTGAATGTTCAGCCTTTCTGTCCCTTGAACCTAAAGCCCAGGTCAATTGATGTGGTCAGGGGCTGAGGATGGAGCTAAAACCCAATCTTTCGGGGCCTGGAAGTCCAGGGTCAGCCATAGCCAGAGAGGGCAATGCAGGTTCAGCAACTACATTTATTTGCAGTTGGGAAAGTTGTTAATTTTAGCTTCACATAAGGGGCTGAAGCAGGAGGGCTTGTCATTTCTGCTGAGCTATCCCTTGGCTGCATCCCATAGGCCACTGCTGCCTCGTCAGCTCCAAGCCACTGTAGGATGGGGAGTTTGGCCAACAGTAAAGACTTCGTGCTCTATGGGTTCCATTGGGACTAGTAAGTCTGATGCCTTGGGCAGGGCAACCTAGCCAGCACAGGGCAGACCATGCTGGGAACCAGTAACTCCTGTTGGCATTTCCTCCTCCCTTTTATCACCCCAGATTTCTTGTCTTGGACCACTTACTGATTTTGTAACCTTGGCCAAGATGTGCTCCCATCTTCCCTTTTGTAAAATGGAGATAAACAGTCCCTAACTAACTGAGTAGGTGGGAGAAATCCTGGTGTCCCATAGGTAGGAAAAGCACCAATAAATGGTAGTTGCAAGTGTTTATATTCTCAGCTCTGATTCCAGGTGCACATCCCAAAAGGGCCAGGACTCTCAAGTGCCAAGCCCTGCTTCCCTAGCAGGGGAAGACTGTGTCTTCCCCTGCTGGGGGCTTTCCATGGGATCACACAGGGTTGCTATTCTAAGGATCTCCATATTATGTAATAAGAAAGTAAGTCTTAGAGAGGTAAAGTGAATTGCTCAGGGCAAGCAGCCAGTAATAAGGGTACAAGCTGGGTCCACAACCCAGATCTGTCAGAAACCCAAATCTGCCCCTTTTTTCTTTTGGTTCATGGATTCAGAACCTGAATTTGGGATGCTTTTTAATTTACATTATGTCATTTACAATAAGATGTCTTGATGGCAGACAGCAGGCCCACAGGTTGGCTAACTTAGAAAGCTTTGGGTCAAGATCCTCCAAATTGTGGAGCACTACAAACTTGATCAGGCCAACGGTGCAGTCTCTTTCTTTCTTTCTTTCTTTCTTTCTTTCTTTCTTTCTTTCTTTCTTTCTTTCTTTCTTTCTTTCTTTCTTTCTTTCTTTCTTTCTTTCTTTCTTTCTTTCTTTCTTTTTCTTTCTTTCTTTCATCTTTCTTTCTTTCTTCCTTCCTTCCTTCCTTCCTTCCTTCCTTCCTTCCTTCCTTCCTTCCTTCCTTCCTTCCTTCCTTCTTTCTTTCTTTCTTTCTTTCTTTCTTTCTTTCTTTCTTTCTTTCTTTCTTTCTTTCTTTCTTTCTTTCTTTCTTTCTTTCTTTCTTTCTTTCTTTTTCTTCCAGTATGTTTTCAACCTCTCTTATGTAAACTGTATTTAACCTTTTCTATCCTTATAATACACTCTTTAAAAAATTTCACATCACTATGCAGAAATTTCATCATTCATTTACATAGCTGTATAGGACTCACAGCATACTACTCTTTCTTTTCTTTTTCTTTCTTTCTTTCTTTCTTTCTTTCTTTCTTTCTTTCTTTCTTTCTTTCTTTCTTTCTTTCTTTCTTTCTTTTTCTTTCTTTCTTTCTTTCTTTCTTTCTTTCTTTCTTTCTTTCTTTCTTTCTTTCTTTCTTTCTTTCTTTCTTTCCTTCTTTCTTTCTTTCTTTCTTTCTTCTTTCTTTCTTTCTTTCTTTCTTTCTTTCTTTCTTTCTTTCTTTCTTTCTTTCTTTCTTTCTTTCTTTCTTTCTTTCTTTCTTTCTTTCTTTCTTTCTTTCTTTCTTTCTTTCTTTCTGTCTTTCTTCTTTCTTTCTTTCTCTTTCTTTTTTCTTTCTCTCTTCTTTTCTTTCTTGGCCACACCAGGCTATGCTCAGGGATCACTCCTGGAAGACTTGGGGAACCATATAGGATGCTGGAGATGGAACCCAGTCCAGCCATTTGCAAGTACATGCAAGGGCTACAGGCAAAGCCCTATCAACTGTACTATTTCCCATACTCTGGCCCTTGGTGTAGTTTCTACTTCCTCTCCACAGGGCTGAATCAGGCTTAGAGGCTTTCATTTCTGTAACACTCTCCCATCTTCACCCCCAACATACACATACTCCTTATCAAACAGTTCAGTTTCCTTTTGAACACCTTTCTGAAAGCAGGAAACATGGAAGTAGGTACAGGTGTGAGTTTTTGAAGACTTATTTCAAAATTATTATGTTCTGAAGCACTATAAGCTCTTTAGTTTCAGAACCCTTTCCCTGGTTACCAAGGGAAACCTCAGTAGGTCTCTGCAGAAGCAGCAAGATCTAGGGATGTTAATGGCCAGGATTTGTCCTGGCCTCACACTACCTGATCACCAACTCCCCTCTATCTGAAAATTGTTATAGACACAGAATAATTGGAAACCCTTGGCTTGAGGCAAGAAATTAGGATTAAAGAAGATTCCACATTTGAATCTTGGTCTAGACAGAGGTGCCCTTTTTGGAGGGTAATACACAGAGACCCACTATAGTGTTTGAGCTTACTATCCCCCATTTTTCCAGTGCCCTCCAGGGGGAGTATAGAGATGGTGCCAGAGAGTGCTACAGATATGCTTGCCTTTATACAGTGAACCCCGATTCAATTTCCAGCACCCATATGGTCCCCCAACCCAGCTAATAGTCTAAATTCCTGAGCATAGAACCAGGAGGAAACCTTGAGCACAACTAGGTGTGGCCCCTAAACAAAAACAGAAAATATAGAGAAAGGCTGAGAGAGAGGAAAGCAAAAATCAAGGACTAGAAGAGATTGAGAGTCATGCAGGAATATAGACCTGGTAGACCTGGAGAAATACAGAATTGTCCTACAAATAATATGTAGGGGTAAAGGACATAATTCTAGTGGAAAAACCTATACCTAATGAGCATTCTTTATAAAGTGCTACTGTGTGTTAGAGGAAATATGATTGAAGGGCCAGAGAGATCATTGAGGGGCTACAGTACTTTTATCATATGTGATCAATCCTGGCTCAGTCCCTAGGATTGCATTGTCCCTGGGCACAGAGGCAGGAGTCTCTCCAGATCATTGCTTAATGTGGTGCTTAATGCTTAATTCTATCTCTCCAAAGAATAAAAATGGAAGGTATCAAAGATAGGCAAAATGTGGCTCTAGATTACAAAAACAAAAATGCCAAGAAAGAAAAGAAAAGGAGGGGGAACTCGAAGATAAGATTGGAAAATAACCTAAGGGCAAGAAGATACAGACTTGGGCTCATCTGTGGTCTAGAGGTAAAGTACCTGCATATAACTAAATTACTCCACCCAACACTCTTGAAAGCATGAGGCCCAAACTATAATAATTAAACTTAAAAATATGTCTATCAGGGCCTTTTATGCAGCTGACCAGGGTACAATCCTTGGTACCACATAAGGGCCTTTGTGTCTCACCAGGAAAGATTACTGAGTGTAGAACACAAAATTAGCTCTGAGTACCACCAGGTATGAAACAAAAAAATCTCCCCTCCAAATTAAAAATGTCTCCAAAGAGTCTGGTTGGGGGTGGAAGGGAACCTGAGCTTGTTGGTGGGGAGATGGGATCCTCAGAGTAAATGACACTGAAGGCGGGATCATTGCTTGCTTGCAACCCTATTGGAAAGCACTTGGTAAATCATGGTTATCTAAAAGGAGGAAGTAAAGTCAAAGTAACTTTTTTTTTGGTTTTTGGGTCACACCTGGTAGCACTCAGGGGTTACTGCTGGCTCTGTGCTCAGAAATCGCCCTTGGCAGGCATGGGGGACCATATGGGATGCCGGGATTCGAACCACCGTCCTTCTGCATGCAAGGCAAACCCTCTACCTCCATGCTATCTCTCCAGCCCCAGTAAAAGTAACTTTTAAAATAGAAAACAACAGGAAAGGGAGAAAAGGTAGAAAAAGGTAAAGGATAAGTACAGGCTACAACAGGCTCAAGAGATTAAAAGGGATAGATAGGAAAACAGGGCTGGGGCTGTACACTTGGGCAGTCCCAGGACAACAAATTAATTTCCTGGTTTGGGAAACTCACAATAGAGTCCAGGTATACTCCAGGATTTTCTTTTAGAAAATTCTTGGGGAGGACCCTCCCATGCAGTCCTCCCCCACCACACCCCTAGCAGCAGGATCATCCCTGAGTTTAGAGGAAGGACACCCAATACTTCCAAATGGACATATGCTATTGTGTGTGTGGTGCCCAGAGAGGGACCGTCTAGCCCATAGCAAGGATATGTGAGCAGGATTGTGCTGCCTGTTCTCTGGGTGACAGTGGCTTTCCCTGTGATCCAGGAAAGTCACATTAAGGCCGACACTCCTTCTTCCCTGAGCTCCTTGCAAGTGCCTTCCCTATTAAATGAAAAGAGGCCAAGCTGGCGATGTGTTTTTATCTTCTACTGTTTCTTCTCTTTCTGCCCCAATCTAGCTTGCACTGCTCTTTCCTCAACAGTACAAAAGAAGAAGCAGTCATTGGTTTGAGAATATTCTTTGAGCCCATGAAGTGTCAGCTCAATCATTATTTCCAAATGCCTTCAAGAAAATTGCCCCTAAACAGATCATCACCTTTGTTGTCCAGAATATCTAGTAATAAGCTGTCATTGCAGTTTTCTGATGGATGGAGAATTTTCTTTTTGAATCATTTTTGAAATCCTTTTTAAAGCTCCTATTTTTTGGCCCATCGAACAGGAGGTCCCATGAAGCAGATTCTGTGTCTGGTGACTCATAGACATTTTGTTCTAAATCACAGGCCCAGGCTTAGGGCCATACATAAGAAGATGGTATGTATGGGCTAGCAGTCAAAGCACTGGAGTTTAGAATTGGAGGATTTGAATTATTGTTTCAGTACAGCCACATACTTGCACTGTGCTTTGGAATAATGACTTTTCCTGACTGTGCCTCCATATTCTCACCTATAAATTGGTTCTTTATAGAGTGGAGGAAATATAGGCATAGATCCAAGATAAGGCCCCATAATTTGCTTATTTGCTTATGCTCTCTTATTTTCTTATTCTTCATCTCTCCACCCAGCTGAGTGAAGAACAAAAGTATATAATCAAGAAATGGATCAGAAGGTTGGAATTGTGTTGGCTGAAATTGTACCATGTGTCCCATTTCATCATTTCTTGGTAATCCTCAAGACAATGCAGTTTCTGCCCCAAGTCCCCCAGATCCCAGCTTAGTGCTTAGTCATGTTTGAATATAGTGTTGGCATGAATCTCTTCTTTACTTCACTGCCAGGCTGCAATAAATGACTCCTTGTTGCAGAACTCTGCACAAGCATACGCCTAGCATTCTGTGAGTGCTTTTATATAGTAGTTGCTGATCTTGATACCATTTTTTCTTAAGGAGCTTTTCAGAAGCCATGGAAGAGAACTGACAAGACGGAGGGTTCTGATACCATTACAATTGCTGAAGTTGTGTGCAGCAGTGTAACGACGGTGGGAGGGATACCAGAACTGGAAGAAACCTGACAGATGAGCAAACAAAGGTCCAGGGCTCCTAAACATAGAAGGGAGAAGGCTATCTAGTACCTGAGTTTGTCCAGAAAAGAGGCAGAATCTGAAGGAGGTTGGAGTTAAGCTCAGTCACCTCCCTTGGCCATTTCCAAACATTATTTTTTAAATAATTTTATTGTGACCAATGTGAATTACAAGTCTTTCACAGATATATTTAAGGTACATAGTGACAGTGAAATAGAACCATTCCCACCACCAGTGTTGTCCTCCACCCCTGTTCCCAGCATACCATCCCTCTTGCCCCTTGGACTGCTAGTATAATAGGTCCCCTCTGTGTATAGCTTGGTGTAGATTGGATTATCTTGATTCTATTGTCGTTGACTTTGGGTTTGGTGTCCAAACATCTTATTAGCTAGAATGATATCACATGGGTAGGCTAAGGGTGTAAGGTAGAGGAGGGACTGACTTGTGGTAAATGAGTGCAAGCCTTGGTGACTTCAGAGAACTGAGGGTCTGGATAGTCCAAAGCACAGAGGTGTGGAGTACCTACACTAGGACAGCCAGAAGCTATCGTGCAGGGATGATAGTTGGGTCATGTGTCTGTATCTTTAAAACCTGCCAACCTATGGCCAGGCATGTGGCTCAGAGGTAGAGCTCAGGATTTGTATGTATGAGGCACTGGGTTCAATCCCAGGTAATGCCAAATACAAACAAAAAAGACATCAGCCTACTCTTTAATTTTGATTGTTTGATTTGGGGGGCCAGATCTGGAAATATTCGGGAATTATTCTGGTCTTGTACTCAGGAATAACTCCCGACAGTGCTCATGGGATGATATGGGGTGCTAAGGATCAAATGGAATCAGTCACATGCAAGTTATGTGTCGTAACCCTTCTAATACCTCTCCATTCCTACATTCCTTAATTTTACTTGAGACTACAGTCAGCAGGGTACTGGTGGTGTTGCCAGGGACTTCATTTGAAGTGAGGTTGCCCCAGGTTCCTTAGCATTCTTGGCTGATTGCTCAGAGCTAACGTTGTGTTGCTGTTGTTGTTGTTGTTGTTGTTGTTGGTGGTGGTGGTGGTGGTGGTGGTGGTGGTGGTGGTGGTGGTGGTGGTGGGAATTAAACCTACTGCAGAGGACTGTGGAAAGAGGTCCCAGTCAACTGGCTCTCATGGGCTGGGACTGTCACAGAGAAATATTTCCATATAGATAGTTCTAGAGAACCAAGTCTGGGAAACGGTAAACTATGAATTTTATGCATGAGCTGAACATTGAAAAACTTCAGCTCCAAGCTTCTGACTACCATTTGAGCCAAATCCCACTCACACTGCATTTAATCAGCTTCCTGACAGATCCCAGTAAAAGGGCGATGAATTTATGAGATTTATTAGCTAACAGCCAAGTATTACGCTTGTTCCATGATCCAGTAGCATTGGGCTGGGCCTTTATACTTTCTGCTCAGACTCTGCAGCTGCTCTGGAGGCAGGTGGGCCTTCATGCCACTGGAAGGGGACTGAGCTAAGCTTGTTTTTGTTTGTTTATTTTTATGTATTTTTTAAAGACACTAATTGAATCACTAGGTTCAATGAAGAAAATTGCAAAGTTCATGATTGAGTTTCAATCATACAGTGTCCTTCAATAATGCACATTTCCTGCCACCAGTGTCCCCAATTTTTCTCCCACCATCCCCCTTGTACTCACCTTCTTCTAGTTCTGACAGTTTTGTTCTCTTTGTTCTCTCAAATGTGTCAAACATGTTTGTTCTCTCTCTTTTTCTCTCTTCATCATTTGTGGGATATTAAAAAAAGATAGTATGATAATAATATCCATAGACAATAGAAATGAGAGCCTGGAGGACCAGACTATGGCAGGAAGCTTGCCATAAATAGGAAGGGAAGTACGCTAGGGTAGAGAAGAGACCACTATGAAAATGTTAGATGGAAATGATCACTCTGGAGAACTGGGTGCTAAAAGCAGATAAAGTGATATGCATGGTACCCCTTCAGTAACAATATTGCAAACCACAGTGTCTAAAGGAGCTGAGTTATTTGAACTCTCTGGCTTTCTTTCTAGTCCTGGACACATCCCAACCTAGATTACAGCCAGGACCTTGGGAGTAATTTTCCCCTTTGTCCTCCATTCCCTCTCTTGCTCTTAGGAAATTGATTTCTCACCTCAACCTCACAACAAGGATGTCCTCTCCTTAATTGGTGGTGGGAATGTTGCACTGGTGAAGGGGGGTGTTCTTTACATGACTGAAATCATACAACTACAATCATATTTGTAATCACGGTTTTTTTAATATAATTTTTATTTTGGTCATAGTGGTTTACATATTGCTGACAATAATATTACAGGTTCACATTTACATAAAATCAGGGGGGTTCCCACCACCGATTTGTCCTCCCTACACCTCCGTGTTTGTCCTACCTCCCATATCCTCCTCCCTCTCCCCCGGGGCTGTGAGAAATTGTGGTCCCCTCTGTACGTAGCTTACTACTTAGTAGTCTTCTTGGTCTTGGTGCCTCCCTTATTTCCCCCTCTAACTGGGAGGAAGGACTACATAGTTCAAGTTATGTGGTTTTATTTGAAGAAGAGAAAAGTAAATAACTGGGGTAAAAGTCTAATATGCCGAAAATGGGGGGAATCCTTCTAGAGGCTCTCATTGTTGATTTGAGAGATGAAGGAGAAAAAGGTGAAACACCCCAACAGTACAAAAAGAAGAGTCAAATATCCAGTGAGCACTCCAGTGATAACGATAGGCACCACAAAAAAACAGCCATGGTCTTGAGTTAAAAAAACATGGCAGAGCACCTAAAGAAAGAAAGGAAAAGAAGAAAACAAAACAAAACAATATAAATATAAATGGGGACAACAGCTTCAATAACCACACCAAAATAAAGCAATCGACAAAAGGTAGATAGGTAAATAAAATAAAAATAATAATAATAATAAATGAAGAAAAAATAATATATAAAAGATAAAAATGTTTTGTGCTTTTTGCCTTTTTTTTCCTCCTGCACTGGCACAGTAAATATTGGGGTCATTCAAAAAGGAATTCACTTGACCTAAGCGCTATGGGGTTTCTCCACCCTTGGGTATATTGTCACGGGATTAACTATAGACTCCGTTCAGGTTCATTTACTCTACCGGTGGTGCTTTCGTGGTGTTTGGAAAACTTCTGCTCCACCCAGGGTGATGAAATAAGACCTCTGTATCTAGAGATGTCAGTATCTGCACAGGTCTAGGAGTGGGACTTATGGTGAAGTCTTTCTTTGTGGTTCTAGAAGTTCTGTTCCCTCAGTGTCATTTTAATCCATCTTCTGTGGTTGGTGGTCTTGGTCTTTGCACTGATCCTAGGATGGAACCTAGGACAGTGTCTTTCATTGTGTTTCCAGAAGCCCCATTCCATTGCGACTGTCTCTGCCAGACCTTTGGAACGGTTTTTAAATAAAGATAAATTTAAAAAAAAAGGACGTCCTCTCCTTGTGGCATTAATCCTAAACATGCCACTCCTTCAATACCCATCAGGACTTTGAGCTCTTCTAGGAAGCCTTTCTTGGTTAGAAAAGGTGAGATTTCCCTTGTCCTAACTCCAAAGTCATTGTCTGAACTACACAAAATCATAGACCATGGATAGAGAAAAAAACAGAATTTCACTAGTTCCATCCATAGCCACTTGTAAAATGCTAACTTTACTTAACCGCAAAAGGAACACATGCTCATTACAGCAAGTTAAAATATACAGAGAAGGGGGTTAGAGAGATAGCACAGCTCACTTTACATGCAGCTGACCAGGTTTGATCACGAGCACCCTATAGGGTCCCCTAAGCACCACCAAGGGTGATCCTCGAGTTCAGAGCCAAAAGTAAGCCCTGAATACTACCAGGTAACGCCCCAAGGCAAATATATATGATAAAATAAAAGTAATATTAGGTATGGGAATGTAGCTTAAGTGATAGAGCAAATACCTTGAATGTTCAGGGCTCAGGGTTAGATCCCTGCTACTACATGTCACTTTCTTGGGTATAGTTCCACAACAAATATGAGTGTGTTGCTCTATGCAGAGGCCAGAGAGATAAATAATACAGGGATTAAGATGTATGCCTTGCATGTAGCTGACACTGGTTGATCCCTGGTGGCAGCACAGATAGCCCCCTGAACATTGCCAGGAGTTATCCAGTCCTCAATAATAAATAAAATGTACTATTTTAAATTTTCAAACACCATGATACTTTGTCCATAAATATTTCATTGTACATCTACAAATTTTAACATTTCTGGGTCAAGGAGCTGTCTCAAGGGCTAGAGCACGTGTCTGGCATAAGAAGGCCCCATATTCAATCCCTCAGCACTGTCAGGTATAGCTCTGGTGGTTCCCAAGCACTACTAGGTTCAATACTGAGCCATCTGGCCTGACAAGCCGGGGCCCTGTATCACTCACTGGAAGTAGCTCTTAGGCCTACTGGACACTGCTTCAGAAGTAGCCCCCAAATTATGGCATACCTAAAAAACCACAAGCATGTGTCACACCAAAAGCAATTAACAACAAGCTATTAACCAATTGTCCATGTCTTCTTAAATGACAAAAGGTTTCTGCATGTAAAGTAAGGGGAATGAGTCATGGCTAATCTTTTCAAAAACTGAAGTGGCATCAATAACCTTATTATATGATCTTGAACGTTTATTTCAGTTTTATAGTTTAATTACTGTTCTGATATTCTACTTCCATATCCCAGGTGTATCAGTGGCTACTCTCAACTCTAGCCCAGCTACCAACGAGGGGAGACAGACCTATATAGGCAGATGCTTTTATCTCAGCCTAGCCCTTTCTACCCTCACAGCTGATCAGTAATAAGTGAGTTATCAAATCAATCAATATAAACCCTATTATTGACTTACAGAGGAAGTCTGTAATGCTGTAATATAGCCTCTCAAGACTCAAAACACAAAATAAATTTTAAGTACTTGGCAACAGCCAAGGGGGCATCATCAGCCTGGGGCAAAACATAGTTATTACCTTGGCACAGCCACAAGTCCAGGAGTAACAGGTATGCCAAAATGGTGTACATCGGACATAACCCCCAGTGCCTTTACAGCCCTCACTCCAAATGAGGTTCTTGGTTCTGTTCACTTAGCTCTAAGCATCAGCTCTCAAATATTCGGGTTCTATCCCCCCTTGTATCTGCCTCCAGTCACCAATCACTTGAGCTTTCTGCTGCCTTTTTCCCCAGTCCTCTTAACAATCAATTTTGCTATGATTGCATGGCTTACATTTGCAGTCTAGCACAACTAGATACTGAGTCAAATGTTTTCTTTCTCTTTATTTATACTGTATCTTGTCTCAGAAAGGATTTAAAACAAGGAGACAAACATTAGTAAACACCCTCGACCAGATGCTTGAAATTGCTGAGCCTTGGGGGAGAGGCAAGGGAGAACACATGGCCTTTTTCTTTCCCCTCAGTGGGGTATACAATTCACATAGGGACACAAAACACTTTTGCAGGTGTGGGAGGTTTCTAGGTGGTGCACAGGAGGCCTAGGGGCAGGGGTCTCTCCAGATTCTTGACCAACCAGAAAGGGTTTAATGTGAAAACCTGTGACGTGCCAGGCCCTATAGTGCCAGGAAATATCCAATCCATCCTGGTAGTGCTGGCAGTGTGGCCGAGGCTCCAGAACTGCATTCTGCAGAGTTTGGAGAATCCCTGGTTTTGTGCTTAGTGATGCTTGATGGCAGGGATCAAACCAGAGATGGTTACATGCAAGGTATGTGTCCTTGCCCCTGTATTATCTCTTTGGCCCAACAACTGGATTTTGTCCCAATCCCAAAACACAATTGTCCTATGCTGGAAATGTCAACTCACAGCTCTGGCTCTTAGTTTTTCTTGGTGGTAAAAGGAAAGAACTACATGTATATGCCTGCAGGAGCACAGAGACAGAGCAAATACTAGTACTGCTGATTTGCTTATGGGATGGAGGGAGTTTGAGAGCGAAATTCAGTTTTTCTTTAAGACTCTCCATATTTTTGTTGATTTGGGCCACATGTCCTGGGGTTGACTCCTAGTTCTGCACTCAGGGATCACTTCTTGTGGTACTTTGGGGGAATATATGGGATGCTGGACATCGAACACATGCCAACCACATGCAAAGCAAGTGCCCTATTTGCTCCCTTGTTACTCCTAACCCCTGATAGTATCTAAAGAGCTACAAATAAAGGTTGGAGAGGATAGGAAAGAGAACTTTTAATTGGAGTAGCTTGTTTGATAGAGAAAAAAATGTTAAGAAGATGGATGATGGTGACTTTTGCACACAAGGTAAATATATTTAACTTAATTATATACTTAAAATAATTAAAATAATAACTTGCATTACTTGGATATATGCATATATAATATGTATATACACATTTGCAACTAGACACAGAGATAGATAAAGCAAAAAGTGGTAAACTATTAAATGTTGAACCTAGGCAATGAGCTGGGGGGGGTGGAGTGGACCCATACCCAGTAATGCTCAAGGGATGTGCTTCTGATTCTTCACATACTGCTCACTCCTGGTGGACTGATGGGATCATATAGGATGCCAGGGATCAAACCTGGGACATTGACATGCAAGGCAAATGCCCTAACCTATATGTTATTGCTCTGTCAACTAGGCAATAAATATAGAGGCAATTATTGTAGTCTGACATAAATATATTATACTTGAAAATATTCTTCACTGAATATAGAAAATAAACAAAACTCTTATTGCAGTGCCAGAGACAAGGCTTAATCAGTGGAAGTGACTGCTGGGCATGCAGGAGGCCCAAGTTTAGTGCCCAATATTGCGTGCCCCAAGCACTAAGCTGAGGGTATTCCATGAGCACTGCCAGGTACAGTCTCTAAGTCAAAAGCCAAACATTAAAAGAAATTTTTTTTTTTTTTTTGGTTTTTGGGCCACACCCGGTAACGCTCAGGGGTTACTCCTGGCTATGTGCTCAGAAGTTGCTCCTGGCTTGGGGGACCATATGGGACACCGGGGGATCGAACCGCAGTCCATCCAAGGCTAGCGCAGGCAAGGCAGGCACCTTACCTTTAGCGCCAACCGCCCGGCCCCATTAAAAGAAATTTTTTTTGCCACACCCAGCGGTGCTCAAGGGATACTCCTGGGTCTGTGCTTGGAAGTTATTCCTGGCAGGCTCAGGAAATCAAACCTGTGTTGTCTATGTGCAAGGCAAATGCCCTACCCACTGTGTTATCATTCCAGCCCCAGAAAAGAAATTTTTTTTGGGGGGTGCGTTTTGGGCCACACCCAGTGATGCTCAGGAGTTACTCCTGATTATTCAGGAATCGCTCCTGGCTTGGGGACCATATGGGATGCCGGGGATCTAACCTAGGTCCTTCCTGGGTCAGCTATCTGCAAGGCACTAGCTCTGAGCTATTGCTCCGGCCCAGAAAAGAAATTCTTTTTTTTAATACATTATCTTTATTTAAACACCGTGATTACAAATATAATTGTAGTTGTATGATTACAGTCATGTAAAGAACACCCCCCTTCACCAGTGCAGGATTCCACCAATTTCCCAGATCTATCTACTCCCCACCCCACCCACACCTGTACTCAAGATAGGCTTTCTTTTTCCCTCATTCATTCACATTGTTATGATAGTTTTCAGTGTAGTTATTTCTCTAACTGCACTTATCACTCTATGTGGTGAGCTTCATGTCATGAGCTGCACCTACATGGGAAGATGGGGGAAATAAGGGTTGAGACTGAGGCAGTAAAATATTAGATATGAGATTTGTAGGGCGGTATCAAGGTCACAATACAAGATGGATGTTATGGATATATAAAATATATGCATACAATACTATCAATAGGAAAATAAGGAGAAAAAATTTCCAGTGACTGTCCCAACATAAACCAATACAAAAAGGCCTGCCCTCCTCCCAAAGCTCATTTCCATTAGTGTAGGGTGAGGTAGGGGGGAAGCCTGAGGACCACTAAGAGTCCACCTGAACCCACTTTTGGCTATCTGAGCTGGCACCCAGGGAAGGCCTGGAGTCAGGGGAAAAAGGCAAGGATGCCTGGGGGCCTGCCAAGCCTCCCAGCACTCCCCAGGCCAGGGAGAAAGGCTCCGGTATGGGGCCTCCCCAAACCCCATACCTGTCAAGAGCTGGTCTCCAGAATCAAAGAAGAAACTGGAGGCCAGATGTCTGCCCGCCCTCCTCCCCATGCACCTCCCCCCTGGAGTACAGAGGGAGGGGGGAAGCCAGAGGACCACTAAGAGTCCACCTGAACCCACTTCTGGCCATCTGAGCTGGCACCCAGGGAAGGCCTGGAGTCAGGGGAAAAAGACAAGGATGGCTGGGAGCCTGCCAAGCCCCCCCAGCACTCCCCAGGCCAGGGAGAAGGGCTCCGGTATGGGGCCTCCAGAAAAGAAATTCTTAATGCAAAGAAGCTTACAGGAAAATGGACAGGTATCTGAGTTGGCCAAAGATGAGACCTAGGATCCAAGAACATAGGATGATTGGGACCCCTGAAGAAGAGACAATGTATGGATTATCCTGTGATTGTGCATTCTTGGACAGTTGATGGGTAAGGTGGCAGGACTGATTCATTGATCCATTTTTATATTTCTTGGAAGGAGAGGATAGGAAATGTGACACATGGTGGGTCCTTATATTGTAACATGAGTTGTAATATGAGCTCACAATTAAAGAGCTAGAGCTCTAGCTATTAAATGTCTGCCTCATACATTTTTCTAGGATGTTGATGTTAATCATCATCCATGATCAAAGGAAACAAGGAAATAGAAGTTGGTAGATATTTCCATCCATGTATTTTGGTTGACTCTTGCCTTTCAACATTACTCTTGGAATCTCATCCTATGACATAACCTTGAAATACGGGTCCAAAGGACTTGCTAATAATGAGGTGATGCTCTAAGCTTTGGTGAGAGAACTAAAAAGGAAAGATTCTTCTACCAAGCCCTACCTATGTAGGCTTGTCATTTTAACCTTTGTTGATGAGAGGTAAGGGAGGACTGGACACTTAAGCTTTTCTTGCCTGCCTATGAAGATGTTATTCCTCTCCTGGCTACCATGGCCTGAGAGTTAGTTCAAAACTCAACAAATACAGTTTTTGTATAGGGTCTGCCCCTTTCCCAACAACATGAGGAGCTATAATTTGAGAAGATCCCGTTGTCCCTGCTATTTATTGCTTTGTTAAACCTGCCAGCTTCAGCCTCACTAGGCTCTCGTCCCTCCTCAGCAAACAGAATCTCCCAGTATATAAGGGGAAGGGACAGGAAAATAATTTGCATTTCCTTTGACCAGCATTTGTTTGATGTCTACATTAATCATTATAAAGGATAAATGCCACCAAGAGAACTGAGAGTGAGACCAAGAAGGAAAAAACAGAGAGGAGAAACAGAGAGGAAAGACAGTGAAGAGAAAGAAGAGAAGAGAGAAGGCGAGGGGGTAGGAAGAAAGAGAATGTGAGAGAAAATAGTGGGGGAGTGAGTAACACAGACTGGTCTATAAAAGAATTGACCAGAATGAATCCTTGATGAACTGTCACTTCATCTCACAAGTCCCTGGGAATTCAGCCTCTTGAAAATGAGATATCCTTCCACATCATGCTTGATAGCTGTGTTGTTCACTAATGGCAACTGGGACTTGGAGAAATCAGGCTGAGAGCACAGCCCAGCACAATCCAGTCAGTAAAAATGCATACATGTGGGAGATTGGATGGACCAGCATCCAGGCTCGAGTTGTAGTTATTTACTTGTTCCATTTCTGTCCTCATTTAACACAGATGGCAACTGAGCCTTGATAAGGACCAGAAATTTACCCAAAGCCACCCAATTAAATTATTCCCAGAGTAGACTTTGACTCCTACTTTAGTTCATTTTAAATGAACCAGAGCACATGTGCTGGCATGTAGCAAGCTCTAGGAGCCGAGAGTTCCTTTGCTCTCAAATCTCTTTGCAAGCTGGCAGTGGTAGAGATCCATTCTTAGAAAGGGCGTTCTGTGCTTCTTGCTCCCTGTCGCACCACCCAACGCATGCTTTGACATTGGGCCAAGCTCCAGTAGATCCTCACACTGTCTCTAAACCCACTTCCCCTCCCTCTCCTTTTGTCAGCAGAGGATTATGGGAAAGGCCTCCAAGAAATGAGGATAATGTCAGTGAAATATTTGTTATTAGGTAGCCATGGCTGATGACAGTCTGAGAGACATTTTCCCAGATTTCTGGCAGAGGTTCTGGAGAGCATGTTGCCCCTGGCCCAATTCCTCTGATTTTGGGGCTATCAGTTTCTGTCCAGAAGCCATATTTTCCCTTATCTTAGTCTCTACAATGTTCTGTTAGATTGCTGGAGATGAGAAGACGGAGCAGATTTGAGGACAGGAGCCATGGAATCTCTGAAATTCTGAACAGGGAGAGGATTTCATCTGCTTCCCAAAGATGGTTTAGGCATCCTGAGACTCCACTGATACAAAAATGGTGCCTTGGTGACACTGGAAAGCAGAGTGTGAATAAATGGGCTCCCTAAAGGATGTTCTTGTTGAGGAGAATTCATACTTTTGGACAAGCATTTGAGTGGGACCTCTTGAAGACAGTTGTAGAAGAGGGGTACATGGGGATGCCAACATCACATGCATTACATGCATAACAGAAAATAGTAAAATCAAAGAGTGCAATGTTCTGGGTGATAAAAGGATCCCTCAAATATGCTAACTGGGAGGCTGAGAAGTAAGTAGTACAGGGATTAAATCATATTTGTCTTGCATGTGGCAAACTTGGTGTGATCCCCGACACCATGTTTGGTTCCCTGAGTACCACCAGGGGCCACTCCTAAGCACAAAACCACAAACAGCCCTTGTTGACCACCCACCACCCACCCAGGGAAAGTTATCTCCATCTTGATTTGCCAAAGTAACCTCTCACTGGTCAGGTGTCCCAACCCACTTCCCTGCTATAGAGACCACCAATACCTTTTTGAACTAATTGGGCTGCAAAGTGGACAAGGCTTGCAGCATCTCCAACTCTTTCCCACTGGGGCAACCCACAATATGGCTACTAGTTGCAACATCTGTGAATATATAAAGGTGCTTGGCCAAGGGGCACATGGGGGCATAAATACAGCCCAGGCTCTGTTTCTGAAACCACATGCCCTGGTGAAGAGTTCAGGCCTACTGGCTGAAATACTGTTTTTTTTATCCAGTAAATCCATAACATTATTGACTTACATTCATTTAGTCCAAAGGTTCCCAAATTGATGTGGTCTACTATTCCCTTTTCAGAAAAAAAAATCACTCAGCACTTCCATACAAATCTACCTTCTTTAAGTGAACAAATAGCAAGCATACCCAATTGTATTATCACCCCCCTCCTGGATTGTTCCAGCACCCCCAGTTTGACTAAGAGCGAATGACTTTTCCTAAACTTTTGGTTTTCATTTTGGGCCATACTCAGTGATTCTTAAAGGTTACTCCTGACTCTGTGTTCAAGAATTTCTCCTGGAAGGCTTGGGGGACCCTATGCAATGCAGAGGACAGAACCTGGATTAGTCACCCATATGCAAGGCAAACACTTTACCTGCTGTACTATGACCCAAGCCCTCTTTTTAGACTTTTTACACAGGGCACCAACTAGGTTCCTCATGGCTCTGGCTGCCATGAAGCCTGGGCTCTGATGATTTATGATGACCTCTCCTAAACCCCTCATTAAATCTCTCTTACCCTATGCACCTCAGTCCCCATCATAGCTTTTTTCCCATCATATAGATTTTTGTTTTGTTTAGAGACCACACCCAGAGGTACTCAGGTCTTACTCCTGGCGCTGTGCTCAGAACTCATTTGGGGGGATTGGGGTTTTTGGGGGGGCTCCACAGCTGGTGAAACTCAGGGGTTACTCCTGGCTATGTGCTCAGAAATCACTCCTGGCTTGGGGGACCATATGGGATGCCGGGGGATAGAACCACAGTCCAGCCTAGGCTAGCGCAGGCAAGGCAGATGCCTTACTGCTTGTGTCACCGCTCCGGCCCCCCAGAGCTCATTTTTGGCAGGGCTCAGGAGAACCTTCCTTGGGGCTGAAGATAAAACCCCACCTGACTGCAGGCAAGGCAAGCAATTTATCTCACTGTACTATCTCTGTAGCCACCATCTTGAATTTTCTGATATTGTCAGTCAGCTTCTGAGCACAAGGGCTGGAAATCAAATGTAGCATCTCTTGGGGAAAGTCTGGGGTCCAATTCATGAATATTCAAAGATTTCTTTGTGCTCTCAGCCCTGCCTTTGTCCATTGCTGTGCTCTCTTCACCTACTTAGCTCACACAGTGCATTCACATCTTCTGTTTGAAAGCCCTAGCCATCTTGTATGCCTGCTCCCACTAGTAACCTGGCGCCAACTGTTTGCTTGGAAGGAATCACTACTCTTCCATGTCCACTGTTAAGCGTGCCCTGCTTCTTGCCTTCATCTCATCATCAATTGCCTCAATCAACACATTCCCCCTTTAGGTGAGCAATAGGTTTCTAATCTGGGGTTTGTGGGTGGGATCTCAGTTTATGGATGCCCGCATGCCCTGCATGTCCTTGCATGCCCATCAGAAAAAGGTCTGTTGGCTCTTTGTGCTGCAATTGAACTTATGTATGGAGTATGGCGCTAAATTTGGGTGATTGTCTTCATAAGGGACCTCTGTGATGTCCATTCTGTGGTGAGTCAAGAGCCCACTATGGGGCTGGAGTAATAGTATAGCAGGTCGGGTGCTTTCATTGCACAGAACAACCTGAGCTTCATCCCTAGTATTGCATATGCTCCCCTAAACCCACCAGGAATAATTCCTGGGTGCAGAGCCAGGAGCATCACCAGGTATGGCCCCCAAATGAAATAAAACCAAAAGAGACCACTGACACCCACTCCCAAGGCTGTAGGGGAGGGGTTCAGAAAAAGCCAGGAGCAGCCCGTAGAAACCTGCTAGCGTGTGTAAGAGTGGAGCAGATTAATCCTATAAATCTTGGAGCTCTTAGAGTCATGCTTACAGCACCACTTCTGCAGATCCTTGGGTATAGGCCAAAGGCTACCAAATGATTACCCTGGGCCAATACAAAGGCCAGCAGCTTATGCTGCTATATGTGCCTGAGGCAGAGTGTCCCTCTGAGTGACTCTGGGGGAGCCCAAGGCTCAGGTTTAGCTCAGTGCTGGGTTGCCACAGGAAGTGACTGGGGGGAGGGGAGGAAATAAAGAGGGAAAGGTTACAGGGTGGGACCTTTCCACTCTAAAATACCATCATTTTCTCCGCTGAATTCCTTCAAATAAAGATAAGCAGATGCCCTTAAATTAAAAAATGTGAATAGGAACAGATAAGCATTTTCTCTCTCCCCATTCACCCTTCTCTCCAAATCCCAAAGCTCGAAGGAGCCAGACAGTGGAAGGGGAGGGGGAGAAAAAGCAGGCCTAACGGAAACATTTCAGCTGGTTTCCTTTGGGGCCAGGGGAGATGGAGGAACTGGGTGTGGATCTTGGACTGTCTAGGAAAATGGCGGGGAAAGAGAAAGAAGTCCCTAGTAGTAGGTCTCAGAGACAAGATAAAAGCCAGAGCTTCAGAGAGCCTGAAAATTCCTGGTTTCATCAGGAAACGAATGCCAAGGCACAATCAACTCTAAATGGAAATTGGACAGAGCCCTGCTTCGTCACAGCAAAATAGTTCACTATGCTGCCACTCCCCAGAATACAAGCTGCTAGTTTCTGGGTTCCCACTGCCACCCACCCACCACACCTCAATTCTCACAGTTCCCACCAATTCCTCTAGGTTGGTGCGAATCCTGGGACACAGTTTACTAATGGGACAGCCAAAGCTCTGGGTGAGCCCAAACTTGGGGGTTCTAAAGAAATTCTCAACAATGTCTGCTTCCCATTTCTTTGAACTCTTAGAAGAGAACTACACACCCTTGAAGAATGTTAATCACACGAATTGGATAAGTCAATAAAAGTATTGAAAGAGGGGAGGCCCCCTAGAAAAGAAGCACTTTTCAGGCTATGGAACTTGGAATCTTCTACCAGCGAGGCAGTTCTCCTGAAATCTAGTTTCAGGCTGGTGAATCATTGCAGGAATTTAGGGTTTTCTTTGGGGTAAGGGGATAGCTGAGGGAATAGAGGGATGTGTTAAAGCCAGGGAGCGAATTCCTACACCAGCCTCCTCTGCCCTTGGAGAATGACTTCTGGACCAAATGAAATGTTTAGTTCTGTTATGATGTGACTATTTAAATTTGGCTCAATAATGATAGGATTATGTAGGGTTCTTCTGGGGTTTAATTGGTTTGCTTAGTCTCCAAAAGCACCCTCGTTCTGTGTTCAATAAGAAAAGATTCTGAGTTCTATGAAGGAAGGTTACAGAAAATTAGCCAGCTCGATTGGGATTTCAAGTTTGCAGCCTGCTCATTTCAAGCTCCTGCTCCTGAATCAGCTATCGTCTTGGGAAATAGCTTGTCAGGAGCTATGAGCACTGTCCACTGGTCAGGGAGGAGGCAGGGAAGAAGGGATGGAAAAGAGAATGGCCCCTCATTGATTCCCTCCTGTTAAACAGTTGTCCTGCTTAGCACCCGTGTATACTATTTATCTCCTGGGCAACTCACCCCTCAAGAACATGGTTTCTGTAGGGCTGTAAGGAGTGGATCTCCCAAGCAGTCTTCAGGACCCTAGGCAATCCCTCTGATTCTTGGCCTCCTGGGAGAGCATTTCAATATGAGGATTTGAGGAGGCAATGCTGTTCGGTCTTGCAGTGCTGGGGATTACCCATTGCACCCTGCCAGGTCTCCTAGGCTCTGGGGCAAACTCCAGCCTGCCTGGAGGATATGTGGTGCTGTGGATCAAAGAGGAGTTGGTGACATGCCAGGCATGCAGCCAACACTCTCTTTCCAGAGCCCTTGTATTTTTTGTTTAATAAAAACCAAGGTATTGGGGGCCGGGCGGTGGCGCTAAAGGTAAGGTGTCTGCCTTGCCAGCGCTAGCCTAGGACGGACCACGGTTCGATCCCCCGGTGTCCCATATGGTCCCCCAAGCCAGGAGCAACTTCTGAGCGCATAGCCAGGAGTAACCCCTGAGCGTCAAATGGGTGTGGCCCAAAAACCAAAAAACAAAACAAAACAAAACAAAACAAACAAGGTATTGGCACCTGCAGGCTGCCATTCTCTACTTTTGCCTTCTTTGGCTGCCATTAAAGTACCGAGTTATGTCTTATGTATGAGCTTTTGACCACGAAGTACCTTTGTAATAGGGAAATTTGTCCCTTGAAACTTTTCTGATTGGGAGCTACATAAGGCAGTGGCCAGGGAAAGAGGTAGAAGGGCAGATGGAAGTGTGGAGAGGAAGAACTAACAATTGGATCTAAGAAGAATGGAGACCTCTTCAACAACAACAACAACAACAAACTACAACAAATGAATATAAAAATACCAGAACTGGATGTAAGATCAGAACAACTGGATATTAAAGATGGGCACATTCAGTCCAGCAATCTCTCAAGCCATGGACCTTCCATAATCAGCTTCCTGCATAGCCGTCTAACCACAGGGCATGTTTTCTGTGCTTTGCTGTCATCCCTGAAAATTATTACTGTTGATCAAAGCATTGTCCTCTAAAGACCCTTGTTAAAATGTATGTTTGTTTTTCCCAAGAAAAGTTTTAATTAATCACTTTCTCTGGCTTTCGCCTGTCCAAAGCAGATTCATAAAGAAGTGGAGGATGGAATTAGGAGAGGGTATTTTTGCAAGAAGGCAAAGAAACATAAGAGGCAAGCTAAGGTGAGAGCTGTTTGGGCAGGGAGGGAGAACAGGCAGAAGAAGGGAAATCAAGGAGAAGTGACATTAATTACTATGTAATCTCTGTGTCTGTGAGTCTCCTGTGGCACACAGATGGAAATAATATTCATTCATATGCCTCTCTTCCACACATATACCTCTGTGTGCCGAGGAAAGGCATCCCTTCTTACACTATATCCCAGCCTTCAAGCTCTTAGTTTTCCTGGAAGATCATCTCTACCAATGGTTCTAAACGTTGGTTGTTTGTCAAAACCACTTGGAGAGCTTTGAGAAGTTTTGATGTCAGGCCCCACTCCAGACTAATTCCATTGAGATCTCTAGGTGGAAGACTCGGGGGGGGGGGGGGGGGTGTCGGGTTTTTTTTAAGCTCCCCACAATGATTCTAATATTATGTAACTAACTTCAAGAAGTACTTCCTCAGACTTGCTGCTTGTTTCACCTTTTATCTGCCCACACAAATATGGTGGAATTTTGCTCTTTTGTTTGTTTTTGTTTTTGGGGCCACTCCCAGCAGCGCTCAGGGGTAACTCCTGGCTCTGCACTCAGAAGTTGCTCCTGGCAGGCTCGGGGGACCAATATGGGATGCTGGGGATAGAACACAGGTCTGCCCCAAATTGGCCATATGCTGTGCTATCACTCCGGCCCCAGATTTTGCTCTTAATCCCACCCCAATCACCATCCACTCCAGACCTGGAGAGACCCAACGATTTTCTACACAACAGCCTAAACCACTGATTCAGCACCTATAAAGTCTTCGATCATTTTTCCAGTTGCTCTCTAGCTCCCCATCATCTCCTCTTGTTTTCCTTTATCCATCATCTCATTTTCCATCATCTTCCCCAACAACCTCATAGATCTGTTCTAGTTCCCTAACCAGAATTCCACTCTCTCTTCCACTGCCTTGGCTCCTGCCTTCCTACTCGAGCTGCCAAGACAAGCAGCTTAGCAAAATCTATTCCTAAGGACAGGCCCATTTCTCTCCTTAAGAAGCATTCTGCTGTCAGTTGGTGAAATAATTGAAATTTCACCCCAGTTCCACATAGTTTTGATAAAGATTTTTAACAGCCTTTGTGTTATTTCTCCACTGGCTCCAAGAACTGGTGCACACAGAGGTGTCCGCTATTTTTGTCCAAGAAAACAGCCCACAGATCTTGCTTGTGATGTCCAAAATTGACAGAGCACCACTACCTGTGTAGCACTTGAGGGCTTCTGTATTTGTGAGTATCTAACCCTTATGTCTAATACTCAGATTTGGACCATTTTCAGACTGGCAGAACTTTCTCAAATGCAGAGAAAAATGTTGATACATGACCTAAAAATACAAAGATGCTATTGCTACTGAAGAACTCTGAGATAAAAACAAGATGTTTTATTCAGTAGATATTAATTGGGTACTACTGTATGCCAGCCACTGGACAATGATGCTATAGATTTGGGTGATAACCAAACCTGCAGGCCAAGTACTGAGAGTCTACTAGATTTTAGTCATCTTTTTAAACAAAATATTTCTTAAATTGAAAGGCATGATATGGAAGTGGGAAGGAAGACCTACATTGTTTAAAGTTCTAAATAAAGAATTTCTCTGCACTGGAAATTCTTCTTGATAAAATAGATGGGGTTTAGGGACCTGGACATCTTATTACCTTTTTGTGTATGAACTGGTATATTTGAAAAGGTATGTGATGAGACTTTTGTTTGCTTTCTTTTTCTATGGTGCATGAGGGTATAATGTGGGATGGCTTCTCCTGGCTCTGTACTCAGAGATGCTCCCTGCAGTGCCTGGGGGAGCAGGTGCTGCTGACCACTGAGCCCAGGCCTCCTGCTTACAAAGGACGTGCTTAGCTTGTTGTATTATCTTTATGCTCCTTGCCATTGTTTGGTTTATTGGAGGGGGCTTCCAAGCACTGCTCAGAAGACATTAGGGCCAAAATACAGTGCTATGAGTGCCTGCAGTGCTGAGGATACCCCATTAGAACTCAGGGGGCAATGTAGTGCTGATGAAATCAGGGATGAAATTGGGGACTGCTCTGCACAGTTCATGCATATTCACCCCTGCACCATCTTGCTTTCCTGTGGTGTGTTTTTAAGCTTCTGATTGATCTCTCTGTGAGTCTCTGACTAGACTACCTGGATTCTCTGACTTCTGACATATTGCTTTCCAGAGATCTCAAGTTCTAAAATTCTGGATGACTAGCTAACTGGCTAACAGTGATTGAGGATTCTGGTATATCAAGCACTGGACTTGCTACTTAACATGCATCATCTCATTTCACTCTCACAACAGTAGAGTCCAGATTCCAACCCAGGACTTTCTGATGCCAGAGCTTACCACATTTTATTGTTCAACCACCGAAGCAAGTCTGAGGGAAGCAAGCTCCCTCATTATCAGTAACAACTATTATCATTGACTCAGTCCTGGTCACTGTCATTGTGTCATCATGTCAGCAATCATGTGCCAAACAACTGTACAAAAATGCCTTTAAAAATAACAATAAAAATACTTATAGTGGATCAACAGTTACTGAATACTTAAGTGTTAGCACCATACTATTTTCTTAGAATGACAATAATCATTACTCACCATGTTGCTATGAGATAGATCCTACGTTTAATCTTATTGTAGGAAGGAGAAAACTGAGGTGTAGACAGGCTAATTTACCCTCATGACCTCACAATTTATGAGTAGCAGAACTGGGGTACTGTCCTATCTGGCTCTAGGACCTGAACAACTAGGCTGAACTGCCTCCCATGCCAGTGATTCCACATCTCCCCCCTTTCTACTATGGGAGCACTGCCTACCACTGACTTTCGATCATGGAGTACTATCTGGGAGCCATCTGCTAAGTGGGCTAGGGGATAATGGCAGGCCAGCATAGGCATGAACAGATGTCTTCCTGCATGAACTGACATCAGAGACTCTTTCCAGCTAGGCAATAGTAATTCTGCTCAACGAGGCCTCTAGGCTAAACCATTTGCACAGCATAATTTTGGGAAAATATGTAGCTAAGTCTTCTTTCTCCTCCTTCTATGGAGTATAAATTTCTTGTGAAAATATTCTCTCCACAGCACCTCTGTGACACCCTGCCCTTTTTACCAATGCTGCTGCTGCCTCCTGGCCCCAGATCACCCCGAGTCCTGTACACCCTATCTTCTATCTGTGTCATTCGCTCATCATCTCATTTTAGTGCTCTTACGCAAATGCTTACTCCTCCCTGCCCCAAATTTCTTCACTTTTTTCTGTTTTCATTTTACAGTAAGATCATAACATACTTTGGAAAGTAGTGAGAATGGCAAGATGGTAAATAGAGTTTTATGACATTTTTCTCTCATTGAGCTTTAGTGGAGTCTGCAAACCAACAGCAATGCATAGCCTTGGCATGCCATTGTTTCTACAGTGCTGCTAGCTAGCCTTAGATACAATATATGAACAAAATGTCCTCTCAGATGATGCAGAGTCACTCTGTGAGGAGCAGTATTCATTTGAGTAGCGTTTCCCAAACTGGCTTTCACAGTGTCCCAAGTGGGAGGGATTAATTAATAGGATCTATGCGGAGAGAAAGATACCTGGATACAAATGAATTTGGCAAATGCTAGCTTCAATAGACTAAACTTTATTTACATCTTCCACAGAGCCCTTAACTGACTAATTAGAAGAATGAATCTCCAAGAATGTATTTAGAGCGTGGCCCCTCAAAGTATGGTCTTTGAAGCATCACTTAGGTACTTGCTGGAATGCAGAACCTCAGAACTCCACTCCAAACTGTGATTCAGAATCAATGAATCACAGAATCAGTGAAAGAACCTCAGATGATTAGTATATACATTCCATTTTGAAGAGCTCTGATTGAAAGTACCCAACATGTTCAAGACTTTTGGTTCATAGAAACTCTTTGTGAAATCTTTTATGAACTAGTATTCCCTGTCACATACTTTAGGGTAGTACCAAGTCTAGAAGGCCCTTCTTGGTTATTTCTCCTTGTTCAGAGACTACATAGATAGACTGCATTTATTTATATTTATAGTCAGCATTTATTTAGAAGTTAGCAGTGGATTCATTGTACAGTACGCAAATATGCACTTGATAGGATGTCCAGGATTCTAAATCTCAGTCACTAAAGACTCCCCATATCCGGGCTCCCCAATTAGCTCATTTCCTGGGGGAAATTTCTAAGAAGTGCTCCCTGTGTGCTGCTTGCTCTGTTCTTTGCCCCAGATCAACCTGTTCATTTTTAATCCCTGCAGCTTCTCCAAAGTACCAGCTAAAGATGTGTGCCTCTAAAGAATGCTGCCTGGTCTCCTGCTGTAGAGCATTAGAGAGGCAATTTTCTGGAAGCTAGGCAACTTTTCAGTCCGATCTGTTCTGTTCAGTAAAGCTGTTGTTGTTTTTCTTTTAGGCCTTTAATCTATTGTGCCAAACATCAAAATAACACTCGCTATTTGGTATTCAGATCTTGAGGCTTATTGTTAATAATTGATAAGAAAATTCCTCAGTTTTTCCATTCACATTTGTGATTTTCAAGTGTGTTGCTGCATTGTGTTCATGAACATAATTTTTATTAAGTCTCAGGGCCATACTAGTTTTCTCCCCAGAGAAATACATCTCTAATTTATATTTAAACATTAACTGGAAAATGGGTTTTGATAGGTAAGAAACTTGCCCAGGATGGAATCATTCTGCAAAGGTGCTGCCAGACATTATTTCAGTAACATTTCTTTGATATTTAATGCAAAGCATCCTCACAATGGCCTCTTTTGTTTTGGTTTGATTTGGCACCCACCCATCTGTGTTTGGGGTTCACTCAATGCTGCTTAGAGGTCCACATGATGCCAGGGATTGAAACCACATCTTCTGCTTGCAATGTGTGAGTTTGAAATATTTCCATGGCCTTCAGGGACCTCTTTCTGTGGTTATTTGGAATTTTCTATTCAGACTACAAGAAGAGCAAGTGATAGGAGCAGGATGTTATTAAAATACATAAAACTAAGAAAGATAGACAGACACCACTAGACCCTTGAGGCTGAGAGGTTGCCCCCTTCTCATTGGAAATGCTGGTTTCAATAAGATTTGGAACCTCTGGATTTGGAACTGGTTTCTGAATTCTGTCACAGTCACATCAGGAATAAGTTTCTGAATTTTGTCACAGTAACATCAGACACGTCAGTCATAGGAAATAGCCTATGGGAACATCTTTGCATTCTGGCCTAAAAATTCAAGCCTTCATTAAAAACCTGCTTTGTGAAGATACTCTTTGAAGCACCATCAGTTTAAAGCTAAAGGAGAATGGCACATATCAAAAAATCCTGGGAACAATCTGTATTGGAGGAGATGTGGTGAAAAAGGAACTCTCATCCACTGCTGGTGGGAATGTTGTTTGGTCCAACCTCTACGGAAAATAGTGTGTAGGGCTCTCAGTAACCTCAGAATTGAGCTGGCTTATGACCTAGCAATTTCACTTTTGGATATCTATCTCCAGGACAGAAAAACATCAATTCAAAAGGATGTATGTATACCATTATGCATTGCAGCACTCAGTACAATAGCTAAAATTTGGAATCAACTTAGATGTCTAATATCAGATGAGTGAATCATAAAGAGGTGGCATACATACACAGTGGGATACTACACAGCTATAAGGACTGATGACATAAAGTTCAATGCATCATGATGGAACTGGATGATATCACCTTAAATGAAGTAAGCCAAAAAGAAATATAAACAAAGAATACTACCACTTACATGTGGTATTTATAATAACTGGATGAGAGAGTGCAGCGTTTTAAAGAAGGATCTTAGGTCACCCTTGGACACAGAGTATAGGAGAAGAAAGGCAGACGAGAGTAATGGGGATCAGGGTCAAGATTATTCAGGTACATCAATGGTGTAAAGGAATAATAGGCCACATGATATTCAAACTACAGAGTTAGCAAATGGAAATCACAAGACATAAAGTTTAGCAACTGAATAAAAAAGTGTCTATGAAAATGGCAGTGAAGGAGGGGGTATGGAAGAAAACTGGGAATACTGGTTGAGGGATTTGACACTGGTGGTAGGATCTATGGTGCTGGAAAATTGTATATCTAAAACTCAACTACAAATAGCTTTGTAAAACACAGAACTTTAATTTTTAAAAAAGGTAAAAAGAAAAGGAAACCATTAGTCCAATGAGATAGTACAGTGGATATGACATTTGCCTTCTATGTGAAGAACCCATGTTCTATCCTGGCACCTCATACAGTCCCTTGAGCATCACCAGTAATGATCCCTGAGAACAGAGCCCTGAGTATGGCTGGTGTGGCCCAAAAACAAAACAAAGAGAAAAAAGGTAATCATTGATAACAACAGCTCCTAACCTTCCTTAATATAAATATCAGTTTGTAATGTTAAAAAAAATGTTTTTAACATTCTGCATTATAGAGAATCTACTGGTATATTTTTTTTCTATCTACTAACAACCCACATTCATCTTTTCAAGAAACTTTCATGCAAGAGATCCATTTTCTTTTCTGGACCCTGAGGTATGACATTTTCTCATAGATTTTACCTGCATGAGAATGAAAAATGGCAGCTACCTTTTCCAGAAGATTTACAGGATATAAATCACTGGGCTTAGCAGTTCCCATGCATTATTTCATTCATTCCTCCCAACACCTTGTTATCTCCATTTTAGTCTTTTTTGGAGGCACATTCGGTGGTGCTCAAGTTACTCCTGGCTCTGCCCTTAGGATTTACTCCTGGCAGTGCTCAAGGGTCATTATGGGATGCTGGATATATAACGTGGGTTGCCTGCATGCAAAGGCAAGCAACCTACCCTCTGTACTTACTATATCTCCAGCCCCAGTTTTCTCTCTTAATTTTAAATGTTAAAAATTGGAGATCAGGGGCTGGAGAGATAGCATGGAGGTAAGGCGTTTGCCTTTCATGCAGGAGGTCATCGGTTCGAATCCCAGGGTCCCATATGGTCCCCTGTGCCTGCCAGGAGCAATTTCTGAGCATGGAGCCAGGAGTAACCCCTGAGCACTGCTGGGTGTGACCCAAAAACCACAAAAAAAATTGGAGATCAGGGACCGGCATGGTGGCGCTAGAGGTAAGGTGTCTGCCTTGCCAGCACTAGCCTAGGACGGACCGCGGTTTGATCCCCGGCATCCCATATGGTTCCCCCAAGCCAGGAGCATCTTCTGAGCACATAGCCAGGAGTAGCCCCTGAGCGTTACCGGGTGTGGCCCAAAAACCAAAAAAAAAAAAAAATTGGAGATCAAAGATGTAGGTGACTTACTAAAGAAAGCCACACAGTAAGACACAGAACCAGTAATCGTGTCCAGAGCTGAGTCTTTTAGGCTGGGGGACTGACTTTCATCCAAGTGAGCATTAGTGAAACCCTAAATTCTATGTAGGTAAAAGAAAGAAAAAAGGGTTGTGAAGTAGCAAGTATATAAGTTTGCCTCATCTGTTTGCTTAGAGCTAACTGCAAGCCATTCAGAATTGAGTTACCTAAGCCAGGATGTGCTCAGTGGTAGAGCAGTTGTCTTGCATGTGTGAGGTCTTAAGATTGGTTCCCTGCACTATCCCCCAAATGCGTAGATATCATAGTCTATTTAGGAAATATATTTAATGATCCAGTGCCAGAACTTACTCCTAAATCCACTTCTCCACATACAGCATGTTATGTATATTCTCTAGGACATGCTGTTCCAGCCATGTTGGCACCTTCAAAGTTTTGGGCTGCCCTAGCCACGCCCACTTCTAGACCTTTCCCTTACTATTCCTTATATCTGACAGGCTCCCCACCACCACCATTAATTACAGGGATTCCTCCTTCCCATCAGGTCTTTGCTCATTTGCCATATTCTCAGTGAGACCTTTCCTGATCACCCTGTTTACAATAACTATTACTCCCCAAACCTACATCCTTCTTGTGACTTCATTTTCCCTCAGAGCACTTACAATTCTTGAAAACATCCTATCATGTTGTACCTATTTAAATATTTATTAGAAAATGCAAACTACATGAAGGCAGTGCTTTTTGTTTATTTGTTTGTTGCAGTATGGAAATGGAACTCCAGGGACTATACAAACAAGCATGTTCTCAATGACTGAGGACAGGGAGATTTTTCTTCGTTAAGTAAGGTATCCCCAGTGTCTAGAATGATGTCTAGTAACATAGTAGGAACGCAGTAAGTACTTAAGGAATACTGTGAAACACTCTGTATTCCTGTCCGATTTACAAAGAAATGGGTGCTTCAAGATGAATGAATATATTTGTAGATGGTAGGACATGAGGCAGAAATGATCCATGCATAGAGTCCCCCCATTTCTCAATCTATCTAAAATCAGGAAACCATTTTGGGGACTCTTGTTGACAGAATTTTCACATTTTGCTATCACGTTGCTCAAATATCAATTTTCAAATATTGCTTGACAGTGACCATTATTCATCATTCTTATGGCAGCTGCCTAACATTTGGAAAATAGTGTTACATACATGTACGAGATCTTTTGGGACTGCTTAAATACCATCTCTAGCATCTGTCAGCCAGTTTGTTTTCTGAGCTTGCCAGTTACTGCCTATGTGATATTGAGAAAGTTGCTTAAACCTTTGCTGCAATGCAATGTCCTCATCCTTTTCTCTTGAGTTGAGGACCAGCAGTGTTCAGGGACGTGTTCAAACTGTGTTTAGGAGTAGTCCCTGGCCAGACTTGGAGAATGTGTGGTGCCGGGGATTGACCCAGCATTGGCAAATTGCAAGGCAAGTACTATATCTCTTATACTATTTTTCTGACTATAAGGTTCTTATCTCAATAGTCTCGAGCTCACAGTTTTATTATAAAGACTCAGTGAGAAATCTCCTCTCCTGGTGTTGAGTTAAAAGGTCTCTAAATGGGAGTCATTATCATCACCACCATTGTCATCATAATTATGATGGTGGGTTATCAATCATCATCAATAGGCATTTCTATAGATGGTATGGTTGTGCATTATTTCGTGATCTACTATGATTCCCAGGGTTCTGAGGTCCTGAGACCAATGATGT